>NC_091471.1:228352370-228683827 GCF_036971445.1 Narcine bancroftii
CTGTGGACAGGCAAGGTCATTGTTATGTGATGATATGGATGAAAACAGCAATGTGATAGTATAGGGGATAGCATAATTAGTGGTCCGCTATTAGCATAATTAGGGGAACAGGCAATTTTGACTCCTACAAAGACAGAGATCTGAAGTACTAGAGTTGAGAGCATACCTTTAGGGCTGGAGAAGTACTTGGAGTGGGAGAGGGAGGGTGCAGTTTTTGTGAACAATTTGGGCACTGACAAGATATTTAGGACTAGGAAAAAGTTTCTGATGAGGGATTATGAGGATCATGGGATAAAATTGAAAAGCAAAACCACAGAGGTGGCAATCTCCAGATTAATACCTGAGCCAGATACAAGTGGGCACTGGATTCCAAAGTTAATGTGTGGGTCAAAGCATGGTGGGGTAGCAGCAGGTTCTGATTCATGGCACACTGATGCCATTACTAGGAAATGGAGTGAACTGTTCCAGTGGGATGGTCTTCATCCAAATTAACGCTGGGACTAGTGTTACAAGCCCAGAGGACCCCAAAACCCAGCAGCAGTAGATATTCACCAAGACAAATAGTTTCTTAAACAAAAGTTGCTGTTAATTATCTTTAATCATGAACACAGAATCATACTTTAACTTATCACTATTGACTTACTTTACCTAACTTAATCCCCTTCTAATTCTAAGCACATGTGTGTGTAATGTGTGTGTAGGTTCAGAAAAGTTTGTTGGTTCACAGTCCAATCTCACTTCTCACTTCTCCAAGTTCACTGGTTGCAGGCAATTCTTATACTGTGCACAGAATTTAACATTTATAAAGTTCACCAGGCTTTGGTATTTGAAAGGTAAATGGTTACCACTCAGGAAGATTCTTGTCAGTTTTTAAAGAGAGATTTGTTGTTCCAAGTCACTTCAGTATCTTGCCGAAGAAACTTTCCCCCGCAGAGTTCTCCAGATGATAACCTCTTTCTTTCAGGTCACCACAGAGTTCCTTTTTGTTTCCCTTATTGCAAGTGAAACATTAGACAGACAGTCCTCTCCTCTTGCGTGAACCACAAGGGCTTTGACCAGGCTGAATTAAGCATTCACAACACATCTTCCAAATAAGGTTTTCCACAAGCTTGCTAGCTTGTCCTGTTCCAGTTCCTGTTGCTGCTGCTGACTGTAAAACTGTAGAACTGATCTCTCTCTCTCTCTCTCTCTCTCTCTCTCTCTCTCTCTCTCTCTCTCTCACACACACACACACACACACACACACACACACACTCACACACCCACACACACCCACACACACCCACTCACACCCACACACACACACACACACACACACACACACACACACACACACACACACACACACACAATAAATAAACCTGTTTGACTCTCTCCTACAACAGCAAGTGTAGAATGAGATGCCAGCTGAAGTGATGAATGTGAGCTCAACTTAGACATTTAAGAAATAAATTAGACAGCTACGTGGACAGGAAGGGTATGGAGGAGTATGGTCTGGGTGCAGGTCTCTGGGACAAAGCAGAATAATAGACCTTTTTATATGCTGTAGTGATTGTAGTCATGGGTGCTATAAAACTAAATTGAAAAATAAACCATTCGAAGTGGGGAGGGCTGGTGGTACACCAATGGAATGGAACATTTTGGGGATCCAGACCAAACAACTCTAAAGCTTACAAGAAGGGAGGACATTGATTTTGAGAGAAAACATCAGTAATGTCAAAAGCAATGCACCAATCAATCTACAACCCCTGTGTATTTGAAGGGTGTGAGGAATCCCACACAGATCTGGGGAGACCATACAAACTCATTACAGACAACACGGGTTCGAACCCCGGTCACTCACACTGTAATTGCGTTGTGCTAACCGTGCTACCCATAAAATGCTTATTATTTACATTAATGACTTGGAACAAAGAATGAAAGGTAAGATTTCCAAATTTGTTGATGATAGAAAAATAGGGTGGAGGACATATTTTGATGAAGACATTGTGATTTTGCAATGGAATATAAATGCTTATGTGATTGGGTGAAATGCTACCAAATTGTGTCTAATGTTAGAAGCAGAATTTCTCTTTGCTTCGACGAATTAAAAGGCTGGGTATTTCTGTTTTTACTACTGGGCTATAAACATAAGAAATATGTTACATTTGTTGCATTGTGAAAAGACAGATGAATATCCTAATTTGATTCAATTAGAAGTACCTCCCTATGGCCAGTATTTATCTCTATTCAAAAATTGACAAAGAACTTAATAATGACATATAGATTGAAGATCTGGAATCAGTTCAGAATATTTTTTTTGGACTTACGGGATTTAAGAGTTACAAGTCCTACAATATCGAATTATTTATTTCAACCAACTATTTTAGATGCTGGTTTCCAAGAATGGAATTTCTTAGGTATTAATAGTTTTTAAAGATATTTTCATACAACCACATTTTATATCTCTTCAACAGTTGGGGACAATATTTAACCTATCAAATCGACATTATTTCAGATACTGTCAACTTTGACATTTTGTTCGCTCTAAGCTTTTAATATTTCCTACTCTTCCTGACCCAAATCTTATCGATGTACTCTTCGAGTTACAACTTATTTATAAAGGCATGATATCTGCTTTATATTATAAACTATAGAATATGAGAGCAATTTGTTTAAGTGGAATTAAAACTGAATGGAAGAATGACCTGAATATCTCTTTCACAGAAGAAGAATTGACTTCAATTTGAGGCCTAATTTACGCTGGGCATAGACTTATTTAATTCTAAGTGCTACATCATGTCCATTCCTCCAAAGTCAAACTTGCTCAAATTAATTCTGATATTAGTTCGCTTTGTGACAAATGTAAAATATTTGATGCCTCTTTGCTACATATGTTCTGGACTTACCATAATTTGTAAAAATATTGGACCATCATTTTTAGAACTTTTCAAACGTATTTAGAATCATTTTAGATCCATATTCGGTCATTGCACTATTTGGTTTTTCTAAAGATATAAATATCATTTTATCTTCTAATCAAAGACAGGTTAGAGCATTCTCCACTTCATTAGAAAGAGGAGGAATTCTGTTAAAAAGGAAAGATGAGTTCCCACCAACACATCGTTAATGGCTATTAGATATTATGTCCTTTTTAAATCTGGAGAAAATTAGGCATAACGTCCTGAAAATCACGATTTCTTTTGATAAGATGGGGCCCATTTGACTAATGAGGTGCGATGATGAATATCACTAGGTATGATGGATTCCCTGAGACCACTTGTTTGGATTTAGCGGAACATACAATATGAATTCTAATCGTGATTGCTGGATTTGAATTTTTTCTTTTCATTTTTTCTTACTTATCTCTTATAGTATTGTGTGCATTACCATTTTTTGGATTTAGAGTTAAGTCATATTACTACTGTACCATATTATTTGTAAATTTGCAAAGGTTTCACTGTAATTGATTTACTGCTTTGTGGTCTGTTTTTCCTGAAACTTTTCATACTCCTCAAGTACTTCATTTGCTCCATATTGTCTATACCTGTTATACACGTCTTTCTTCTTCCAAACCAGATCTGCAATATGCCTTGAAAACCAAGGTTCTCTATGCCTGCTGATCTTGCCTTTATTTCTGACAAGAACATACAATCCCTGTACTCTCAAAATTTCACCTTTGAAGGTCTGCCTTTTACATCACACATCTATGTCTGAAAACAACTTATCCCAATCCATACATTCTTGATTTTTTTCTCATTTCCTCACTATTAGCCTTTCTTCAAATAAGGGTGGATAAATCCCTGGGGCCTGACAAGATATTCCCTCGGATCTTGATAGAGACTAGTATAGAAATTGCAGAAATATTTAAAATGTCTTTACCCATGGATGGGGTGCTAGAGGACTGGAGGGTATCTCACATTGTTCTGTCGTTTAAAAAAGGCTCCAAAGTAACCCTGGAAATTATAGGCCAGTGAGCCTGACATCAGTAGTAAGTAAATTATTGGAATGTGTTCTAAGAGATCAAATATACAATTATTTGGATACCAGGGATTGGTTAGGGATAGTCAACATGGCTTTGTGCGTGGTATGTCATGCTTAACCAATCTTATAGAGCTTTTCGAGGAGGTTACCAGGAAAGTTGGTGTGGATGTTGTCTACATGGACTTTGGTAAGGCCTTTGATAAGATCTGACGTGGGAGGTTAGTCAGGAAGGTTCAGATACTAGGTATTTATCATGAAGTAGTGAACTGGATTTGACAATGGCTGGACAGGAGAAAACAGAGAGTAGTGGTGGATGATGGCTTCTCAGACTGGAAGCCTGTGACTAATGGTGTGCTTCAGGGATCAGTGCTGGGACCGTTGTCATGATGAGCATTGTGTCATCTATTTCAATGATCTGGATCATAATGTAGTAATTGCAGATGACATTAAGATTGGAGATACTGTGGACAGCAAATAAGGTTTTGAAAGCTGGCAGAGGGATCTGGACCAGCTGGTAAAATGGGCTGAAAAATGGCAGATGGATTTTAATACTGAGAAGTGTGAGGTGTTGCAATTTGGAAGGACAAACCAAGAAAGGACATAAACGGTGAATGGCTGGAGACTGAGGAATGTGGTGGAATAGAAGGGCCTGGGGATACAGATGCATAATTCCCTGAAAGTGGTGTCACAGGTGGATAAGGTTGTAAAGAGAACCTTCAGCTTATTGGCCTTCATACATCAAAGTATTGAGTATAGGAGCTGGGATGTTATGGTAAAGTTGTAGAAGACATTGGTGAGGCCAAGTTTGGAGTATTGTGTGCAGTTTTGGTTACCGAACTACAGGAAAGATATTAATAAGATAGAAAGGGTGCAGAGGAGATTTACTTGGATGTTGCCTGGTCTTCAGGAACTGAGTTTCAGGGAAAGGTTAAACAAGTTAGGGCTATATTCTGGATCTCAGAGTGTTTGATGATTTTAACCATAGCAGGTGCAGTATAAAATCTGCAATTGTTGCAGGCTTAAGCCCCTTAAAACGCAGTGATGCCAGTTGTGCCATGGGACTTGATCAATGCTGGAGAGGAGATTGGAATGGGAATTGTCAGTACAGAGAAGCAGATAAGTGCTTGCACCACCTCCCCTACATCCTTCAACCACAGCAGGGGCTCAATCATTCTCTATCCATTTCTCTCACAACTTTATGGCAGCCTGAAGCTTCTGGCCTGTACTTCCCATGAAGGGTGTGGCGCATGTAGTTACTCATGTCCCAGGGAGAATGGTAAGGCAGCAGCACAAGATTCATACTAGTGGCAATGCGAAATACTCACCGGGTGTTTTAATGAGGTAAATCTTTTGAGATAAATATTACCAACTTAGCTACTTTTAAAATGCCTCAGCTTGGCATTAGGGCTTAATTATGGTGACATTTTAAATCATTATTAATCCTGTGGAAATGCCTCAGAAGAAGAAACATCCTTCAACCATGACAAATATTTGAGCAGAGAATGAAACATGTGGGTGCTGCGAATTTAGTAACAACACAGAAATGCTGGAGGAACTCGGCTGGTCTCGCAGCGCCCATTGCAGATAAAGATGTATAACCGAGGTCTTGGGCCTGAGCCCTTCTTTAATAATTGTGAAATCATATTTCTGGGCAATGTATTCTTCAGAAGAACAAAGCTATGTGTAGTTTGCTGTGAATATATTCCAGCCCCACATCGCTTCTCATATTCCGCTCATGTTACAATAAAATCTGACACTGAATCGTGGAATTGTTATAACATATTGGTTGTTTGAGTTTTTGAGCTGGATAGATTCCTTGTAAAGCAATCTTACAGTCCTATTCCCAGCTCTAATTTTGTGTGATAATTTTCTCAATGCCTTCTTCCCAAGATCTACACCAGAGAATAGCCCACTGGTTATTTCAATCCTTCCCTGCTGCTTAGGTAATTTGATTGGTAAGGATACTGTTGTGCATTTTGTCTTTATAAAATACACAAGCACAAGTTGTGCTTTGTTCATTCTTTATTGCAAAACTAAAATGATTCTCTCAGCGCCACAATACAATGTTGTTAAGATGTCACACGGCTGCATAGATCCACAACACTCTTTCCTTGCAAAAGCAGTAAGAAACTAAAAAGCATACAAAGTCATGACAGGGTAAAGAATAATCATGCTAATTACTATCTGGCGCAAAGATGTGAATTACAAGTCATTGCACATACTCCTTCAGATGTTTCAGAGCATTGCGGCACTGCCGTCCTGAGCAGCCCGCGGTGAGGGTGCCTCCACACTTTGTAACGGAGGTATTTCAGTGTTGTCACCTGAATGCGGCCAGAATGGCGATTTTCGTATTGGGGATGGACATTGGACTCAACTGGTCGATGTGCCACTTCCATATTTTGCCTCCCACCAGTACAGAACATGAACATGGACTCAGTTTTTCAAGAACCACGCCTCTCATCCGTGTTTTTTCATTGTCTTGGTAATGCCTTACCAGAACTTGACCCCTGACCTCCAGAGATCTGGTTGCCTTACTTGGAGATGTCGGTTGTTCGATATGAAGGCCCATGTCTGGGTGCACTGTAGAGAGTCAAGTTCTTAAATTATGTCCAAACATCAGTCCCGCTGATGTTCGTTTTGTGGTAGAGTGTTTCTATATGTGAACAGAAAATCAGTGATTTTGTGATTCTATATTTTTAGTGATTTCTTTGTCTTCATGACCTTTTCAAGATGTTTGACAAAGAGTGCAGGTTCTCCATTTCTACTTGAGTGATAGGGTGCCGACAAGATGTGTCGTATGTTAGTTTAGAAGCATCTGATATAAATTGAGGTCCATTATCAGAGATTAGTTCCATGGGTAATTCATTTGCTTTGAACAAATTCCATTGTCTGTTCCATTGTTGTTCACATATGCTACTGGCCATTTTGAGTGTACAATGACAACAGTAAGGAGATTTTTCACCCATAATGGACCAGCAAAATCCACGTGAATGCAGTGCCATGGTCGTGATGGCCATTTCCATAGGTTACTTTCCATTTTCGGTACTTTTTTCCTGACAAATGTGACATCCTCTCACTATTTGTTCAATATAGACGTCAATTAATGGCAACCAGACATGCATGTGCACCAGGGCTTTCCTTCACGCTACCCCTGGATGATTCCTGTGGAGCTCTGAAAGCATGGCCAATTGCCAATTCTTGGGAATAGTAGTCCCTGCTCCCCAGAACAAATAACTCTCTTCAATCAATATTTCATTGCATTGTGTATAATAAGGTTTTAGTTCAGGAGAAAAAGTGCCAACCTTGGGCTGGCCATTTAACATAAAATATAGGTTCTCTGGCTTATTTTTATAATACTTTGATGAGATTCTTTGCTGTAATCAGTAAATGATGAAGTTGTTCTGTATTAATAGCTGTTGCTTCTGTCATCCAGTTGATTATATCTTCTCCTTGTTCATTCTCCGGTAGGGGTAAGTGTGATAACGCATCAGCATGGCCTTTTTTGTTTGCTGGCTTATATTTTAAGTCAAAATCATAGCTCAAGCTCCATTGAACTCTTGTCACTGCTAGCCCTGGGATGCCCTTTATTTAGGTCCTAAAATTAAGCTGAGTGGTTTGGGGTCTGTCATCACAACCATTTCTCATCTTTTTTTAATAATTGCTTTCTGGGAGGGGGGAATCACAGGTTCAGGAGGCAGGCCAACTCATACAGTACAAATACAGTGGTTGCTGCATGACCTTTTCTCATCTTTTTTTAATAATTGGTTAAGCGGGTGCACATTTGACATGTCGAGTGGGGGAGATTGGTCTTCCTGGGAACAAATTGATCTGCATAAGGTATGTCAAAACAGAGCAGAGGACTATTGTTGGATGCTATCGGTAGCCCAATAATGATGCAGACTGAAGACTGAGGGGAATGATATGCTTTATTAAGCAAGAGAGTGCTGGCCCAAGTCTAGGCTAGGAAAATAAGCGGGAAGGAGAGGGGACTCGACATTTATGGCCAGGTGTCACATGGGAAGGATCAAGGAAGGAGCTAAGGTAGGGAGACCCACGGAGGGTGGGCCAGCCAGTACATACAGCCATATCACCACATTCACCCCCCCTTTTTTAAAAAAGAATCCACTGGTAATAAACAAAACCTGGAGGAAATACAACACCAGAAACAATAACATTTAACAATCAACAAAAACTGGCTGAGGAAGCAGACACCCCCACCCCTCTGGCTAAAGGTTGAGTCACACAGGTGCCCTCCTCTGTCTGCCGGACCGCTGGGGAACTGGTGTTTTAGTACGGCGCTCCTCCAAAGGGGAGTGTCTGATGGGGGAGTGTCCGCTGTCAGAACTGTGGGGGTTTGGGTGCTGGTGGTGGACTCCTGACTGCTGGGGGTCTTCCGGAGCGGCAGAAGGGGTAGGAGCCTGGACGTCCAGCTGCAGGTTGGGCAGCTTGGGTTTGGGTTTGGCTTTGGGTTTGGCTGTGCTTGGGTGTGGCATCGTTGGGTCCACGGCATGGTCAGCAGCCAGCAAGGCAGTCTTGGGGTCTCCGGCCCTTGCCCATAAGGGGACCCATGTCCTTGTGGCCATCCAGATACCTCACAACTGCATACAGGGGGTTGGCATGAATGAGGTGTACCGCTTAAACCAGTGGATCTGTCTTATGGCCTCTGATGTGCTTCTGAAGGAAAACTGGCCCTGGGGATGTCAGCCAGCGAGGGATGGAAGAACCATTCGCCAACCTCCTAGGGAAAGCAAAGAGGCGTTCATGCAGGGAGGTGTTAGTTGTGGTGCAGAGAAATGACCAGATAGCATGGAGGACTTCTGGCAAAATGTCCTGCCAGCGGGATACTGGTAAATATTTGGACCTGAGGGCCAGGAGCACTGCCTTTCAGACAGTGCCATTCTCTTTTTCCACCTGGCCATTACCTCTAGGGTTATAGCTGGTGGTCCTGCTGGTGGCTATGCCTCTGGTCAGGAAGTACTAACACAACTCCTCATTCATGAACGAGGTCCCCTGGTTACAATGAATACAGTCGGGGTACCCAAACAGAGTGAAGATACTGCTCAGGGCCTTAATGACCGTGGTTGAGGTCATATCTGAGCAGGGAATTGCAAAGGGGAACCTGGAAAATTTGTCCACCACCGTCAGGAAGTAGGCATTCATATTTGTGGTAGGGAGGGGGGCCTTGAAATTGACACTGAGTTATTCGAAAGGGCAGGTGGCTTTGATGAGGTGTGCCTTCTCTGGCCGGTAGATCTGAGGCTTACACTCAGGGCAGATTTGGCAGCATCTGGTCATGGACCGGACATCCTTGACGGAGTAAGGGAGGTTCCTTGACCTAATAAAGCCTTGTGAAGCTGGGGTGGCACAGACTGCTATGCAGGACCTGGAGATGGTCGAGATGTGCACTGGAGCATGTCCCTCGGGATAGGGCATCCAGGGGATCATTGAGCTTACCCAGCCGGCACAAGATGTGATAATTATAGGTGGATAACTCAAGCCTCCACTTCAGAATCTTGTCATTCTTGATTTTACCCATTGTTTAGCATTGAACATGAAGGCCACTGCCCTCTGATCAGTCAACAGGGTAAATCTCTTACCGGCTAGGTAGTGCCACCAGTGGTGCACTGCCTCAATGATCACCTGTGCCTCCTTCTTGGTTGAGGAGTGCCAGAGTTCGGGGCCATGAAGTGTATGGGAAAGAAAATGCTACCAGCCCGCTTGCCTGGTTTAATGTGGTGGCCAGCATAAAGTCGGAGGCATTGCTTTCCACCTGGAAGGTGACAGACTCGTTCACGCCATGCATCGTGGTCTTAGCGATGTCTCCATGAATCTGGGCAGGGAATTGCAAAGGGGAACCTGGAAAATTCAGCTTGGGCCTCCGTCAATAGTGGAAACGTGGTTGAATGGATTAGAGGATGAGCCTTATCAGCGTAGTTGGGCACCCTCTGTGCATAGTATGAGAATAGCCCTAGGCATTGTTTCAGCGCCTTCAGTGTGCTCGGGGCAGAGAGTTCTAGAAGTGGTCGCATGTGGTCAGGGTTGGGAGCAATGACACTCTGTGCCACAACACATCCAAGAAGGGCCAGGCACTCCATGTTGAACACGCACTTGTCCTTGTACATCAAGTCAAGTAACTTGGCTGCACGAAAGAACTTGGCAAGGTTTTGCGTTGTGGTCCTGCTGATCATGGCTGCAGATGGTGACATTGTTGAGGTAGGGCAACGTTGCCGTCAGCCCGTGTTCCACCACCATCTGGTTCATTACTCTCTGGAAAGCAAAAACAGCATTAGTAATGCCAAAGGGTACCCGCATGAAGTGGAAAAGTTTCCTGTTGACTTCGAATTCGGTATAGATTTGATCACTCGGATGGAGGGGAAGTTCAGGCCAGCCAGTATGTACAGCCATATCATCACAACTTTATTTATAAATGGAATATAAAATTACTATCTGGAACTAGCCATATCCTACTATTAAAGCATGTAATTAATATCTGGCATTAAAAAAAGCAAATTGAAATTAAGATGGTGTTGTCACCTAAAACTCCTCTATTTAATAACAAATTAATGCCATGACAATGGATTATAGGACCTTGGACATCTGGTCTCGCAGAAGGATCAGGTGTATCAAGGACTGTATTGACCAAGGGAGGGTTTTGCCTGTTAAGTCCTGGGTTTTGTCCACTAACTTTTGGAGGACTTTATGCTCAGGAGTATTGGTGTTCCCATACCAGACCATGATGCAGTCGGTCAGCACACTTTCCACCACACCACTGTACAAACTTGCCAGGGTTTCTGGTTTCATACCAAACCTCTTCAAACTCCTGAGGAAATAGAGGTGCTGATACGCTTTCTTCACGATGCCATTGGTGTGTTGGATCCAGGAAAGATTCTCCAAGATAGTGACTCCCAAGAACCTAAATTTTGCTCACCAGCTCCACCTCTGATCCCCCAATGATCACTGGATTGTACACCTCTGCCTTTCCCTTCCTGAAGTCAACCATCAGCTTCTTAGTTTTGGTGACATTGAGTGCAAGGTTGTTGTTGGTTGCTCCATTCAACCAAGTTTTCAACTTCCATCCTGTACGCCAACTCATCCCATAATGGCCAATCTTACTTCCTCACCTCGCTTGGTTTTGTTATACAATGAAAATCATATCATTTGTGACTCTAGTCTTTCTTTGAGCCAAGCATAGTGACTACATTACAGTATTGACAGTAATTGGACGACACCTTTCCTGAAGATGGCCTAGGATCCAGATAGAGACAACTAGGACTTCATAACATCTTATGAGAATGAGGCCGATTTGCAACCTTACCTGTTAGTTTACCATGACAAGGCATCAGGGATAAATTCGTTAAGGCCATGGTGATGCTTGAGACACTCTTCATTGTGCTCCTATGTGCCTGATAGAAGGATCACCTTGACGTTACCTTCCCTCCCCACACCATATTCTACTTCAGTCTCTCCCACTCACTACAGGGAAAACTTGGGCCAGTTCGCTCATATTCTTTGTAGACTCCTTTCAAGTTCGTTGAAAATTGGGAGTATCCAGTGCATAAATTCTGTTGCTGCCTACTGTATATTCTTCACAAAGGGTATCAGTTGGGAAATTCTCTGAGGAGGAAAATGTGGACAAGTCTGACGTGGTCCAGTGTACAGCTGAGATTGGAGCTGTGAGAGAGACATCAAAGGTTCAAAGTTCCTTTATTTATCACATAATAATACATTAATGTCTAATATACATGATATGTGTCAACTTTTGTCTGTCTTAAGGCAAACAAAGTGTCGCCATGTGCATTGCCTGGTGTCCTTAACAACAGGGGGAAGTCACTGAGCGCCCGTGGATTTGCTTCCTGTGCTCCTATAGCCTCTGCAGACTCTGGTTCAATCCATCTGCAACCCGAGCTCCAAATCCAAAGTTCTGATATGTTCAGGAATCCCTTCAGTGGCTCATGCTCCTTTGGGAGTCCTTGCTGTCAGTGCCCTCTCAAACTTGGTTCCCACGAGCTGAGTCGAGTGGGTCCATTCGCCACTGAGCCCTGCTGTGGATACCATCCTGCAGGGTCATCTCTTCTGCTTCTTCCTCTCAACAGGGAGCAGAGGTCTGAGGGTGTGGGGGTCTGCCCATTTGTGGTGTCCGGCACTGGTTTACTGGTCTAATGCTCCCCAGAGCCAGCCAGCACTCGTGGTCGCTGCCTAACACAGGAGCAACCAGCCGGGTTTTAATTTAAAAATGCCTGCTCCCTTAACAGACATCAGCATTGGAACATGGCAATAGGATCCTGCAGAGCAGTGCTGTGTCCACACTAGAAGCAGCGCTGCCATCAAAGCTGGAATATGTTCAGATAGTTGGAATATGTTGGGTGATGTGCAAAGGAGACCATTTACAGAGAGAGAAGGGACCTCATTATCAAAGCTTCTCATTAATTTTGCTGGCATCCAGAAAGGATGGTGGCTACCCAGATGTAAGGTGAGAAAGCCCATGCAGAAGGAAGCCCCAGGGTTTCTTGGAGACCATCATAGATCAATGAAATGATTTGCCTGGGAAGTGTTGGCAATGAAAAATCACTGCTTGCTTTAGGATCTTGGAAGCTCCATCTCGCAGACAGCAGTATTACAAAGCATTTACCTCTGAAAATGGCTCCATTACGCTGCTAGATTTCCTAAACCCGCTCTAGCAGCCACTCAATGTAGAAATCAGCCTCTAGCATCACTGCCTCAACTACACTAATGAGTCTTTCCTCTCAGAAGGTGACAATTGTTGTCCATTGCAGCTTGCAGCCATAATGCATTTAAATCTGTGTTGTCAGAGAAATACCTCCAATATCTGATCAGTCTCTCGTTACATTGTCTCTGGAACCGGGTTATCGAAGTGGTTAGTGCAACGCTATTAGGACCCAGGTACGAAACCAGCACCGTCTGTAAGGAGTTTGTCTGTTCTCCCTATGTCTGCTTAAGGGTGTTCGGGTTTCCTTCCCCCCCCCCCCAACCAACATGTACAGGGTTCGTCGATTAATTTTGATGCAATTGGGC
This sequence comes from Narcine bancroftii, assembly GCF_036971445.1. Taxonomy (NCBI): domain Eukaryota; kingdom Metazoa; phylum Chordata; class Chondrichthyes; order Torpediniformes; family Narcinidae; genus Narcine; species Narcine bancroftii. The sequence continues at coordinate 228,365,367 of NC_091471.1, forward strand.
AGCGTGGATTTAAATGGCGGGAATCAGATTCTTCCATGCTGTACATCAATTTTTAAAAAAAATGATAAAGTGCAAATTTAGTGTGGCTTCCCCTTTGGATCTTATTGGTAATTCAGGAAAAATCATTTATTGACGTCTGTCAAGCATTAATTCTAAACATATGACTGATACGTCCAATCAAATTCAATGAAATGTATTTGCATCATTTGAAATCAAAATGGAATCCTTCCATTTCTGATATGCAATAATACAGATGTATTGGTGAATCTAGAGCAACTGGAATAATCTTGTGTGATTATTTGGCGGGTAAATAAAGCTTAGATCATGGATTGTAATAATAATCATCAAAATCATTGTTTCTCTGGAGAGCGGTTGATTTTGCTATCCTTGTTTCAATCAGAATCAGAATTTATTGTTATAAACGTGTCACAAAATTCCTTGTTTTGCAGCAGCGTTACAGGTGCAAGAAATTGCTATAAATTGCATTTTTTACAAAATAGATAAATTAGTGAAAAAGAAGAGGAAAAGTGAGGGAGTGTCTGCTATTCATTGACCATTCAGAAATATGATGGCGGAGGGGGAAGAAACTGTATTTTGTACCGTCGGGTGTTCGTCTTCAGGCTCCTGTACCCCCTTCCTGACGGTAGCGGTGTGGAGGGCGTGGCTTGGGTGGTGAAGGTCCTTGATGATATAGGCTGCTTTCTTGAGACACTGCCTCTTGAAGATGTCCTTCATGGATTGAAGGGAGGGGCTGCCCATGATGGTGGTGGCTGAGTTCTCAACTCTCTGCAGCCATTTCCTGCCCTGAGCAGTGCCACCTCCATATAAACAGTGATGCTACCAGTCAGAATGCTCTCCACCGGACACCTGTAGAAACTTGTAAGTGTCTTTAATGAGAGACCAAAACTCCTCAAACACCTTAAAGCTGCAACATCTAGTTCTTGGATTGTTCACTCCATTCTTTTGTTGCCTTTGCAAGTTAGAGTGAATATTTCTTATCCAGTTTTGGATGACAGGAAATATCCAATAATTAAATGTGGGGTAGACTAAAGCCATCATTTGAGACTCTACCATAAATATTGTGCATTTATCATAACTTAATGCCACCAATTAACCTGGCTCTTGAGTTAATATTCCACTACTATATCCGCATCACACGGTACCTGCTTTCACCAAGGTAACGTTCCCCAGCATCACCCATTACACCAATGACTTTCTCACCTTCTCTATTGTCTAATCCAGTCTTAATCACTACAAAGTTCTCCTGGAATCCCCCCAAGACCCTACATTCTTCATACGTCCCAATATGTGCTAAACTCTGGAGCTTTTATTATTCAATTGTTTCATTCAACTATGAACTCTCTCACTTCGGTAACTTAGCCTCAGACCACTAAGACCACAATTGGATCTCCCATGGCCTCACCCCTCCCCCCCCCATACTCCAACATCATCCTGCTCCACAGCCCTCCCTCAAAACACTTCCACATCCGGCATGTTGAGACTTCCCTATTTCATTGCCCCGCATCAGGAGTCATCTGCGCAACTCAATCCGCATCCTGAAATTGCCTTTGTAAGTTCTTGAAACTTTTTACTTCCCTCTATCCTGAAACCTGCCTTGTTGAGAAAACCCTTACTCGTTCTTGAAGATCTCTTTTTGCAACATTACTTTCATAACTCTTTTATGACGTGCTGTCAACTATTTCCCTGCATTAAAAACAAAGGATGATGACAGCAATGGAAGTATCAATGAACATTCCATGAAACTTGGCATGACATGTTGGAGTGAATCACTATGAATGATGCATTTGTGCCAACGGATTTAAGAGGTTTTGGAAAGCTGTGTACTACAAACAAGTTATTTAGACAAAGTGATTTTGACTTGAAATAAAGTTATAATATTTATATCTCCAAAGAACCTATGAATTAGTACGAAGATTTTCTTTCCCCTTACCAACTGGCCAGGAAGTACTTTCAGGGAGACAATCGAGTTGCACACTACCAGAGGAGTTTAATCCATAGAAACGCCAAGCAATTACACCATTTTTGTAATTGTTGCCTTTATGAGGAACTTGGCTTTGCCGGTAATAATGAGGGGGTGTATTCCCTGTAATGAGAGCCAGGATAGCAACAGTGTTGACTTGAATTTTTCCCAAGACATATTGTGATTTGTCCATGTGGTTATTATCTACATCAGCAAGAAGGTCAAATTATTTTTCCCTGCAGGTCTCACTGGATTCAGAGCTGTAATGGTTTTGGTTTATTGTGAAGCTGAAACCTCTCACATATGCAATGGTATTTTGACATAAAACAGACCCCTGTGCAATTATATTTTAAGGCCATCTCACCACTGAAATCTCATTGAATGGACGAGGCACATAAATCATGTTTCGTTCCTTGGGATAAAAACAAACAGCAAAAGATCTGACGAATCATAATAATGTTGCAAATTAGGAAAATATTGTTTTCATTGTTCCACATTGATGTTGCCTCCCCACACCCCCGAAAAAATAAAATTATTCTTAGGGTGTATAAAGATAAACCAATAAAATCAAAAAAAGATCTTTTATTTAAAACAAATGTTAAAGAAAAGGTATTACCTTTGTTTCAATCAGTAATTGGTGAATTGCTGTTCATCATCTCTGCTCTTGACAAAAATACCGACTTTAGTGATTGACGATATATTCTGTAGCTTTCGTAATTTGGAACTCGAAGAGGTCCAGGCCGTATTTCTTACTATTTAGCAATTTTACTGCAGTAAATGTAAATTAAAGGTAGGAAAATTTGAAAGGATTACTACGTCCTGTGCTGTTTTGAAATTTCCTCTGCTCCAAGACAATGAACTTTAGAAAAAAGAATTCTAAAATATGTTTTATTTAGCATTTATTAAAATATTTACTACTGAAAACAGGTGGCACAATTAATAGAGAGATATTTGTATTACTTCTTAAACATATTTGTCTTGAAAATCCTTAGAGTATCAATAAAATGTCTTTCTTAAATTGGGATCAAGGTGACCTGTATTCTCCATTACCAGTAATCTCCACCAACAATGCTACCTAGCTTGGGAAAGGATGCAGCAAAAGCAAACACCTGAAAAGGAACAGCAGGCCCTATTTTTCAGACGACTCTTCAGTGACTGATGAAAACGCTTGACCATTTTCCCTCATCCCACCACCCCTTTCACTTTTTTTGTTTCGCAAGTGCGGGGTTGTAATCCCGTGCTGCCTGTAAGGAGTTTGTACGTTCTCCTCGTGACTGCTTGTGTTTCCCCCTGGGGGGGGACTCTGGTTTCCTCCCACCATTTGAAACATACCGGGGGTTGTAGGACACTTGGGTGTAAATTGGGCGGCACAGACTCATGGGCTGAAATGGCCTGTTCCCGTGTTGTATGTCTAAATAAATCATTTGTGGTTCCTCAGTAATAAAATGACTTTGAAAGCAGGTGGGGGCGGGGGGGGGGGGAAGAAGGACTGGGCTAATTTGCACTGTAGATTCCCAAATAGAGCCCTTGCCAATTATTTAGTTGGTCAATAGCTCTGAGTTTATCGGAACTTTATTACTAGTGCTAACAGGTACTTAAGACATTTTTGAGATAAAGTGATAAAGTTAGATAACACCCTGGCACACAATTACTTTAGTGAGAAGTAGGCAAAACTTCCTTCCACATTATAGCTGAGTGGCCATCACAACTACTTAACGGGGGGGTTGGTTGGTGCCTTGAGCATTGATGCCCAAAGGTGATGTATAATCACTCTTAATTTTCCAGCCCAGGCCATAGAAAAGATTTGGAACCATGTTGGAAACAAATTACTGAACAATTTCAACGGCGTCCAATTAATTTATTTTATATAAAACTTTTGACATACAGCACGGTGACAGGCTATTTTGGCCCATGAGTCCATGATGCCCAATTTATACCCAATTATCCTTCAGCCCCATTACATTTTAAATGGCGGGAGGAAACTGGAGCCCCTGGGGAAAAACCATGCAGACGCAGGGGGAATGTACAAACTCCTTACAGACTACGTGTGATTCGAACCCTGGTCGCGATCACTGGCACAGTAAAGGTGTTGCACTAACCATACACCGACTGTGCCACCTTAAATAATCATTTAAACCATATCAGTCAATTCCCTGTTCCCTATTGGGTTCATTTTGTCCACATGCGTATCAGTCTCTAGAAAAATATATTGAACAGTTACTGATGCTGTGAGAAATCAATTAGCCATTCAGCTAATTGTATTGTTTTTTCAAAAGACCACAAGACATGGGAGCCAAAATCGGCTATACAGTCCATCGTGTCTGCCCCATTATTCAACCATGAGCTGATCCCTTCTCTCGCTCAGCCACAGCCTTCTCCCCACAACCTGCGATGCCCTGGATAATCAAGAATCTCTGCCTTATGTCTGGTCTCCACAACTGCCTGTGGCAACAAATTCCACAGATTCACTACTCTCTGGCTGAAGAGATTTCTCCACCTCTCTGTTCTAAGTGGATACCCTTCAATCCTGAATGTGTGCCCTCTTGTCCCGGACTCTCCCACCAGGGGAAACAGCCTTTCTACATCTACTTCATCCTTGCTTTTCAATGTTCAAAATGTTTCAGTGATATTACCCCCCTCATTCTCCTAAATTCGAATGAGTACAGGCTAAGTACCAGCTCTTCACATGATAACTTTTTCATTCCCGGAATCATCCTTAAGAACTTCCTCTGAACCTTCTCTAATGTCACCACATCCTTTCTTAAATTAAGAGCCTAAAACTGCTCACAATACTGCAAGCGAGGTCTCACCAGTGCATTATAAAGCCGCAACATCACATCCCTGTTCTTATATTATATTCTTTTTGAAATGAATGCCAGCATTGCATTTGCTTTCTTCACCACCGATTCAACATACAAGCTTACCTTCAGGATATCCTGCGTGAGGACTCCCAAGTCAGTTTGCATCTGAAATTTTCAGTTTTCTCCCATTGAGAAAATAGTCTATCTGTTTATTTCTTCTACCAAAGTGCATGCCTTCCAACCTTGTAATTCATTGGGCAGCTAGGATGGCGTAGCGGTTAGCGCAAGGACTTTACAGCTCCAGCAATCGGGTCTGAATTGGGGTTCGAGTCCTGCGTTGTCTGTAAGGAGTTTGCACGTTCTCCCCATGTGGTACGGGTTTTCTCTGGGGGGGGCTCTGGTTTCCTCCCATTGTACAAAATGCACCAGGGGTGTAGGCTATTGGGGTACAAATTGGGCAACACGGACTCATGGGCCGAAATGGCCTGTTACCATGCTGCACGTCTCAATTTAAAATTTAAATCCTTCTTCAGCCTACCTGTTTCCTCATCACTAACCCCTCCTCCACTTATCTTTTTACTATCCGCAAACTTGGCCACAAAGCCATTCACTTAAAAATGTAAATAATTGATATACACCATAAAAAGAAGTGGTCCCAACAATGTGGAACATTGAAACAATTCCTGCTGTGGCATTGTTAGGATATCATTAAGGTAGAGAGGGTGTAGAGAAGATTTGCTAAAGTGTTGCCTGGATTGCAGTATCTAGAATACAAAGAAAGATTGAGTAGATTAGGTCTTTATTCATTGGAGCATAGAAGGTTGAGAGGGGATTTGTTAGAGGTATTTAAAATTATGAGGGGGATAGATAGAGTAGATATGAATAGGCTCTTCCCCTTGAGAGTAGGAGAGATTGGAACGAGGGGTCATAAGTTAAGGGTTAGGGAGCAAAATTTTAGAAGTAACATAAGAGGAAGCTTCTTCACTCAGAGAGTGGTGGCTGAGTGGAATGACCTTCTGGAAGAGGTAGTTGCGGCAGGGTCAATTCTATCATTTAAGAGGAGACTGGATGAGTAAATGGATGTGTGGTGGTTGAAGGTTATGGGCAGGGAGCAGGTAGGTGGAACTAGTGGAGTTTCACTTAAATTGGTGTGGTCTAGAGGGGCCGTAATGTTCTGTTTCCATATTATAATTGATATATGGTTATAATGTGGCTCCAAACATTTATCAATGCAAGTAGCTGTTTCAGAGAGATTAAAGGATCATTATTAATGTTTGGATCACATTTAATGAAATTATAGTCTTTTGGACCATCCATTCTCCATGTTTTGTTCATCCATCTTGAATTATAATGAAGGATAGATATATTTCCTGTGCTTTATTTTCTGTTAAACAGCGGAAAGCATCACTTGCCAAAATTGTGAGAACATTTTCCAGCTCTCAAGTCATTATGGCACTGCACTATTACACAAATATAAATCTAGTGTAAGAGCTACTGGGATATTAGGAGCCATTACATTGAGAATGCTATTTTAGCCAGGCAATACAAAGTTAGGTACAAATCCAGAGATCTACAGTTCTTGATTATTTTTAAATACAGTTAATATTCTGCAAAGTTAACATACAAACAGCAGCAAGTTGCTCTTAAATCAAATGCTTGACATAGGAGAAATGTAGTTAAGCACTTTCAAAAGATCATATGCAAAACCAATTTGACCCTGAGTTCAAAACCAAGCCTGCCAAGAAAGTTTAATTGAGAGGTGTTTAAATAAAAGGGGATGAAGGGTTCAGGAGAGAAATTCTACATTGCTCGTGGCTGAAGCAATGGATAGGCTAGGTAATTTAGTTTAAATTTAGACATACAGGCCAAGTCCTTGCTGCCCAATTTACATGCCATTAATCTACACCCCCAGAACATTTTGAAGGGTGGGAGGAAACCAGAGCCCCTGGAGAAAACCCACATAGATACGGGGGGAAGTATACAAACAACGCAGGATTCAAACTCAGGTCTGGACCCTATCACTGGTGTTGTAAAAGTATTCCGTCAATCGCAACACCAAACGTGCCACCCAATCAAACAGGTTAAGATAAAATTAAGTGAACAGGTTGGTAAAGTAAAGAATATGAAGTGAAATTGTGTAGGAATTATGTCAAATTCTGAAGAGAGTATGAGAAGGGTTAAAAAAAACCTAATGAACCATGATCAGATTCACTGAGGATGCCATTAGCATTTAGCATGAGTACCACTAAGAAACACACAGCCACCACGTTGGATGTCATTAATGACTGTTTAATTCAAATCTAGCATGGGCCCCTTTATGGGCAGCATGAGCTCAGTAATCGCGATGACATCATAACTGCTGACCCAGACACGCTCTGGGCTGGAAACGTGATGAGGGAGAAACCACCGACGGCACCATCTTCTCATGGCTGCCCCACCATGTGGCGTTACAAGCAGGGCCAGTTCGCCATGAGAGAGTGCTTCACCACACACCCCCCTCTCCAGAACCGACTACGCATCCCGCCGCTTGAGTGGGCAGCCCCGGCATTTGGGCATGGCTGTTTGCACCGGCTGTGATAGGTCCAAGTGTGCCACCTTAAGGTGGTCTACAGTGAAAAATTTGCTTTTTTTATCCCTATGTCAAAAGTAAAAGTTTTGACAGACCGCTGGATGACCTTGTACCGGCACTCATACGGGCACTGCAATGATACTGTGTGCGGTCCACGCTGAACAAACACGAACTCCACCATGTCCAGCTCCTTGGGAAGATGTGTCAAATGAGTGCTGTGATGCGTGGGTGGTGGTGGGCTAGTGAGGAGAGTTTGCTATGGAGGTCTGCCAAAAGGTTCATGTGCTTGGACGTGGCGCTGGGTACTGGGCTGAAAAACTCCCTGGGCAATGAGAGAGGCGCATCTCACACCAGCTCTGAGAAGATGCCTGTAGGTCCTCCTTGGGTGCTGTTCTGATGCTGAGAAGAACCAAGGGCAGTTTGTCTGCCCAAACGGGAACTGTGGAGGTGAGCCATAAGAGCCTATTTCAGGTGGCGATGGAATCTCTCCACCAGACCGTTTGCCTGTGAGTAGTAGGCTGAGGTGTGGTGGAATGTAACCCCGAGAAAGCTCACCAGTTGCGATCAGAGAGCGGAGGTGAACTGGGCACCTCTGTCGCTTGTGATATGAGCCGGGACTCCAAATCTGGCAATCTCGTGGCTGACTAAATTCCTGGCGCACGTCTCTGCAGAGGCCTCTCTGATGTGAATGGATTCCGGCCATCTCGTGGTGCGGTCGATGACTGTGAGCCGGTAGCGTGTCTCCCTGGACACTGGCAGGGGGCCTACAATATCGACATGGATGCACTGGAACCTCTTCACTGCCGGGTCAAACCAATGGATCGGGGCCTATGTATGCCAGTGGACCTTGGAGGCCTGGCACCAGGTGCAGCTCCTTGCCATCTCGACCACCTCCTTTTTGAACCCATGGCATAAAAGTTTACCATCGCTATGAATTTCTGCAGTCCCTTGAAGGGGCAGTCCCTGCTGCTGAGATGGTGTGTCCTAGTAACTGCAGTGTCTGCTTGCTGAACTGACACTTGGCCACGTTGACCATGAGGCTGAATTCTGCCAGGTGGGCAAACAGGGTGCGGAGGAAGGCCTTGTGCTCCTTGTGGTCGCTGCTGGCGATAAGGATATTGTCAAGGTAAATAAACATAAAGTCCAAGTCCCTGCCCATGAGGTGCTGAAAAGCCTGGCCTGCATACTTGAGCCCGAAGGGCATGCATAGGAATTCAAATATGCCAAAGGGGTTGATGATCACCATCTTACCAATGTCCTCAGGGTGGACTGGAATCTGATGATAGCCCCTCATCAGGTCGACTTTGTAGAAGACTTGGGCACCGTGGAGATTAGCCATAAAGTCTTGGATGTGCGGAATCAGGTACCAATCCAGCATGGTCTCCAGCCCGCAGAGGATTTAGGGACCATGTGGAGGGGGGATGCCCAGGTGCTGTCCAAGCGGCGGATGATACTCAACTCCTGTAGGCGAGAGAACTCCTCCTTGACCAGCTGCAGCTTCTCAGGTGGAAGTCGTCAGGCCTTGGCATAAAGCGGGGGGGCCTTGGGTGGAAATGTGTGGTATATCCGATGCTGGGGCAAGGTGGCAATGAACCAGGGCTGCAAGATGGTGGGGAATGCATCCAGTATGCTTGAATACTTGTCCCTGGTAGTGGCAGTGGTGGTGATTTTGGGCTTGCAAGCGTCCGTGGCATCTTGGAGAACCAAGTGGAATGTGCGAGCGTTGACCAGACTCTTGCCTTTCATGTTGACTAGCAGGCAATGTGCCCTCAGGAAGTCAGCCCCCAACAACGCAGTACCCACTGAGGCTAACACAAACTTCCAGAAGAATTTCTCTTTCCCGATCTGGGTCTGTGCCCTGTGGGTGCCGAAGGTTTTAATGGTAGAACCATTGGCTGCCTGCAGGGTGAGACCACGAGATCGGGTGCATGTCTTGAGGGCGGTGTGGAGCAAGATGCTCAGCTCCACTCTGGTGTCCACCAGGAAATCGCCGGCCAGTAGATCTATTAGTTACGTGAAGGAGGCAGTTCACTTAGGCAGCCGTCACAGCCATCAACGATGGCTGGCCAAATCATTTTCCTGGTACGTACATGGTTGCCTGCACTTACGAGCCTGTGCTCCCCCAGCGCTGATGGTAAAATCACCAGGTAGGATGGTGTTCCTCTGACTTATGCTTGTGGGGGGACTGCGGCCGGCTGGTTCCTGGACAAGTGACCTGACTGAGGGCGGCTTTATTCACCCTCTTGGTGCAACAGAGGGTGTCCACTCGGGCTGCGACACGGCATGGGTCCGTGAAGTCCTCGTCCACCAGAAGGTGCTGAATGTCCTCGGGAATTTACTCCAGGAAGATCTGGCAGAACAAGAAGCAGGGCTTGTGATCCTCTGGCAGCGTCAGCATCTCGTCCATGAGGGCCGATGGTGTGCGGTCTCTCATCCCATCCATTGTAGGAGTCTGGAGGCACGCTGTTGAGGGGAGAGACCAAACTTGCCCAGGAAAAGGTTCTCGAGTCCAGGATATTTACCCTCGGATGGTGGGTGGTGGATTAGATCGTCCACCCTGGGTGCTGTTTCCTCGTCCAGAATGCTCACGATGTGGTAAAACATTGTGGTGTCTGCAGAGATATTCCTGAGGCAGAACTGTGCTTCCGCCTGCCTGAACCACATATGCGGGCGATAGGTCCAGAAGGAGGGCAGTCTGATGGCCACAGCATTGACCTTAGCAGGATCCATGTTCAAAGCTCAGAAAGACGTCTGGGCTTGTCAGGGTCACCAATGTAGCGTGAGCTACCACTAAGAAACACGCAGCCACCACGTTGGATGTCGTTATTGACTGTTTAATTCAAATCTAGCACGCATCCCTTTAAGGGCAGCATGAGCTCAGTCATCGCGTGTGTGATGACATCATATCTTCTGCCCCAGGTGTGCGCTGGGCTGGAAATGCGATGGAGAGGGAAATCCAGGACAGCGCCATCTTCTCATTGCTGTCCTGCGATGTGGCTTTACGAGCGGGGCCGGTTCACCACGAGAGAGTGCACCGCCACACAGGACTATTTTAAGAACAAGAATTAAAGATGTAACGATATTCATAAAAATCAAAAATACTGGAGCTTTTTAGTAGATTGGTCATTAACCAGGAATTGGATTGATGAAATTGTTTATTGCCATTTGTTCCAAGCAAATTAACTATGCTAAAGTACAACAGTACACAGTAGCGAACTGAAGATATCGGAAGATCTTACCTTTGTCCCTCTGCATGCACGCTTACGGTAATCAGGATCTGGGGCTGTGATGATGTTGAACTCTTCCTCTGACACCTGTACCTCCGTGTCCATTTCTTTCAAAAGGGGTGCTCAGCCCCCTCTGCATTCGCATCTCCACCTTCCTCTTATGCACCCATTTTACATCTCTTAGACTTTTCATTTCTAGTTGGTGGTGGAACATCAGCCACATCAACTTCTCAATTCCCCTCGTCTACCTTAATCACCCCCTTAATTTGTAAGGCATGCTGATGCAAATGAAGTGTTATGAAAAAAACAATATCAGGAAGAGAAAAATATAATGAGAAAATAAAATGAAAACCCTAATAGTAAATGTTCAGTCATTTGACCAATAGTGCAAAAAAAGATGTAAGTATTACAGACAAATCTGCGGTCATCTGGCTGAGATGATATGGAGGGGGGACGGGGGCAAAAGATCCCAAATCTGTTTGAAGAAACGGGTATGCATATGTACATGAATGGCTTTGTTCATTGGATTTTGTAAGTCTGTGAAATCTAAAATAAAATATTCAAAAAAAAAGAAACTTCCCGACTTAAGGCTGCTGTACCTTCAGTAAGAAGAGAGCACGGCCAGGTTAATGGAAGACTCATGATACACGCTGCTCTCCTGAGGCAGTGCCTCGTGTAGATCCCTTAGATTGATAAAAGGTTCCTGTCCTTCATGGACTTGGCTATATTCCACATTTTTTACAGTTCTTTTGCGTCCCTGAATTTCCAATTTTGGCCATGGTGCAACCAGTCAGAATGCTTCCTGTCGTAGAAGTGTTCCAGCTTGAGAGAATCCAGCAACTTAGCCAATCACCTCGAAATTCCAAGGAAGTAGAGGCACTGGCTGCCTCCGTGTTCTGGCCCCAGGAGAGGAGCTCTGCTTCTGTGGATACTCAGAAACTTGAATTCACCCTCCATTTACACTTTATCTTCAAATTTGCTTAAGACATCACAGGATCTTAAATAAAATGAGATGGAATTCAGGAAAATCTAGTGGGAGGGTGCCAAGGTAAATTCCTCTCTCTACATCTGTAAGATGAAGGAGTCAATCATTGACTTTAACAAAGGCGACAGAGTACGCATTAATAGCATGAAGGTCAAAAGAGTAAATAGCCTCAAAAAAAGGCCATCAGGCCATGGTCAGCATGGAACATCCAACAGAAACTGAGATGAGGACTCGATTGACCTAGTGGGGTAGTTCCGTGATCAGACTGTTCAGGTCATCTGGCAGAACGCCTCATCACCAGGGCTCACAAGCAAATACCAGGACTTGGCCTGGCTGGCAGTGAAAAGGAGCCCTCCCAGCCATATCCTTCCAGTACAACAGGAACATCACCAACCACTCACGTTGTCTTCGAGGTGACCGCGGTGGAATGGAGAAAGTCACCCACCTATTTGCAGAATGCAGATTCATCAAGAGTGTGTGGAGAAGGATGCGTGGGTGTCCCTATCACCATTCATCCCCAGCGGCAGCTTGACAGAGGGCTCTCTGACCTATGGGCTGTTCCTGGAGATGCACTCAGAGACAGACACCCAGGACTGCTGGAAGACCATCAGCTCAGTGAAAGACGCTGAAAACTGTTGGTTTTTCAGCACAAGGAAATGTTGGTGAGGGAATGCTGCTGGCTGGCACATTCCAGGCTGCAGGAGTACGTGCTGAGGGACACAATGAGGCTTGGTACAGCCAACCCAAGAGCACTGTAGGAAAGACCACAGTCCAGCATCCTCCTATTAGAGGGCACTGAGGGGCTGAAACTGAGGGGAAACTCCTCAAAGAACAGAGGGGGAGAAGCAACATAGGTGCCACAGTGGTGGTAATAGGGCATCTATAGAACTGTAACCATGTACATTGATGGGAATGTATGTATATGGTTGACCCTATGGGTGTTTTTAAAAAAACACTTTGAGGGGTTCTTATTGTGAATAAAGTCTATTTTTGGAAATAAAAAGACATACAGCGCGGTAACAGGTCATTTTGGCCTATGAGTTTGTGCTGACCAATGTACACTCAATTAACCTGCACACCCGGTTCATTTCAAATGGCGGGAAGAAACCAGAGCTCCCCCCCTGGAGAAACCCCATGAAGACATGGAGAAAACTTCTTACAGACAGCGCTGGATTTGAGCCCTGGTCCAGATCACTGGTGCTGTAAAGGCGTTGTGCTAACAGCTATGCCAACCATGCCAGCCCACGTTGAAGAATAAGCATCACCAATGACCTGACCTGGGACAAGCACCTTGATATGATGGAGAAGAAAATGCACCAATATCTCTACTTATTAGATGATGAAGGAAGTCAACTAACCTTTCTACGTGTACATTAATGGAAGCAGACTTACTGGATGCATTGCCGCATGGTACGGCAGCTGCTCTGCTCACATTTGGAAGAAGCTACAGAAGGCAACTCAAATGTCCATCCCCTCCGTACATCTCGCATTGCCTAGGAAAGGCAGCAAACATACTGAAAGACTCGTCATACCTCGGACACACTCTCTTCTCCCTTATCCCACTGGAGTGTGTGAAGCCCACGCCAACATGTTGAAAGATGGTTGCTTCCCCTTAGTCTTTAGTCTCCAAAATGAACCTTGCAACAGCCCTCTTGTGGTAAACCACTATTATACTGTGATCAGCTACTGCTGGCTGGACATGCTTCCCAAGAACAATCTGACCCATAACCCGTTTGCATCCTTCCCTTTCACCCTGCCATGATCAGTCGATGAGGTTGGTTTCTGTTCTAGTCTATGGTCAATAGGAACCTATCAGTTTCACAACCTCAGTCCTTTGTGGTAATTGTTGGTGGATTAACTCTCAAGCTGCCATTTTGTCATACTGATTGATCTTTCATTTCAGTGTAGTCCGGCACTCTCTGAATTGTGCTCTGTTCATGGCTGTATGTTAGAGTTACCCTGTTAGTCTGTTCACAGGAGAACATTGTACTCAATATATTGTGACAAATTAACTTAAATAAATAAAATTAAGTTATAAATAAATATATGGATAAATAGACTAAAATAAATAAATACATTGAATGAAATAAAATAAAATTGGCCCAGTGGCCAACCATTTCAATTCTGCGCCCATTCACACACCAGTATGGCTTCTCCATTCAGCCTTTTTCACTTCTGCCCCCTACCTTTGTCCATCTATGACGTACTGCCTGCAGGCCTGCACCCATCCCCCCCCCACCACCATTTTATTTAGGATCAGAATTAGAATCGGAATTCATCGTCATGAACGAGTCACGAAATTTGGTGTTTTGCTGCAGCATCATTAGTGCGAACTTTCATATAAACCACCTTACAGCAATAAATATTTTTAGAAAATAGTGCATGAACATGTAAGACAGTGTTTTTGGTTCACTGATCATTCAGGAATCTGATGGCAGTGGGGAAGAAGCCGGCCTTGTGCCGCTGAGTGCTTATCTTTAGGCTCCTGTACCTTTTCCCCAATGGTAAAAAGAGCGAAGCGGGCATGGCCTGGGTGGTGGAGGTCTCTGAGGATGGAGGCTACTTTTTTAAGGCACCAGCTCATGTCGCTGTCATCGATGGAGTGGAGTCTGGTGCCTGTAATGTTGCAGGCCGAGTTAACAACCCTCTGGAGTTTATTCTTGTCCTTAGAGTTGGCACCTCTGTATCAGATAGTGATGCAACCAGCCAGATGCTCTCCATGGTGCACCTGTCAAAGTTTACAAGAGTCTTTGGTGACGGACCGCATATCCTCAGACACCTCACCAAATATAGCCACTGGCAAGCCTTCTTCATGATTGCATCAACATGGAGGCTCCAGGACAGATCCTTGGAGATGTTGACACCCAGAAATTTGAAGCTCTTGACTCTCTACTTTATTGAGCCCTCATTGAAGACTGGGTCATGTTCCCCTGACTTCCTCCTGAAGTCACAATCATCTCCTTGGTTTTGCTGACTGAACCCAAGGTTGTTGTCTTTATTCCATTCAACGAGCTGATCTCTCTCCCTCCTATACACTTCCTCATTTCTGTTTGTGATTCTGCCAACAACTGTGGTGTCATCGGCAAACTTGTAGATGGCACTACTGGAGGTGGGTTGGGGGTGTTTGGGAATCTTCGCTTATTCCTTGGCTCCTTCCTATCACAATCAATGACTTGGCAGTCAGGGACCACAACATAGAAGGGAAATTAACCCCAAGACCTTCCGTGGTTTAACGGTTTTCCATTTTGAACAAATGAAGAAGCTCTTGTATAAAAAGCAAAAGTATACCAAGGAATGACAGAAATGCAGGATGAAATGGAAATAGAAAGGGCACACAGAGCATTAGCTCCAAAACCACAGGCATATCAAAAATCTAGATCCATCTTAGTAAAACTTTTGAGATACACGACAACCAGCGCACCGGTGGCATCATGAAGAGAGCCTCTGCTTCCTCAGGAGTTTGCAGAGGAGCTAGTGGAGTTGTTCAAGTGAACCGGTACGGAATTGAAGGGCCGACGTGGCCTGTTTCCGTGCTGTAAACGGTTATATAGTTGGAATTGTGCCTGACCACACAGGAATGGGTGCATAACGAGCAGAGCAGTGGGCTAAACATGCCTACTTGGGGTGCACCTGTGTTGATGATCAGTGAGGAGGGGACGCTGTTTCTAATTTGTACTGACTGTGGCCTTCCGATGAGGAAGTCAGTATGAGGAAGGGATGTGTATTCAACTTAAATAAGTTTACACCTCCAGAAAGGATAGTACCAGCCTATCCAGCTTCTCCTTATCGCTCAGGCCAGCTAGTCCTGATAATATTCTTCTTAGGAATCTTCTGTGCATCCTTTTCAGTTTAATGAAATCTTTCCTATAGCTGAGCAGCTAAAACTGTGCCCCATATTCTAGGTGTGGTCTCACCAACCTCCTGCACAGTTGCAACATGATTCCCCGGGTCCTATACTCAATACCTTGCACAAAACATGACCCTAAAGGATCACAGTTTCTACTTCTGGAACTATTTTTTCGACCCCTTTACAAGCAATTCAACATTTGCAACAAAAAGAGACACAAGTATGAAGTTGAGGAGACTTCATTAAACATATTTAAGGTTCAGTTAGATACATATTTACATAAAAAAATAAATTAAGGGATATAGAGAAAAGACAGGATGGTGGAGTTGAGTCAATGCTCAGATCAACCATGATTTTATTGAACGGCGGAACAGGCTGACTCCTGTCCGTATTTCATATGTTCTTATGACTCTGGGATGTGATTTCGTTCAAACTAAAAGATTTCAACATCTAAAAACGATCAGAAAGCAACTTTTGAATATTTATAACATCTGCAATGTTTTGCTTTTGCAATATATTATTGAATCTGGCATCTATGAGGATTGGTAGATGCCGGATAAGTGAATTTTCTGGTTGCTTGAAGTTGCATTTTGCATGAATTGGCCAACTAACAGCAAGGCATGGGAATTCTAGGCTTCCTTTTTTTTTCCGCAATTTTTTATTTCACCGGTGGCTTGAGGCCACCAGTTACTTGAATTTCAGATAACAGGAGTTTTACTGAAAATTTTAAATGTAGACATGTAGCACAGTAACAAACCATTTGGGCCCACGAGCCCGAGCCACCCAATTTACACCCAATTAAGCTACACCCCCAGCAAGTTTCGAACATGGGAGGTAACCAGAGCCCACCCCATGCAGACACAGGGAGAACATACAAACTCCTTACCGGATTTGAACCCCGGTCCTGATCGCTGGCATGGTAAAGGCGTTGCACTGACCGTAAATAACGTAAATACATTGCGCATGTTATTTTCGGTAAAATGAACATCAATAACTTTTCATGTTTTCACTTATTTAAAAATAATTGATTATTTTTACATGAATTAAGAAAGTTATTTTTGGACATTCTGTGACCTGTAAGATTGCTTTTTAAAGGTATTGCTTGGAAATTAAAGTATTCACCAGTAAGAGGAATTATTTGGTTCGAGATAAAGTTAATAGAAGTTAATTAAAAGTAAAATGCAGGAATGTCTGATGCAATAATCAGACATGACCTTTTCTCTGGAGGTTGAATGGTTATCCTTAACACCTAAGTAATTATCCATTTGCTGTGGTTCACTGATGGGAAACGGGCAGTGCTTTCAATTCAATTAAAGTTGATTTATCTCAGGGTGCAGTGGGGTAGGGTTACGGAGGAGCCACACCAATGGCAGGAGGCTGAATAGACATGTTGCAACGTCTGTTAACTTAGTTTTAAAAGCTGAGATTTCTCTCAAATCACTCTTAGGTTGAAAAGTCAGAGATCACTCCTACTTATCTGCAACCATTTTCATTAAAGCAAGATTGAAACGTTAAGTGCAATAACTGGTCCTGTGGCACATGTAGCTGTGAGTTGAAATTGCTACCATTCCACATTTTAGGTGGTGTGCAATAATCCTGCTCAACTTGTGTTTGTACTTCCCATTTGGCAGCCTTGACTACTCAGATGACAGATGCACCTCTGTCGTGTTCATGGAGCTAATATTCCTACAAAAGCTGATTAGGTTGAGGGAAGGATTATTTTGCCTTTCATCTCAAGCAGTGGTATATCAAGAGGTGGAAATAAAATTCCAGGGGGCTGTAAATCAGCTGTCAACTCCCCAGGACTCTCATTATTGCGCAAGACTAAAATTACCCCCATCGTGGAGTTCCTGCAGCCCAGATGATAAGGTCCTTTATGCGACACTTAGAGGTGGTTCAAAATTGAGACCATGGCTGGTGTTGCAGCTGCTGTCTTGATGCAATTAGCATGGCAGTAAAGACAATTGTTATAAAATGAAAAGTCAGCAGGTGCAGGTATTAAAAAAAATAGATTACCAGTCAAGGCTAGTACAAACAACTTCAAACTCTAGCTGTGTAAAATATAATGACTCTTGCTGCTTAGGACAGGAAATAATTACACCATTTTGTAACTGAGTGGGTTTAATACAAGTGGCTGCGATGGAAAATCACCCACATCTTCAAAGCAAAACAAAAACAGCTATTGCATTGGTCATCGGCCTGTTGGTAACTGTAGTGCAGGCTTCTACCGACTGATTGTTTCGGTGGCTATGCTTGGCCTCAGATTAAATCTGACCCATGCATTATACAGATGATGGCAAATTGCATCGTTTAAAAATACATACGGTTTCATTTTTGGCGTTAATAAACAATATCCTGTCAAACTCCAAACATCTTACCATCAAAGTAAGAAAATGAAAGAGCGTGGCGGCATCTGTGTTGTCAAGGAGCAATTTGGGGTTTCAACAGCAGGGGTTTACATTTTGATGGTTGCCATCTCACGTGGCTGATTCGGAAAGTCTGATCACCTACTAACTGCTCTAATTTTTTTTTAATGTTACTGCCTAGAAAATATATTGTATCAAACAGGAAAAAATGAATGCTGAGCATTTTTGGTTTTCACTGTAATACTTAGCTGTAATAAGATGATGATATCATGTAATATTTATTGTGCACATACTGTAGCCCCCAAGACCGCCAGGGAGCTATTCTCTGCCTGCTAAATTTGCTCTGGGGGAGGGGTTTGGTGACTTGAGGCAAGGAACCCACACAGGCTGAAGGCTGCTAGTGACTGTGCTCAAGGGGCTCACACCAGGCTCTGAGCTGCTGGTAACTGGCTCGAGACTGGCTGAAGGGATACCGGGTATTGCAGCGTGGAGGCGAGGAAGTGCCGAGAGTGCTGGAGGCTTTCTGATCATGTCAGAGGTTTGCATCTGGTTGCTGATGGTTTGGATTGAAGACTGTGTGGCTGCGGGAGAGCTAGAGGAAACTCCATGGACACTCAGTGGCTCGGGGGACGGTGGGGGGGGGGGGGGGGAAACGGGACGGGACTGGACTATCTTTTGGTTCTATTTCTCTGACTGTAAGGGGCACCGGGCAATTTCTGCTGATCTTTGCCTGCCTTATGGCAGACTAATGAAGGTTTCATGTAATATCACATTTTGTGCTTTATTCAAGGGCGAGAAAATAATCTTGAATCTTGCCCAGAGTGGGACCCCAGTGAGAACATCCATCAGGAATGCAGGTCAGAGCTGATCAGAAAGGTTCTGAGCTTAACAGAGCCTTCCAATTATCAACCCCACTGGAAATCCTTGAATGATGAGGAACACACGCAGTCTGCATCAGCTTTCAAAATTATTGAATCTTTCTGAATGCATTTGAATGGCATTATAAAATATTAAGCATTGAAACGTCATGATTTTAAAATTCTTCTGGAGCATATGGGCAGCAATGTACCAGTTAATTGTGTACAACTTGGCAGCACGGGCTCATGGGCCAAAAGAGCTTGTTACTGTGCTGTATGTCTAAATTTAAATAACATTGCAATGAAGATAACCCATCTGCTGTCCCCATGGGATCCAAGGGAGATTGGCTCATGATATTAAAAAAGCTTAGGGGAAGAAAGCAAAGGAGCTTCAGTGACTAAAATGCTACATGTTGTGCGATGTGCAGAGCTCGGTGCTTGAACCCTTGCTGCCTGCAGTTATGTGCAGACGCATTTTGACTCAAGTATATGGAACTGAGATTAAGAACTGGCTGATGGCACCAAAATTGACAGTATGGTTGATAGTGAAGGATAAAGTGCAACAGGGGAATAGCAATGTGTTGGATTGGTAAATGAAATCAAACCGAAGCTAGCTGAGGTGGTGTATCAGAAGACCAGGCAAACAAATATTAATGCAATGAAATAGAGGAATAGAGGGATCTTGGTAATAATGTTCATGGATTCTGAAAATCACATGTGAAAAGGTTATGAAGAAGGCTTTCATTTATTCTTACTTACAATTAAAAAGAAGGGAGTTCATGCTGGAGTGTGTCAACCATTAGTTACGCCATAGTTAAAGTGCTTGGTATGGCTAAGGCCACCAGATCCCGGGAGAAGAGAGGTGCAGAGGAGACTTATGAAATCCTACTGGGCTGGAACATATAGTGATGAGGAGCCAATGACATTGAGTGGAGAGTTGATGAGGAGAGTTATGCGAGTGAACAGGAGTGATCTATTTCCATTGGCAAAAGCGGATAATAACTGGGAGCAAAGAGTAGGACAACACGGTTGGCGTGGTGGTTACTGCATCACCGTTACAGCGCCAGTGATCAGAACCAGTCCAGGGTTCGAGTTCGGCACTATCTGTTAGGAGTTCATATGTTCTCGCTGTGTCTGTGTGGGTTTCCCCGCCAGGAGGGGTGGTCAGTTTCCTCCCATCCTTTAAAACGTACTGGCAGTGGATGGGTGGCACGAACTTGTGGGCCGAAATGGCCAGTTACCACACTGTGTGTTTAAATTTGAATTAAATTAAGGGCTGAAGGGATTGGAGGGTAGATGAAGAAATGGTTCCTCACCCAAAATGTAGCAGAAATCAAGGAACGTGTTGCTTGAGGCTGAAACGCTCATCAATTTTGCAAAGTATTTTTCTGAACACTTAAAAAGACACAGCCAAGGTCAAAAACTAAATAAAGACAACCATTGATTTTATTTTGGTTCATTGTGATATGGAGGGTCAAAGTGTACCATATGATTTGATGATTCTACGTAAGGATGCTATCAAAATCAATGCCTTAACCATAGGTCTTGTACGTTGTATGTCAAGATCATGCTGGTCTTAAATCTACACCAGAGGGTTCGACTTAGGTTTTGGAAAGTTGCTTCCTCAAGATACAGCAAAATAAATGATTTGCAGATACTCTCTGTTACCTGTAATACAGATGACCAAGTTAAACCCGCCATTCTTAATGGGTGCCCTTCCCCCAACCCCCCCACCCCCACCCCTTTGGAGTCCACAGCGTATTTGAGTAAAAGTCTTGTTTCCTTTTCACCGCATGTAATATAAATACTTTTCATGCTTTCGATGCAGTCGGTAGAAGTATGGAATAAATCAAAATTTGACTGCTTCACAGGGAAGAGGAACATAAACTTTGAGCAGAGGCCCAGGAAGGACATTAGCTGGAGCAAAGGGTTGGGAATGGTGGGCTGATATTTGAGACTTCGATGAAATAATTTCTGTCTTTCAGTGAGCAGGATGATTAACCTCATTTTATTTAGACCACGCCCTTGCGTGCGATACTGTGTTCCAGGAATTCGATGGTCGACTGTCCAAACTGGCACTTTGCTGGATTAACTGTGAGTCCAAACACTCACAGACCTCTAAAGGCATTGCACTAATGTGTTTTGAATGTTCTCTGTGGGTGTTCCTGACAACGAGAATGTCATCCAAGTAGATGAAAATGAAGTCTATGCCATGCCCCACTGCGTCTATCAGGCACTGAAAAGTTTGCGCAGCATTTTGCATCCGCAAAGTTTCAAAACAGCCGAATGGCATTACAGTTGCAGTTCTAGGCACATCTTTTGGGTTAATAGGTGGTAATCACGCCCCAAATCTATTTTTGAGAAAATCCTGGCCCCATAAAGATTTGCTGTAAAATCTTGCATGTGGGGCACAGGAAAGCGGTCTGCTGTTGTTGCAACATTTAAGCATCTGTAATCGCCGTAGGGTCTCCTGCCTCCTGTGGCTTTGAGCACCATATTTAACAGAGATGCTCATGGGCTATCTGACCTGTGTATAATTCCTAACTCCTCCACTTTAGCGAACTCCTGCTTCACAAGTTGCAACTTTAAAGGCGGCAGTCGAAGGGCTCTGACATATACAGGCAATGTTTGGGTCGAAATATGGTGGCTTACACCATGTTTTGCAGTAGCAGTAAAGAACTGGGGAGTGACGATGTCAGCAAAGTCTCCGAGGATTCTGGTGAATTAGTTCTTCCCACATTCGAGGGCGTGCGAATGTGGGGTGGATAACCTTCAATCTCTAAGGCGGAAGGTTTGGAAATTCATGCTGTCCACCATTAGGGATTGGGTGCAGAGGAAGTCTGATCCAGCAATGGCCAGGACACAGCAGTAAGAATGAAACTCCGTGTAAACTTGCTGCTGTTAAATTACTTGTCCCATATGTACGGAGAGTGCTGTTATTCACAGTCGTGAGGTTGGGACCTAATCTTCTGGTACGAGTGTCGAACCCTGAACAAGGAAGGATGATAACCTCCGAACCAGTGTCCACGAGGAATTTTCACCCCAAGAGCTCGTACCAGACATAAATCAGGCTGTTTCGGTGGCCAGCCATCATACCCATTACCATTGGCTGGCCTGGGTGTTTCCTGAGAAACCACAACGAGCATGGCATTTGCTGGCACCATTACCCCAATGTTGCTGCTAGTCTCTGAGTCATGTCTGTCCAGTGGAGACCATGTTCTCGTCATTGGGACTTGAAGGTTTGATGCTTTGGGACATGACACAGCATTTATTTCAATGGCCATCACACCCATGGCTGTCCACCTGTGCAGCCACTGCTCAAGGGTCGCTGACATGAGGATAATGTGAGGTGGATGTCTACTAGCAAATGCTCTAGAAATAGCTGTTCAAAGAGCAAACACGACTTGTGGCCATCCGCCAGTGCCTACATGTCACCCATATGGTCTGAAGCAGCATGATCTCCCAGGCCGTTGATGTGGAGGAGCCGCGCAGCACTTCATATTTGCTGTGCGTTAGTGGTTCCCGAAGTAAATCCACCACGTGGCCAGCTGTGTTCTTGTCCAAGGCGCTCACCAAATGGAAATACTTGGTGGTGTCCATCTCTATTTTTCTGATATGGAATTGTGCCTCTGCCTGTCCAAACCAGACTTCAGGTTGCGACATCCAGAAAACAGGCAGTTTTAGGGATACTGCTGCACTGTCCATCGCTGGTCCAAAATTCTGCTTTAAGCCTACTGGAGTCACCAATTGTAGCCACTGATGTCGCGAGGAGAGTGTAACCAGTTGCAGTTGAGAGGAAGTTCAAACAAAACTGTTTACAGCCATGCAATCTTTTTAAAACTGTGCGTCACGTGCCCCAATTATGTCACTGCGTCCTGACATCATGGGATTCAGCAGCCGGTTCACTGGAACTTGTAGTGTCACTACAACTACCCTCTTCGGCCCGTGAGTCTGTGCTGCTTAATTACACCTAATTAACCTACAACCCCCAGAATGTTTTGAAGGGCAAGAAGTAACTGGAGTCCCCAGGAAAAACCCAGGCAGATATGGGGAGAATGTATAAACTCCTTACAGATGGCACAAGACCTGAATCCTGGACCAATCGCCGGCCCTGTAAAGGCATTGCACTAACCGCCAGGCCAATCCTGCCGCCCCAATGCCAACCGTGCCACATCGGGTAATGATCAAATGATCCGAAATGCTTGGGACTGGACATTTTTCAGTTAATTGGTATTTTTCGGATAACTTTAATCAGCCCAGTAGTATTAGCAGAATACTTGTATCAGCGGTTAAACAGAAACAAAAAAAAACAGCGGAAGACTTTTGAAGCATGAAATAATGTTTAATTCTTACCTAAAAATTACGTGATCTCTGCGTACAAACTAAGGTAAATGCGGCAACAAACCCTAGAAATTCTCCTCAACGGCTTTGTCAGAGGATTTCCCCAGTGTTATCTGCTTCATTAACAATGGCTTTTCTCTCAGCAGTCTCTCTTTGATTTTATGCACTGACGTGATTCCTTGTTCTGTCATGAATGCACGCCACTCGAGTGCATCAATAAGTGATCACACATTTTCACCATGACGTCTATTGCCATTTTTTTCTGCAGTGTCAACCAAGGCATCTTCATCGTGCTCAGCCGGATGCCAGAACATGTTCAACTATTTCACCATGAGTCCGTGAATGAACGACTGGAGGCATCATTAGCGATGTTAAAAAAAGTTCTTCAATATCCTCTTTTCCAGCTGGCTCTGAAGGTATTTTTTTGTATATCAGGAGGTCACCCTTCTTTTTTCTCCCCTGACACGCAGAATCCTTCAAATTCACCATTGTCTTCTTCGTCATCAAGGAACGTGGTTGCAGGCCAGAGATTGTGCCAGGCACAATCACTTGGCTCCAAGCGCTGGTGGCAGCATAAATGGAATCCTTCATTAGTAAACGCCTTTTGGAATCCTGCTATACGCAAGCCTCTATTCACTGCTAACAGGATGCTGTCCGAAGAACTGTTTTTATAGGCACTCTTCATTGATCTAAGGATACATTGGTTACATGGCTGAATCACATGGGGAGCAGGTACATGGCATTATCTTTGATGAGATTATCAGCTGGAGGGTGAGCAGAACAGTTGTCGAGGAATAAAGAAATCTTGCCGTCGTCATTTAGTCCAGCTTCCCTGCAGTGAGCACAACCTGCTGACACAAAATGCTTGTTAAACCAATCGGAAAAAGATATCCATGCCTTTCTGTTTGCATAATAATTGACTGATAAGGAATGCACTCCATTAAAACAACGAGGACACAAGCTTTTGCCTATCACAGCAAGCTCACACATATGTGTGCCTGCTGCATTAACATATCCAGCACCATTATTCCATCCTTGGAATCCTTAATTGCTGTAGGGGCTGTCTCATCAGCTGTAGCCAGTGTTCTTCTGGGGCAATAACGCCAAAACAGTGATGTTTCATCAGGCATTAAGACTTGTTCTGGCATCAGATTTTCATCAGCGGCAATCTTGGAAAACTCGCCAATGAACCACTCCGCTGCTTCATGATCAGATGCTTTTTTCTCCACTAATCGTTAACATTTTAATGCCGGTTCTTTACTCAACCAGCTTGCTAAATATTCACAGCTCCCTTCAAAGTTCAGGTCGTCAGGATCGAGCTTTGCTTGTGTCATGATCAGCCAACCGTTAAGTGGCATGAGTCCACTGCAACCCTGCGGATCTACTCAACAAATGCACGATTGAATTCCTCACTCTTACCTTTATGTAGTGATTTTTTTCTATCTTTCATTACTTTCAGAATTAGAGCTTCAACAGTTTATCCTTCTGTTTCTTCAGGTCATAGATTGTGGTCGTTCCAACACCATACTCCTCTGTTAGATGTTTCACACTTTCACCACTGTCCAGTTTTGCCAGCAGGTTGACTTTCTGCTTCGATAGACAAACACAAACGCTTCTTCCTTTTCTTTTCACTGACATCGATAGTGCTACCTGCACACCTTTTTGACAATGTACCTTACATGAGAGTGCCCTTGGATTAAAATGGCACTGACAGTGCATCTCAACCCCATATGTGGTGAATTTCTTTTCCAACCTGTGATGTCATGTTGCCGCCGAGAAAAAGTTTGGGTAACTGAGATTTTTGGATAATTGGAAACGTACTGCATTGAATTGCAGCATTTGTAAAGATATTCACTGTGATGGTTAATGATGGCATGTTCATCAGGAAAGGACTCACTGAATTTGCAGTCATTCAAACTGATTATCAATTTCTGGATTTTTTATTGGTTTCTAATTTCGCCTAGAGATTGAACTTTTGGGATATAATGAAGCTGAACAGGTGCAATTGGTCCAAAAGTACATATAATACTATTATGTGTAAATCACATGACCATGACAGAGTAATGATCATACTATAATTAACCACTGTGGGTCGGCAGCATCAGTAACGGCAGCCGGTGTGGCATGTCCTTGGTTGGCAGCAGCAGCAGGTCCCTTGTCGACAGTGGCGGTAACGGCGGCTGCGGGCTCAGCGGTGATGGCGGCAGTGGGTCCCTGATCAGCAGTGGCGGTGGCCATTGAAGTCGGGGCTGGGGCCTGGTTGAACGTTGCTTCGTGAGGGAGGGTGATTGTGCCGAGGGTGGGTTGTACCTTCCGCGCTCGGCATCTGCCCCGTGACGTCAGGCTCTGCTGCACGGTGGAGCCCTCACTCTCATTGTCAAAAGCTCTGAGGAAGAAATGTTTGAATGGGAGGATGGTGGTTGGGCTTCACATGAGGCACTGTGTTTGACGGTGGCCATTTTTGAGCAACTGACTACAGCAAAATGTCCATTTTTAAGGCACTTCTGGCACCTGGCTTTTCTCACCGGGCACTGGGACCTGCCACGCTTGCCCCTCCTGCAGAAATAACACTTTGGAGTCGCATCGGGCAGTGTAGCGGCAGCAAACAGGCCGTCGGTGTGCCGAGAGGTAGTAGAGTTGAGGGAGGGCATCCTACTCACATCAAAGCATGGTGTCCAGCCCTGAGAGTACACGTCCATACTTAAGACCGCATCCTCCATTGTCTCTAGGTTTTCTCCCCCATGCTCTAGCAGGCACTGCCTCAACTCATTCGATCAGAACCCAGCTATGTAGGCATCCCAAATGAGATCATCTGTGGTCTCCGCAGCAGTTCTGTCTGTGCAGGCACAATCCCTGCCCATTGCCCTTAGTGCTTGAATATAAGCTCTACAGGACTCACCGGACTGTTGCCTCCTTGTCGCTAGTTTGTACCGAGCGTAGACCCTGTTCACCGGTCGCTCGTAGAGCCCTTTCAGCACCTTCATGGCTGCGACAAAAGTGGTCGCATCTTGAATGCTCTGGTAGACTCTCGGGGACACCAGTGTCATCAAAAAGTAGTCGATGGCTGTCCTCTATCACGGCAGGGTCAGAGAGTTGTAAGTATGTTTCGAAGCAAATCACCCAGTGTTTAAAGTCATTCAAGGCTGTAGCCGACTGTGGGTCGATGTCAAGGTGTTCCAGCCATAGTATACGCTCCATCTCTTTAAAACTTTCTAGTTAATAAAATTGTAGAGCGCGTCAAAAGAATCAAAGGCTTGTTGATCCAAACCAAGGCTTTTATTAACTAGAAGACTGGAGCGTATCACATGTAGGTTGACCAGTCCAGAATGACCTGGTCTGGCTCGGAGCAACCCTTTAAGACCAGCCAGTAGGCGTGGCTACACTCTCAGCCAATCACAATAATCCTACACTACAATCTGTACATATACATATTGGTGATAGAATCTGTACTCTCACAGACTTGTTCATGGTTAGAGACCAATAATGAGTCCAAAATCCAGAACCATTTATTTTCTAATTTTACTGATGAGGAAATGTACCATGGAAATCATTACTGTGGTGCAAAGGAAGGACATTTCACTTTATAAATTTTAAATTTATAATTTTTTATGAATTTAGATATTCAGCATGGTTACAGGCTCTTTCAGCCTCCAATCCCGTGCTGCCCAATTTACACCCAATTAACCTACATCCCTGATGCATTTAGAATGCTGGGAGGAAACCGGAGGCCCCCAGGGGAAAACCCATGCAGCCACGGGGAGAATGTACAAACTTGTTACAGACAGCGCAGGGCACTGACCCCTATCACTAGTGCTGTGACAGCATTGTGCTAATCGCTACACTCACCGTGCTGCTCTGAGGGTGAGGTCAGATGATGTGAACACCCTTTCCCACTGGCATCCCAGTTAATTGGCTGTGCAGTGTCCTGGGATAGGAAGCCCTCCGTGCCATTTCCACTGGGCCAACCCTTAACTGGGACACTAATTGCTTTTCCACTGAATACACTCCTCCCCGGGGATCAGAGTGTTCAACCTTTAACTGGAAATGGGTGACTTTCTACTGCTCCTTTTCCACTAGTTTTATCAGCACCCTGGCATCAGCAAATGTCAAGGATATGAGTAGACATAGAGGCAGTTAATCCACGGCCTGAAATGACATCATTTGAATCCCGCATTCGGTCAGTGTTCTTTTTCCTGTCCCAGTTAACTCCTGGGACAGAGTGCCAGTGGATAAAGTGTTAATTATATACATTTCAATTATTAATGATACAGCATGGCAGAAGCCCATTCTGGGTTTCAAAAGCCATGTTAACATAACAATTACAGCACGGAAACAGGCCATTAGGCCAACTTATAACCAGTTAACCTACCAAACTTGTATTTTCTGGATGGTGGAAGAAAACCTGAGCACTTAGAGAAAACCCATGCTGGTCACCTGAAGAATCTACAAACTTCTTACAGGCAATGCTGCATGAAACTTGGCACTTCCATGTTCATTGAAATGTAGTTGTTGGTTATCATCAATTCTATTTACCCAGAAAAAGAATCATCCACATCCAAGTTCAAACTTAAGTTTATTTGTCAGCTGATTGAACTAGTCTTCTTTCTTTGGCTTGGCTTCGCGGACGAAGATTTATGGAGGGGGTAAAAAGTCCACGTCAGCTGCAGGCTCGTTTGTGGCTGACCAGTCCGATGAGGGACAGGCAGACACGATTGCAGCGGTTGCAAGGGAAAATTGGTTGGTTGGGGTTGGGTGTTGGGTTTTTCCTCCTTTGCCTTTTGTCAGTGAGGTGGGCTCTGCGGTCTTCTTCAAAGGAGGCTGCTGCCCGCCAAACTGTGAGGCGCCAAGATGCACGGTTTGAGGCGTTATCAGCCCACTGGCGGTGGTCAATGTGGCAGGCACCAAGAGATTTCTTTAGGCAGTCCTTGTACCTTTTCTTTGGTGCACCTCTGTCACGGTGGCCAGTGGAGAGCTCGCCATATAATACGATCTTGGGAAGGCGATGGTCCTCCATTCTGGAGACGTGACCCATCCAGCGCAGCTGGATCTTCAGCAGCGTGGACTCGATGCTGTCGACCTCTGCCATCTCGAGTACCTCGACGTTAGGGGTGTGAGCGCTCCAATGGATGTTGAGGATGGAGCGGAGACAACGCTGGTGGAAGCGTTCTAGGAGCCGTAGGTGGTGCCGGTAGAGGACCCATGATTCGGAGCCGAACAGGAGTGTGGGTATGACAACGGCTCTGTATACGCTTATCTTTGTGAGGTTTTTCAGTTGGTTGTTTTTCCAGACTCTTTTGTGTAGTCTTCCAAAGGCGCTACTTGCCTTGGCGAGTCTGTTGTCTATCTCATTGTCGATCCTTGCATCTGATGAAATGGTGCAGCCGAGATAGGTAAACTGGTTGACCGTTTTGAGTTTTGTGTGCCCGATGGAGATGTGGGGGGGCTGGTAGTCATGGTGGGGAGCTGGCTGATGGAGGACCTCAGTTTTCTTCAGGCTGACTTCCAGGCCAAACATTTTGGCAGTTTCCGCAAAGCAGGACGTCAAGCGCTGAAGAGCTGGCTCTGAATGGGCAACTAAAGCGGCATCATCTGCAAAGAGTAGTTCACGGACAAGTTTCTCTTGTGTCTTGGTGTGAGCTTGCAGGCGCCTCAGATTGAAGAGACTGCCATCCGTGCGGTACCGGATGTAAACAGCGTCTTCATTGTTGGGGTCTTTCATGGCTTGGTTCAGCATCATGCTGAAGAAGATTGAAAAGAGGGTTGGTGCCAGAACACAGCCTTGCTTCATGCCATTGTTAATGGAGAAGGGTTCAGAGAGCTCATTGCTGTATCTGACCCGACCTTGTTGGTTTTCGTGCAGTTGGATAATCATGTTGAGGAACTTTGGGGGACATCTGATGCGCTCTAGTATTTGCCAAAGCCCTTTCCTGCTCATGGTGTCGAAGGCTTTGGTGAGGTCAACAAAGGTGATGTAGAGTCCTTTGTTTTGTTCTCTGCACTTTTCTTGGAGCTGTCTGAGGGCAAAGACCATGTCAGTGGTTCCTCAGTTTGCGCGAAAGCCGCACTGTGATTCTGGGAGAATATTCTCGGCGACACTAGGTATTATTCTATTTAGTAGAATCCTAGTGAAGATTTTGCCTGCAATGGAGAGCAACGTGATTCCCCTGTAGTTTGAGCAGTCTGATTTCTCGCCTTTGTTTTTGTACAGGGTGATGATGGTGGCATCACGAAGATCCTGAGGCAGTTTACCTTGGTCCCAACAAAGCTTGAAAAACTCATGCAGTTTGGCATGCAGAATTTTGCCGCCAGCCTTCCAGACTTCTGGGGGGATTCCATCCATACCTGCTGCTTTGCCACTTTTCAGTTGTTCGATTGCCTTATATGTCTCATCCAGGGTGGGAACCTCATCCAGCTCTAGCCTTAGGGGCTGTTGAGGGAGCTGGAGCAGGGCGGAATCTTGGACTGAGCGGTTGGTACTGAAAAGAGATTGGAAGTGTTCTGACCATCGGTTGAGGATGGAGATCTTGTCGCTGAGGAGGACTTTGCCGTCTGAGCTGCGCAGCGGGCTTTGGACTTGGGGTGACGGGCCGTACACAGCCTTTAGAGCCTCGTAGAAACCCCTGAAGTCGCCAATGTCCGCGCTGAGCTGTGTTCGTTTGGCGAGGCTAGTCCACCACTCATTTTGGATCTCCCGGAGTTTGCGCTGAAGATGGCTGCATGCGCGACGGAAGGCTTGTTTTTTCTCTGGACAGGACGGCTTTGTAAGGTGAGCCTGGTGGGCAGCTCGCTTCTTTGCCAGCAGCTCCTGGATTTCCTGGCTGTTTTCGTCAAACTAGTACAACCCAACAAAATAGTGTTCACTGGTCCATGGGCAGGATATCACCAAACACACGCATATACACAATATATATGTAATATTAAAATACATTTTCTTACTAAAGAGTGGAGTCATGTAGAGGTGTTTTAGCAGTCATTCCAGATCCTCACTGCCCTGTGGTAAGAAGCTGTTCCTCAGCCTGGTGTTTCTGGCTCTGATCTACATCTGTATCTTTTTCCAGAGGTGGGTAGCTGGTAGGGGTCCTCAAGGATTTTGCCAATAATGAAATGCCAACACGCCCAATACTGAAAAGAACTAATACAGGAAATCTGAATATTAGAAATACTTTGAGCAGAAGTAAATATAAATCGTTGGCACAATGAATTGAGATCTTGTATTTATATGGAAAAAAAACATTATTTGCATGATAACTATTCTTTGTTTGTTCATATGTGGTCAGCTTATTTGAAATGTAAGGGTTTAGAAATATCTTAAGACATTATATAGTTTATGTTTGTAGCTGGTTGATTTTTTTGGTTGCTCCCCTTGCAGGATGTGCGGAGGGTGGGAGGGATGGTGGGGTGGATTTATAGTGTTTTAGTTTAGTTTATTTTGTTATTATTTTTATGTATTGTTTTTATGTAATTTGAAAATCTTAAATAAAGTTAAAAAAAATAAATACTTTGAGCAGAGGATGAATTTTTAAAAAATTTAGACAAACAGTGCAGTAACAGGCCATTTTGGCCCACAGGTCTGTGCCGCCCAGTTTACATCCCATTAACCTACACCCCCCGGTACGACTTTGAAAGGTGGGAGGAAACCGGAGCCTAGGGTGAAAACCCAAGCAGACATGGAGAGAATGTACAAACCCCTTACAGATAGTGCGGGATTTCAACCCTGGTCCCGATCTCTGGCACTGTAAAGGCGTTGTGCCAACCACTGCTTTTAGCACAGCTACCCATTTATGCAACTCTCCTGATGCTAATTTCTGGAGTTCCTGGACATGTTCTCCATGTCTGCACAGGCCAGCCAGTGGACGTAATCACAGACATCTTCAACCTCTCTCCCTTAAGGGATGAAGTACCCTCCTGCTTCAAGGCCACGGTCATCCCAGTGATCAAGAAGAATTCAGTGACAGTCCACAATGACTCCCTGCTGGTGGATCTGTCAACCCTCATCATGAAGTGCTTCAAGAGGTTGGTCATGGGTAAAATTCATTTCAGACTATCATTCACCTTTGAGCCACTTCAAATTGCACCCTATCACAATAGGGCCATAGTAGATGCTACCCCCTGGCCGTACATTCAGAAGAAATACATTTGGTCTACAAACACTCTGAATGAAGTGAAATATGACAATCTGCAGATGCTGTGATTGTAGTAAAAACACAGAAATCTGGAGGATCTAAGCAGGTCTCGCAGGATCCATAGAATGTAAAGATATATAACCAACATTTCGGGCCCAAGCCCTTCTTCAAGGTACAGTATGAGCAAAAAGCAATAAGCATGGTTAATGAACCACGACCCGGGTTTGAATCCTGCAATGTCAGTAATGTGACAGATTATGTTATGTTCGTATTATTTATAAATATGTTTTTGGGAGATAAACTGGGGCAGATTTTTTAGTGTAGGTCACAAACAAACACTTTAAAACACATCTTATTTAAAATACTGGAGCTCTGCTCATGCTAGACATGTCTGCGCCAAGATCCTTTGCAAAAGCTTTGGAGAGTGCCAAAGAGATGTCACTAATGGATTGTTGTTTACAAAAAGGCAACAGATGAAAGAACAGGTCAAAGCCGCAGGCTGTCTGGAGGGGAATTTGCTGTTCTAAGAGGGTCATGCAGTTTTGCAAGCACAGAGAGTCAAACAGGTTTTCTCTCTGAGAGAGAGAGAGAGAGAGAATTCAGTTCTGCAGTTTTACCATCAGCAGCAGCAGCTGGGACTGGAACAGGACAAGCTGGCAAGCTTGTGGAAAAACCCCATTTGGAAGATGGGTTGTGAGTGCTTAGTTCAGCCTGTTCAAAGCCCTTGTGGTTCATGCAAGAAGAGAGGATTTGCTGTCCAATGTTTCACTTGAAATAAGAGAAATAGAAAGGAGCTCTGTAGAGACCTGAAAGAAAGAGTTTATCATCTGGAAAACCCTGAGGGGGCAATTTTCTTTGGCAAGACACTGAAGTGGCTGAATAAAAAGGAATCAGTCATGGGTGTCCAGTGAACAACAAATCACTCTCTGACAAGAACCTTTCCGAGCGATAACCATTTACCTTTCAAGCACCAAAGCCTGGTGAACTTTATAAATGTTAAATTCTGTGCACAGTATAAGAATTGCATGCAACCAGTGAACTTGGAGGAATGAGAAGTGAGATTGGTCTGTGAATCAAAGAACTTTTCTGAACTTACACACACATTACATAAACGTGCGCTTAGAATTAAGTTTAGTTAGTTAAGTCAATAGTGATAAGTTAAAGTTTGATTCTGTTTTCATGTTTAAAGATAATCAAAATCAACTTCTGTTTAAGTAACCATTTGTCTTGCTGAATATCCATTGCTGCTGGGTTTTGGGGTCCTCTGGGCTTGTAACAGTAAGGAGTGTGTACATTCTCTCCACATCTGTGTGAGCTTTCTCCATGAAATCTGGTTTCCTCCCACCCTCCAAAACATACGGGGTTATCAATTAATTTGGGTGTAATTGGAAGTCATGGGTTTAAATGGGCAGAATTGCCTTCTAAATAGATAAAAGGCTGGAAACCTATGTCAGACTACTATCCATTGACTATAGCTCATCCTTCAACCCAAAAAAAACCAAACTAATCCCCAAACTTCGTGACCTTGGCCTCCATAGTTGGATGGCCTCTTATCCTGCAGGCATCAATCAATGTTGATGCACCTCTCCCAATCATTCTCATCAATGGGGCTTCACAAGACTATGTTCTCAGCCCTGATTATCTCCATGACTGTGTGGCCAAACACCACTCCACATCAGGGTATAAATTAGCAGATGAAAGCAATGTCATCTATAAGAAAGATCTCTAACAACAATGAGTCAGATAATTCAAGATCTTTTTACTGTCATGGGCTAAAATAGAAAATGTATATTTGACAACATTTCCTCCCGTCTACCATAAGAGGCAGATAAAGATTCACTATCAGGAAAAATTGCCTGGTGCCCATGACAGTCAGAGAAAGAGAAGCAAGCGAGAGTCCCCTCAGAGTCACTGAGTGTCCGTAAATTTACCTCGTGTGCTCCTGCAGCCTCAATAACCACACAGGCTTATCTATCGGCAATCCGATCTCCACATCCAAACCACTGACACAATCAGGAACCCCCTATCAGCACCCTCTTGCATCTCAGTTCCAATACTTGGCATCACTTCAGCCAGTCTCAAGCCAGTCTCCAGTAGTCCATAGCCTTGTGCAAGATCCTTGACTGCAGTTCCAGCACCCCACAGCATGCTTGGGTTCCTCAGCTCGAGTCATGAGCTGCCCCACCTGCATGTTCTTCAGCCTCGGAGCCCTTCCCTGGTCCACCACCATGTCACTGTGTCACCTTCCTCTGGGCCATTTCCTCTGCTTCTGATTCTTAAATGGGGAAGGGGTTGTAATGGAGGTCCACCACCAAGTGGCGCTGCTGCGCTCCTGTTCGGAGGACACACTACCTGCTAGTCAAGGTCAAAGACTCACCCCAAGCCATCAAGGTGACCCTTGCAAATGGCCCACCTAAATCACCAGGTGCTTCAGTCCAGGCAGCCCGCCCAGACTCAGCCTTGACCTTCACCCCATTGGCCCAGGTGAATCACCTCAGTTCACCCCTGCTGAGCACCTGCACTTGACTTTGAGCCATTGGCCACAGAAACCTATTCGCTATCAGGAGAAATTATCTGATGCCCGTAACAGTCAGAAAAAGAGAAGCAAGTGAGAGTCCCCCCCTCAGAGTCACTGAAACTTACGATTGGCCCCCCAGCTTTTCCCCCAGAACTATAAAGGACCATGTGCCCCATTGTTCTACCTCTTTGGACTCCTCGTGGCATGTAAGTATCACCTTGCACCTTGGGTTGGGGTGAGTCTCGAGGCTAGGTAGCAGAGCCATGTTTGTATCAGTCAAGGGGTGGGGGCACGTAATATCACCTTGATCTGATTGTTAAATGTGTACGCTCTTACAACTTCCCAAGTTTCTGTCAGTTCCCCCCATCATCCATAAATGTATATTTACCCCCTGCATATTGTGTATGTATAGAAGTTTGCTTGACATATTGACCCTGTTGTCTCAATTCCATCCCTGAAATAAATGTATGCTTTGTACCTGCACTTTGGTCTGGTTCTTAACCTGTGACCTACACGAACCCGAACAACTGGGGGGTGGGGTGGTATCCCCATTTTATCATAGCCTGCACCAGTGCTGGCTTTCCTGGAGTCTGAAACCCCTCAAGGATGATACTAAACATAGGTGCCTCCATCTTGGGCCTAGACCTCGCAGTCACAGGATTTTAAAATAAACCACCGTCACCTCCTTTAATGAGCTGTTGAAAGCCTCCATGAAGCCTGTGGCAGTCGGACTGGGGAGTTGGACCATGTAGGGGAAGTGCTATGACTCTACTACCTGTTCTCCAAGGGTCCACACCAGTGTTGGAATTCATTTCCAAATGGGGCGGCAATGGTTGGTGTAGAAGTTAGCTCAACACCTTTACAGCACCAGTGTTTGGGAACAGTCTTCGATCCCATGCTGTCTGTAAGGAGTTTGCATGCTCTCGCTGTGTCTGCGTGGGTTTTCCCCAAGGGCTCCAGTTTCCTCCCACCAAATCGAATTGTAGCAGGGGGTGTAGGTTAATTGGGTGTAAATTTGGCAGCACGGGCACGTGGGACAAAATAGTCTGTTACCATGCTGTATACTGTATGTCTAAATTTAAAGCTAAGATTTTAAAAAAACATTCAATTTATATTTCAGTTCCATTGACTTCCACGGTCATTGAGAAGGGTGGCTTCATTCATCAAGCATTTCCAATATCCACACCAGCATCTGTCATCTCTTGTTTCAATAACCTATCATCACATTGATAGACATTTGCAAGTTATGATCTTGTTCACTTTCCCTGAAACCCCACATGGTGACAAAGCAAAATCCAATTATTTCCTTTGCAATTTGAACAATATACTTAGTTCAGATTCATGTGATTTTAATCATATTTATATCATATAAATATTTGCTAAAAAGGGAAGTTTCAACCATAATAATGAACATAATATAATCATTAAAATAACAAGACACTATAAAGTACTCCACAATCAAAAATGCCGCTCTCAATTACAGCTTGGTTACCACTGTCCACCTGTACCAGTGGTTCCCAAACATTTTGGGCTACCACTCCCTTGGCTTGCAGGCCACATCACAAGTGCCTTCCCCAACCATATAACAGCATTGGTGGAGGTGGAGGGCCGGTGGGGGGGGGAATGTGGCTGTGCTGAAGGGGATTAGTGGCGTCACTGAGCGGGGGTGGGGTGGGGGTGTAGAGGTTTAAACCTGGTGTTTATGATTTGTGGTTGTCTTATGACTTTCCCTTTAAAAAATTATTGTTTTGTAGAGTTACCATAGTTACTTTGACGTCATATGTTGCAAGCGTACGAGGAGCTCGTTCCCATTCTTGGAATAATCGTGGAAGAGACGTGAGCACTCGAGAAACTTTCCTTCGAAGTCATCATTATTGTTCATTTATTAATCATTTTAATTTGTTTGAAGTTGAGTATCATTATCATTTACAATATGCTTTGTTTTACTCATTGTTATGAAATACGAAGCTATGAAAATGCTTATTCACTTATATCAACGAAAATTAAAGCTATTTACAGCTGCAATTATGAAGTTTGGTTTATTTGGATGAATAAGATACAGTTCTGAATATCGAGGCTTATTTTTCCTTGGAAGATAACTTGTTTGGAGATTGAGAAATATTAGAAGCTGGGAAGCGTCATCTCCAGGGGGTTAGAGGTGGCGCTGAGTAGGCCAATGGGGGGGGGGGTGTGTGTAGTCACAGAGGCGAGGGGGGATAGGGGCGGCGCTGAGAGGGATGTTGGTGGTGGCGCTAAGAGGGGGTGATAGGGATGGCAGTACATCATTGCGGCAACCGAGACCAGCTCTCGTGAGAACGCCTTGTTGCCATTTATTTTGCTTACTACTGCCACCCTGAGTCTGGCCAGAAAATAAACTGCATTGGTTTCTTCACTCAACTTAGCAGCAGACTGAATAATAGCAAGACAGAAAGTTTGGAAAGCCCCCTTTTCCCTCACCGCCCCCTTGTATCGTTCCACCCCCAACAGGGTGGGAGGGGCAGGAGTGCCCACTTTGAGAATCACTATCCTATACGTTAATTTTTAAAACCTGCTCACTCTCCTTAATGGTTAAATTGCTACAGAAATAGAACAATTCTTCTCACTGACACCCTTCATTGAACTAAATCTTATGTGATGGCCATGGTCAAACTCAGGCATAAATATTGGATCAGTTAAGCATTTCCTTGGGAGTTCAGATTCAATAAACAAAATGTCAAGGGAATTAAGAAACCCTTTTTAAGATGATTCTGTCCACATGCTTGCAATGTCACGATCATCTGATCATTGTTTTCATCTTTCTAGCATCAAAATTATTTTCCTGAACAACTGCACTGAGTATAGCAAAAACCTTTCCTATTGTCACCTGTCTGTCACGTAATTTCAAAGCTAACAGGTTGGATGAGGTAGCTTTGAAAGGATAATGGAAAATGAATCCTAATAATTGGTGCAATGCATTGGCTGTTTTGGTGCATTGTGCTTGCCAGCCATGCATTTGTTTTCATAACACTCAGAAGACTTCTTCATTTCATGTTCATTTTATTATTAAATTAAAATATATCATTAAAAAGCAAATGTTATTAACTGCTAGTGAGGAATGCATGATAACTATAAGGAAAATGTTCTGCATAGCTTTTAAACAAGTGATTGATTAATATGCATGGAGAGCAGAACCCTTAACCTTCACAATTTGATGATCACATGGTCAATGTCATGTACATTGGTCAATAGACAAATGCATCAAATTTCTTACTTGCTGAAATTTAATCTGAGAGCTGAAGTGTGCTCGATATCCTGGCCAGCTGCATCACAGTGCGGTACAGTTGCTGAAGAAAAATGGATTGAGTTCAATCCACAGGACCGTTAGAGTGGCAGAGAGGATCACTGGAGTCTCCCTTCCGCCCAATCAACGTGATCTACCGGCATCGTTGTCTGAAGAGGATGCACAATGTTCCTGAGGACTCCCTTCGGCCCTGCACACAGCATCTTTCCGCTGCTCCTGTTGGGGAAGAGATACAGGAGTATCAGACCCAGCACCACCAGGCTGAGGAGCAGCTTCTTCCCACAGGCAGTGAGAATGCTGAACAACCAAAGGAACTGCTCACATTAACCATATCAGGCTCTCATATTTACAAAAAAAATTTATTATTTTTTATTCGTACATCTAATAGCTCATCCTGCGTATATATTGTTTGCCTGTTCGTGGATTATGTATTATGTCTGGCTGTGTGCCTGCATATTTTGCACTGAGGACTGGAGAGTGCTGTTCATTAGTAGGTACTTGTGCAATCAGATGACAATAAACTTGACTTGGAAAAAAAATCATATGCCAAACCTTCTGTTACAAAGTGTGAATGTAATTCTTTGGCAATTTACCAGGATCCTTCTGTCCACAGGACCCTAAATTTTACTGCTCTTCACACAAATGGAGATGGGACTCATGAGATTAGCTTTGTCAAGTTTTCCACATGTTCATTGTTCATGAATGCCAGAATAAGGAATCACAACAGAAATGTTTATTACGTCTCAAAAAAGAGTTGTTGATTGCCTATGGATGCCACATAATCCGTGAGTCTATCCAGCTCCCCTTTGCTGTAGTTTTTGATGTTTAACTTCACTGATACCTATACCATGAATGTAACTAGCATTTATTCACCACCTCCAATAGGTCAAGAGAAAAAGGTGCATTAATGAGATGCTATAACCCTGCTTTCACATTGTGGCTTTCGCGCAAACAGAGGAACTGCTGACATGGTCTTTGCCCTCAGACAGCTCCAAGAAAAGTGCAGAGAACAAAACAAACACCTTTGTTGACCTCACCAAAGCCTTTGAAGCCATGAGCAGGAAAGGGCTTTGGCAAATACTAGAGTGCCTCGGATGCCCCCCCAAGTTCCTCAACATGGTTATCCAACTGCACGAAAACCAACAAGGTTAGGTCAGATACAGCAATGAGCTCTCCGAACCCTTCTCCATTGACACCAACCCTCTTTACTATCTTCTTCAGCATGATGCTGAAACAAGCCATGAAAGACCTCAACAATGAAGGCGGTGTTTACATCCGGTACCGCACGGATGGCAGTCTCTTCAATCTGAGGCGCCTGCAAGCTCACACCAAGACACAAGAGCAACTTGTCCGTGAACTACCCTTTGCAGATGATGCCGCTTTAGTTCTCATTCAGAGCCAGCTCTCCAGCGCATGACGTCCTGTTTTGCGGAAACTGCCAAAATGTTTGGTCTGGAAGTCAGCCTGAAGAAAATTGAGGTCCTCCAACAGCCAGCTCCCTACCATGACCACCAGCCCCCCCCCCCCCCCCCACATCTCCATCGGGCACACTGAACTCAAAACGGTCAACCAGTTTACCGACCTCGGCTGCACCATTTCATCTGATGCAAGGATCGACAAAGAGATAGACAACAGACTCGCCAAGGCAAATAGCGCCTTTGGAAGACTACACAAAAGAGTCTGGAAAAACAACCACCTGAAGAAACACACAAAGATCAGCGTGTACAGAGCCGTTGTCATACCCACGCTCCTGTTCAGCTCCGAATCATGGGTTATCTACTGGCATCACCTATGGCTCCTAGAACGCTTCCATCAGCGCTGTCTCCACTCCATCCTCTACATTCATTGGAATGACTTCATCACCAACATCGAAGTACTCGAGCTGGCAGAGTCCGCAAGCATCGAATCCATGTTGCTGAAGACCCAACTGCGCTGGGTGGGTCACGTCTCCAGAATGGAGGACCATCGTCTTCCCAAGGTTGTGTTCTATGGCGAGCTCTCCACTGGCCACTGAGACAGAGGTGAACCAAAGAAGAGGTAGAAGGACTGCTTAAAGAAATTTCTTGGTGCCTGCCACCGCCAGTGGGATGATATCGCCTCAAACCGTGCATCTTGGCGCCTCACAGTTCGACGGGCAGCAACCTCCTTTGAAGAAGACCACAGAGCCCACCTCACTGACAAAAGACAAAGGAGGAAAATCCCAACACCCAACCCCAACCAACCAATTTTCCCTTGCAACCACTGCAACCGTGCCTGCCTGTCCCGCATCGGACTTGTCAGTCACCAACGAGCCTGCAGCAGACGTGGACATGCCCCTCCATAAATCTTCATCCGCAAAGCCAAGCCAAAGAAATAACCCTGCTTTAGACATCGCACAATGCTATAGGTGAAAGTTCCAGGATTTAGACCCAACAATAATGAATCGGATGTAAGAGAGTGCTGAGTGCAAGAAGGGCTCCCAAAGGGCCTCAGGTGTAGAAGGCTTCCTGATTATGTTGGAGGTTTGGATCTGGAGCTTGGGTTGTCAATGGATGGAACATGTGCTATAGGGGTGAATCCATGAACACTCAGAGACTCTGAAGGGAATCTCTTTTGCTTCCCTTTCTTCTTTTATAAGGGTGCCATGCAATACAATGGATGCTTCCAACTGCTCTACTCATTATACACCCATGGCTGTGTGCCCAGACACAATTCCAATGCCATCTACAAGTTTGCCGATGACACCACAGTTGAGGACAGAATCACAACGGCAATGAGGAATCATGCAGGAGGGAGATAGATCAACTCATTGAATGGTGTAACGACAACAACCTTGCGCTCAACATCAGCAAAACAAAAGAGATGATTGTGGACTTCAGGAGTAAGTCAGGGCAACACAACCCAGACCTCATCAAGGACTCAAGAGAGGAGAGGTTCAGGAACTTCAAATTCTTGGGTCTCACCAACTCTGAGGACCCGTCCTGGAGCCTTTATGTTGATGCAATCATGAAGAAGGCTTGCCAGCACTATACTTTGTGAGGAGTCTGAAGAAATTTGACATGTCACCAAAGACTCTTGTAAACCTCTACTGTTGGACCATAAAGAGCATTCTAGCAGGTTGCATCACTGTCTGGTAGGGAGGCTCCAACTATCAGGACAAGAATGAACTCAAGAGGGTTGTTAACTCGGCCTGTGACACCAAAGGCATCAGACGTCACTCCATCGAGGACATCAACATGAGGTAGTGTCTTAAGAAAGCAGCCTCTATCCTCAAGGATCCCCATCACCCAGGCCGTGTCCTCTTCACTCTGCTACCATCGAGAAGAAGGTACAGGAGCCTAAAGATGAGCACTCAGCAGCGCAAGGATAGCTTCTTCTCCTCTGCCATCAGATTCCTGAATAATCAATGAACCAAATACACTGCCTTACTTTTCGTGCCCTGTTATTATTATTTATAGTAATGTTGTAAGATGGTTATAATATGAATGTTTGCACTATTGATGCTTCATCAAAAACATCAAATTTCATGACTTGTTGATGACAATAAATCCTGATTCTGATTTTCATGTCGACTCTTTGTTTGCTTTACAGCAGATAAAAGTTAAAGTATGTTACATTTTTAATGTATTATTCTGTGACAATAAGAGGAACCTCGAACGTTGAAGGAATAGGGATATGTTTCCAAATTAGAAGGATGTTGACAAACGATTGATATATATAGATAATAATGTTCCCCTGCATTTACTGTCTTTATCTCTCCTTGGTTTTGTGTATCACATAGAAATACGGAAAAGTGACTAAAAATTTGAGTTAAAAACTTTCTTTTTAAAATATTTTTTATTGATTTTAATAATGAACATATACATACAAAAAATGTTGCAATTTAATAAGATAATATGGACAGTTACACAAACTAAATAAGACATTCTGTAAATCACTAACATACATAAATTTTAAATCATACCTATAATTCATATTCCAAATAGTATAGATCTT
Organism: Narcine bancroftii; assembly: GCF_036971445.1. Lineage (NCBI taxonomy): Eukaryota > Metazoa > Chordata > Chondrichthyes > Torpediniformes > Narcinidae > Narcine > Narcine bancroftii. The sequence goes on from NC_091471.1 coordinate 228,406,237, forward strand.
TTTCTTGGAAAAAAATGCTAATAAAAGGGAAGAAATAAGGAAAGAGTAGAGAAGAAAAAACTCAGACCCCTTTACCAAACCCCCTTGCCAGATGCTGTATATGACTGGTATTAAAAGAAAAATGGAGGTAAAAAACAAAATTAACCTAAGGAAAAGATACAAGTCAGACAATGTAATTACATTGGAGTAAAATTATAAAGTAAGATAGTGAGTCATAACTGACCCCTATAACTTCTGGAATCCTCTATCTGAATGATTAATTGAATAACAAATCTTTTCCATGATCAAACAGGACATGATTTCCTGCAACCACTGATCATGAGTAGGTGGGGCTGCATCCTTCCATTTACATAAAATGGTCAGCCTCACCAAAAAAGGTAAAAGAACCAGAGATAGAGATGACTTCATTCCCTCCCGTTGTGCTGAAGAGGGTCACTAAAGTGTTCGGTGTTAAATCTATATTGAAAAATTTTGATAAAGTATGGGTTAAAAACTGGAACTCCATTCCAAGCATTATAATGAACTTCTGTGCTGAATTTTCATTGAAAAATCTAATTAAAAGCTAATCAGTAGATGAAGGGGGATTAAATGCAATTCATGCTTACTCATGTCAGTTCTCAGCCTTCCCAATTCAGCTGAGTCTTTGAAGGAGAGGCAGTTGACATCTACTGGGAAACAATCCCTTTCACTTTGTTGTTATTCAGCTGTAAGGAACTTGTACATTCTCCCCTTGTCTACGTGGGTTTTCCCCGCGTCTGTGGGTACAGGTGCAGGTGCTTAATGGGTCAAAAGGACCTGTTACCATGCTGTATGTCTAAATTTTAATATTTAGATGTCAATATTAATCAGGTAGGAAGAGAATCATGAAGGCAAGTGAGCATCAAAAACAACGGATGCTCAATATCTGAAATTTTAAAAAGAAGCACTGGAAAACATTGCAGGTCAGGCAGCAACAGGGGAATGAATCATTACACTTGCCCTTCCTTCCACAGCAGCTGCCGGATCTGCTGAGTATTTCTTGCCTTTGCAATACACAAAAGTGCAGCAGGTCATACAGGGTCTCCAGGAAGTAAAGGGTGGCAACATATCCAGCATTTCCTGCTTTCACTTGATGGTATCAGATGAATGATAAATTAACATTATTCCTCAGGAAGAATGCTTTCTTCACAATGCCATTCGTCTGCTGGGTCTGGATAAGATCTTCTGAGATGGTGACTCCCAATAACTTAAATTTGCTCGCCCTCTGTGCCATTCCCAGAGCAAATAGCAACTTTCCAATCAACACAAAGCTAACAGTTATCTCAGAATGTTGCAATCTGCAATGTTGGATGGTTACTTCTCTGCTCAGACTACAAGATCATGCATTTACAAGGGAAGGGCTTAGAAGTGAAGGTCATCTACAAGAGAAGGAAAATGGAAAAGGGCTTAGAAATGATGGGCAACTGAATTCCTGGGTGCAAAAGATGTGCCAGGCTCCTAACACGGAATAATGTTAATTTATCATTCAGGTCGGTGGGACGAGAGGAGTTCACTTAAATCGGTGCAGACTAGAGGGGCCGAGTTGGCCTGTTTCCGTAGCGTAATTGTTAGATGGTTATATGGAAATAACAGAGAGGAGAAAAGGGAGCAAAAGAGCAGAATGAGCAGATAATTGAAGTACATTTGCCTTATTTTAGCACAGTCGCTGTTGGAGTGGAGCAAGATAAACTATATAATTAAAGTAAACTTACCTGTCAAGTGGAAGCAAGAATTACAAATGTACCTTTCTGGCCTGAATTATTCAGTACCAGTAAGGGGTAGTAATTTTGCTTTGCCTCACTCTTGTGATGCGTTATTTCAATATATTTAGTGCATTACAGCTGGAGGTGACCTTTTTTGAATTTGGTTGGCACCAGAGCTGGAGCAGCTGCCATAAATCAAACTTCCCTTTCCAGACCATCCATGTGCAATTCAAGAGCAGTGATCAAAACCGTGTGCCTGAATTTCTGCGTCAGAATTGATAAACCATGGTGCTTTACATGAGTAGAGCACCAGCATATGATTTATAATCGGCTGGAATGATCCATAATTGGATTTCTGCTATCCATTTATTCACCTTAATAACACTGCATGTATTTTTAATATTTTTAATATAAATGTATTAGTGGAAATGTAATAAAGAGGACACCAATGAATGGCCTGAAGTGTTAGAACATGATTTTCAGTGAAACATTTTAAACATTGGTTGGCTAAAAGTGAAGCAGTATATCTGTGAAGGGGTAATATTTAAACTCTGGCATATTGCAAATTTTATGAGGCTCATAATTACTCATTCACAGATCATTTTCCAATGACTGTTGAGTCAGTTCCATTCATGTAAATGAATGCTGCAACATTTCAGTGTGTGATTGCATGTTTTCTATGTAATGTTACTGTTTGGAGTATTTCATCCAATGTTACTCTGAGAAAATTAGAAAGAAAACCTACTATCTAATTTTGTCTCACACTGTGCAAAAGGTAGTAAATTAAACTGAATCTCAACATGAGTAGGCTAGTTTTCAACATTCACTTGCATGATCTGAAACATTCCTTTGGGAATTTACTTCCATGTTTCCGAGAAGCTGCTTAATCTTTAGATTATAAATCCAATTCTGCCACAGGAGTATTGTGAGGGATATGTAATCCCATACATCAATGACGTTCAGGGAACTCTGCTCACATTATCTGTACTTCAAAGGTCAAATGTCAAAGTTCACATGTATTGTCATTTATTATGTCATGTATCTTCTTTCTTCTTCTTTGGCTTGGCTTCGCGGACGAAGATTTATGGAGGGGGTAAAAAGTCCACGTCAGCTGCAGGCTCGTTTGTGGCTGACAAGTCCGATGCGGGACAGGCAGACACGGTTGCAGCGGTTGCAGGGGAAAATTGGTTGGTTGGGGTTGGGTGTTGGGTTTTTCCTCCTTTGCCTTTTGTCAGTGAGGTGGGCTCTGCGGTCTTCTTCAAAGGAGGTTGCTGCCCGCCAAACTGTGAGGCGCCAAGATGCACGGTTTGAGGCGTTATCAGCCCACTGGCGGTGGTCAATGTGGCAGGCACCAAGAGATTTCTTTAGGCAGTCCTTGTACCTTTTCTTTGGTGCACCTCTGTCACGGTGGCCAGTGGAGAGCTCGCCATATAACACGATCTTGGGAAGGCGATGGTCCTCCATTCTGAAGACGTGACCCATCCAGCGCAGCTGGATCTTCAGCAGCGTGGACTCGATGCTGTCGACCTCTGCCATCTCGAGTACTTCGACGTTAGGGATGAAAGCGCTCCAATGGATGTTGAGGATGGAGCGGAGACAACGCTGGTGGAAGCGTTCTAGGAGCCGTAGGTGGTGCAGGTAGAGGACCCATGATTCGGAGCCGAACAGGAATGTGGGTATGACAACGGCTCTGTATACGCTTATCATTGTCATTTATTATGTCATGTATATGACATCACATACAACCCTGAGATTCTTTATCCTGTGGGCCAGGCAGGATTTTTGCTTATTCGCAACAGTAAACTGTACCCATGAAGTTTATAATGTCAGATGGTAATATTACTTCATCTTTAGGTCCCTGTTAAATTATTCTTGCTTTGAATGTATTTTTTTGTTTCTATACTTAAATCTACTGTTCATTTTTCCCCATTGTAAAACCAAAACCGTGGTCTTCCTCACACCTGGAGGATATTCACTGTAGTACCTCAAAACTTGCAGCTTCCACAGTCTGTCCTAGAATTTTAAAATTTTGTCTTCAGAGTGATGTTAATTAATTTTTTGCAGCAGATGCATCATCTGGCAAACTTTCCATCGGTCTCTCCTTGTCTGATTATCCTGCATTTTAGCCTCCAATTCCAGCAAAAAAGGATGATGATAAATTCTTCTCTTTGGAATCATAAGTTGGGAAAGGTGAGAAGAGGAGACGTGCTCCTCATTGTCTGAAGCACAATGTGCTTTGGGGCAGATTTACTGCTGGGGAACTGGAAGCAGACAGAAGATTGGCTTTCCAATCTGTTCAAAGTGGAGTGTCTGAGGCAGCCAAGGTATGTAAATCAGTTTGTTGTCAGCAGCAATAGATACGCACCACGACAAAGAGTCACTTAAACAAAAGTTGCTTTTAATTATCTTTGAACATGAAAATAGAATCAAACTTTAACTTATCTCAATTGACTCACTTTACCTACTTAACCCCCTTATAATTCTAAGTGCATTTGTGTGTAATGTGTGTGTAAGTTCAGCAAGGTTATTTGCATCACAGTCCAATCTCACTGGTTGCAGGCAATTCTTGTTCTGTGCACAGAAGTTAAAATTAATAAAGTTCACCAGGCTTTGGTGCTTAACAGGTAAATGGTTACCACTCAGAAGGGCTCTTGCTGGTTTTCAGAGAGAGAGTTTTTCTTGTTTCAGGTCAGCACAGAGTTCCTTTCTGTTTCTCCTATTCCTCTCCTTTGACCAGGCTGTCTTCCCTTGTCCCTCTGGAACCGATGTCTGTCTGTTTGTCTATCTGTCTGACTCTTTCTCTGTCTCACTCCCTCCTCTCTGAAAGCAAAGCCTGTTTTTTCTGCTCTCTGTCTGCAAAGATCACATGACCCACCAGACAGTACGTTCTGTTTTCCAGACAAAGCTGCTACTGCCTTTTGTTAAATTTGTTGCCTTTTCAAAAAGTCTGTCCTGAGTCCAAGAACTCTTGCAAAAGCTCCTGGAAAAATTCTGTTTTAAAGTGGTTGTGTGTGACCTGATCTAACAAACCTTTCCCAATTTATCTCCCAAAAACTCTGTCACTGTTGGTCATGATGATCTTTCACTTACAAATGTTCATGGACATGGACTTGATGTATTACAAGACCTGTTTTCATGTTCCATGACTCTAATGCAAGGTCACTAAATATTGGTGCATTTAAACCTCAGATGTTTAGCTTCTCCTGTTGGATCACAGGCAGCATCTGCACAATACCACCTCTGCTATTGCATCTCAACAAGTTGCCACACCATTTGAGAGCCTGTGTTAGCATGGAGGCTCAGGTACAGGACCAGTAGCTCGAGTTTTGGAACAGCAATCCAGAGACTCAAATTAAAATTCCATCGTAGCAATGTGGAAATTTAAATTCCTGTGATTAGATAGAATAAAATAAAGTAGGCTAGATAATGGTAACCATGAAATATGCTGTAATTTTATTAATACTTGATTGGTTCAATGTTTACATTGCCAAACTGCACAAATCCCCTAACAAATTATTAGGAATATGTGAATACTAAGTACATTGAAGTTGTACCATCAGAGGTCAAGGATTAGATCTGCAACATGAATGTCAGTCCATCTTGCAGACACTCATTAAATTAAATATCACTAATTTAAACTCATGCAAAGGCTCTCTTCATTGACGGCTAATACCCTTGTTTGTTTTAATGACAAATAAAAGTATATTTGCCAGGAAGAAATCCGATTTTCCATTAAAATATGCCATGAAAATAAAATGCAAATTTTGATTAAAAAACAGACCATTTAGTTTGATGATGAGCTCGATTTGATTTCGCATGACTAGATAGTGCAAGCATGAGGTCATCTGCTTTTTGCAGCTTGCAACATATTTAAAAGTGAACTTTTGCATTTTGCATAGTAGTGAACTTCTGATGGCCAACAGCCGAACAGTGTGTCCTTCAATATGTACCATCTGCTGCCTGAATGGCAGCCATAACGATCCTTGATCCAATCAAACATTATTTCCCCCACATTGATAAGACTGCAGGGAACCATAGATCACTGCAGCACAGAAACTGGCCTTAGATTTTCTAGTCTATGCTAAATTGCTACTCAGCCTATTCACACTGACTCGGACCACATCTTTCCATTCCCTTCCCATCCATGCACCTCTCTAATTTTTTTTTAATGTCAAAATTGATGCTTCAATGATCAATTCAGGTGGTAGCTTGTTCCATGCTCCCACACTCTCCATATGAAGAGTTCCCCCCTTATGTTCCCTTTAGACATTTTCCCCTTTCACCCAAGTCTTCTAGGTTTTTTTAATCTCCCCCAACCTCAATGGAAAAAGCCTGCTTGCATTTTCCTCTGCGCTGGGTAGGTCATGTCTCCAGAATGGAGGACCATCGCCTTCCCAAGATCGTATTATATGGTGAGCTCTCCACTGGCCACTGAGACAGAGGTGCACCAAAGAAGAGTTACAAGGACTGCCTAAAGAAAGCTCTTGGTGCCTGCCACATTGACCACCGCCAGTGGGCTGATATCACCTCAAACCGTGCATCTTGGCGCCTCACAGTTCGGCGGGCAGCAACCTCCTTTGAAGAAGACCGCAGAACCCACATCACTGACAAAAGACAAAGGAAGAAAAACCCAACACCCAACCCCAACCAACAAATTTTCCCCTACAACCGCTGCAACCGTGTCTGCCTGTCCCGCATCGGACTTGTCAGCCACAAACGAGCCTGCAGCTGACGTGGACATTACCCCTCCATAAATCTTCGTCCGCGAAGCCAAGCCAAAGAACCTGTTATAATTGTAAATATTAAATCTCTTCTCATTCTTCTATTCTCCAGAGAATAGTCCTAACCTGCTTAAGCCTTTCCATGTAACTCACTTGCTCAAATTCCAGCAACACCCTCATAAATCTCTTCTGCACTCTCTCAATCTTATTGAGATCATTCCTGTAGTTGAATAAAACTGCACACAATCTGCCCTCACCAATGTCTTATACCACTTCAGCGTAACAAGTAAAAACACGCCAAAATGCAAAGATCGATTGTGATGTTTCAGGCCTGAGCCCTTGTTCAAGGAATAAACAGAATGAGCCACAAGCAGGAAATCTTAAAAAGTCTCAGAATTCAGACAGCGCTGACTGGGGAACAAATCCAGACCAAAAAAAGGTGTTCATTGGATATGATATGGGAAGAGGTAAGAATTTATCTTGTTTGTGCGAAAGAAGACAGGGAACAGGGAGAGACGGAGCTGAGGGGGGGCAATGGGGGAAGAAGTGTATAACAAAAGTCAGAGAAATTGATATTAATACCATCCATTGGTGGGTTCACAATCAGAAGATGAGATGGTGTTCCTCCAATTTGCGGGTGGTTTCAATTTGGCAGTGCATGAGACCATGGACAGACATGCCAGAAAGGAAATGGAGCAGGGAATTGAAGTGGGTGGCCACTGGGAGATCTACACATTTGCAGCTCTGGGTGAACATAGGAGTCATGGGTGGAGTAGTTCCTGTAGAAGGCAGAGAGGGATGGCGAAGGGAATATGTGTCTAGTGGTGGGATCACATAGTAGATGGTGGAAATGGCAGAGGAGGATGTTGGATGCAGAGGCTGGTGGAATGGTAGGTGAGGACAAGGGGAATCCTGTCCTTGTTGAGTGTGGGGGTGGAGGAGGACAGGACAGATGTGTGAGTAATGAAGGATATGCGGGATAGTGCCAAGTTGATGGTGGTAGAGGGAAAGGCTCGTTGTTTGAAGGAGAAGGAAATCCCTGATGATCTGGCATGGAAGTCCTCATCCTGGGTGCAGATGCGATGGAGACAGAGGAATTGAGAGAATATTATGGAATCCTCACAGGGACAGGGTGGGAAGAAGTGTAGTCAAGGTAGCTGCGGGAGTTGGTGGGTTTGCAGATTATGCCTGTCACCTGAGATGGAGACAGAGAGACTGAGGAAAGGGAAAGTGTTTCTTGAGATGAATTTGAGGTCAGAGTGGAAGTTGACAGTAAAGGGGGTGAAGTCAATGAGCTCATTATGAGTACATGAGACAGAGCCAAAGTAGTCATTGACGTAGTGAAGGAAGAGTTGAGGGGTCTTGCATGTGTAGGCTCTTAGCTCCACATAGCCAACAAAAAGGCAGGCATAGCTGGGCCCATGTGGATACATCCCAACACCTTTACTCAATACTTTTACTTGTGAAGGCTAATGTGCACAAAACTCTCTTTACAACCCTATGTGCTTGTGATGCCATTTTCAGGGAATTATGTATCCCTATTCCCAGATCCCTCTGTTCTATCACTCTCCTCAATGCCCTACTGAGTGTGATTGTGGCACAAGTCCAGGAGAACACAAATCAGTTCTCATTGAGGGATCATTAGTAGAGAGGATCAAGAACTTCAAATTCTTGGGTGTCAACATCTTCAAGGATCTGTCCTGGAGCCTCCATGTCAATGCAATCACGAAGAAGGCTCACCAGCAGCTATATTCTGTGAGGTATTTTAGGAGATTCTCGAAAACTCTTGAAACCCTCTACAGGTGTACAGTGGAGAGCATTCTAGCTGTTTGCTTCACTGTTTATTACGGAGCTGCTAATGCTCAGGATGTGAAAAAACTCCAGAGGTTTGTTAAATTGGCCTGCAAAATCACAGGCACCAGACTTCAGTCCTCTGAGGTCATCTACATGTGGCAGTGTCTTAAAAAAGCAGCCTCTATCTTCAAAGACCCCCACCACCCAGGCCACACCCTCTTCACTCTGTTATCATCAGGAAAAAAGTACAGGACCCTGAAGACGAGCACTGAGAGGCACAAGGGCAGATTCTTACCCTCCGCCATCAGATTCCTGAATGAAAAATGAACCAAAGACACTGCCTTACCTTGACTTTATGTGCTCTCTTTTAATTTATTTTTGTAAGGTGGTTTATATGAAAGTTTTCACTGTGATGCTGCCACAAGACAAAGAATTTGTGACTTGTTCATGACAATAAATTCTGATTCTGATTGTATGTCCTATTCTTAGTTTGTTCTTCCAAACTGCAACACCTCACACTTGTCTGCATTATATTCCATCTGCCAATTATCATCCCATATTTCCTGCTGGTTCAGATCCCTCTACAAGCTTTGATAGTCTTCCTTGCTGTCTACAACACCTCCAATCTTTGTGCCATCAGCATGAATTAACATCACAGAAGACAAAGCAAAGAGAAAACACATCCTCTCCTTTTAAAGTTGTAAGGGGATGATTGCTTGTTGCTGGGTGTGGAGGCCTGTTGCCATGTTCTATGACTCTAATACAAGGTAATGCTCTATTAGTGACAGTATTGACAAAATGATGAATGGAGAGAAAAAGCATGACACTGGAAGTTGCATCAGTGAACATCTTGAGATTAACCTCCACCACCCTGGCCCAATCCTTTCACCTTATATCCAGAAGGGCCTCGCAAAGGTCAAGTCCTTCTTCTGAAAATTACGGGTGGACAATTGATGATTTTCTTTCTTTTTTTTTCTTTTTCACTATAGAGTATGATGAAGAAAAGGGAACAAAACTGAAAATACAATATCTCATATGTCTATACATCAAGATAAAAATTCAAACAGTATACACTTAGTTCCCCTCTCTATGGCACTGGATGAAGACATTAAAATATATGTTTATATAAACACCTAATCTATTCTATTAAAATAAGAAAACTGACCAAAAAAACTTCTGAACAGTTTATCCTGAGGGTTACATATATTTTGCAGTTATTGATTCATACCGTGAATCAAAAAGCCAAGCTTAGATTATATGTCATCTGGAAGAGTGAGTACACCTAATCATATTAAAATCATTTACATCAAATGAAAATAAGAGACAAAAGGTTTTGATGTACTTTCAAATTTCACCGATGAATCAAATACATGAAATCTATTTTTTTTTCTCAACTTAAACAGGACATAATATTTATGATAGCCTTAGCTGTAGCAAAAAAATGTATAATGTCAACCTGGAAATCAGAAGAGAGCCTGAGAGTATAGTAATGGTACATAAAAATTAATAAATGTATTCCACTGGAAAAAATAACATATAATTTAAAAAATCTTTCTTTGGCTTGGCTTCGCGGACGAAGATTTATGGAGGGGGTAAAATAATGGAGGGGGTTAAAAAATAACATCACAGTATTTGAACAAATTTGGGAACCATACATGAAACACATCAGAGAGGGCCTACCATGGACCTCCAGCCCCTAAAATGACAGAATGAGAAGAAGACGAAATGAACTGACCCAGTGTGTAAAAGTAGATGACACAATTTTCTTGTTTATTTTCATTGTGTGATGACATTGTTTAATGGGTTTATTCTATTGTATATGTTGAACGTTTAGTGGCTAGGGAGGGAGTGGGAAGGAGGGAGGGAAGGGAGAGGGGAAAAAGGGGAAAAAATGACACTGTGTATATGCAAGAGGGAAATGTTTGTGTGTATTTTGATTAATATGATTCATAGCGTGAAAAATAAAAATTTAAAAAAAAAACAGGACATAATATAAAACCTTGCTGGAGGTCTAGAGTCTTTCCATTTGAATAAAATGGCTTTTTCAGCCAACAATGTAGAGGAGGCCACAACCTGTAGTGCAGGTACAGAAAAACTCCCTTGTTCAATAACCCCAAAAAGAGCAGTTTCTTGGACTGGGTCAAGGCTCCACCTGAAATAAAGTTAATACAAGCCCAGAGGACCCCAAAACCCAGCCACAACAGATATTCACCAAGACAAATAGTTACTTAAACAAAAGTTGCTTTTAATTATCTTTAAACATGAAAACAGGATTAAACTTTAATTTATTACTATTAACTTAACTAACCTAACTTAACCCCCATCTAATTCTAAGCGCACTTGTATGTAATGTGTGTATAAGTTCAGAAAGGTTCTTTGGTTCACAGTCCAATCTCGCTTCTCATTCCTCCAAGTTTACTGGTTGCAGGCAATTCTTATACTGTGCACAGAATTTAACATTTATGAAGTTCACCAAGCTTTGGTGCTTGAAAGGTAAATGGCTACCGCTCGGGAAGGATTTTGTTGGTTTTCAGAGAGAGATTTGTTGTTCGCTGGACACCCACAACTGATTCCTTGTAATTAGCCACTTCAGTATCTTGCCGAAGAGACTTGCCCCTTCAAGGGTCTCCAGATGATAACCTCTTTCTTTCAAGTCACCACAGAGTTCCTTTTTGTTTCCCTTATTCCAAGTGAAACATTAGGCAACCTGTCCTCTCCTCTTGTATGAATCACAAGGGCTTTGACCAGGCTGAACTAAGCACTCACAACCTGTCTTCCAATAAGCTTGCCAGCTTGTCCTATTCCAGTCCTAGCTGCTGCTGCTGACTGTAAAACTGCAGAACTGAATCTTCTCTCTCGCTCTCTCTTTCTTTCTCACTCTTTCTCAGAGAAAAAAGCCTGTTTGACTCTCTCTGCTTGCAAAACCATATAATCCTTTAAGAACAGCAAGTTCAACTCCAGACAGTCTGCGGCTCCTACGAGTTCTTTAATCTTTTGCCTTTTTGTAAACAAAAATCCATTAGTGGCGACTCTTGGGCACTCTCCAAAGCTTTTGCAAAGGCCCTTGGTGCTGGCCTGTCTAGCATGAGCAGAGCTCCAGTATTTTCAATGAGATCTGTTGTAAAGTGTTTGTATGTGACCTACACTAAAAAGCCTGCCCCAATGTACCTCCCAAAACATATCTATAATCTGTCACACAGTTGAAATTAAACATTTATTTCCAATGGATTTCTAAGGATGGACGAAACCAAAACATATGGTTAATGTAGCAATTTGAGATTTCCATCTGTCACAAGTAGGGTTAATATAATTTTCTTTCTATTATGTAAAATTCATGGGTAATTTATGGGTAAAGCACTGTTACTTCCCAATAAACTGACAGCTGCTTATGTGACTTGACAAGTAAAGGAGAGCTTTGCAAATCTGTTTGTCGGCTTCACGATCCTCTGGGACCCTTTACGCATCTGAAGGTGAAAAGGCATTGCATCCAAAGAAAATATTTGTAAAAAAGTGGTCCATACCTTGGTCCTTTCAGACACTCCACTCTGAAGAGATTGGAATCTCAGTCCTCAGTTTGCTTCCATCTCACCAGTAAATTTGCACTAAAGCACATTGTGCTTGTGAAAGCTCTCAACGGCGAGCACATCTCATCTTCTTTCTTACCCCAACTTGTGATTCCAAGAAGAATTTATCATTATCCTGCAGAAAGAAACACTTCGAATTGGAGATTAAAGCACAAGATAATCAGGCAGGGTGGATCAGTACAAAGCTGATCATATTATGCATCTGCTCTTAAAATTAATTCAAATCACTCCAGGCAAAATTAAGAAATTCCTGGTCAGAATGTGGAGTCTACAAGCTTTGCCGTAATGAAGTGAACATCCTTGAAATCCGTGGAAGCCCACTGTCACTGTCAGTACCTGTACAAGGAACAATTCACATTGCATGTGGCGATGTTTGAAGCTTCATGATAAGATGTCAAAGGATGAAATTTTATGGAAGGTTATGGTTAGATGGATGTGAAGATGAAGAATGATCTAGGGTGGTATTGATACTGTTTTTCTTCTGGTCTAATAAGAAGGGTTTTATTGTTTAAATGCCAGATCAGACATTATAGGACATTGAAATAAAGTGTATAAATCCTGTCAAAGAGATAGTATTGGTAGTTGAGTTTTTGAGAGAGATAGTTGCACGAGGTTTTATTGTCTTACCTGTTAGCATGCTAATTAACAACTGATTAATGTTCATTCTGTTCTGTTATATTGGAAGAAATGTCCAACCAAACTTTCATTAGCCAATATGCTTTCCAGATTTAAAGCTTGGCCTTCTCCGAGAAAAAGACATTTTGTCCTTTGCATAAAGCATGGTTCACTTGAGCTAGAAAACAGTCATGTTCCAAGACTTGGATTACCGGAGTTTGCTTCCGAAAAGTTTAAAATGTTATAATTGTTAATGAGTTGCCACCTTACCTAATGGGAAGGTCATTTTAAATAAACAGGAATTGATTTACATTTCAGTACACCATGGGGAAGCTTTTCTTTCATGTGCTCTGAATGTCATGCTCTGGTTATGATAAATGCAAGGATTATGATCTACTTCTGCAAACCGATTATCGCCTCTAAGTCTCGGGCACATTATCAGTTCACTTATTTCAATTTTTAAAAAAAACCTAATTTTAAATGATTTTTTCAAGTCACACTTTCATGCATCAATTGATGATGGAAGCTTTGGAAGTGGTGGGGCAGAGGTTATCACATACTTGAGGACTAAAGTCTTCTCAGATTACGAACAGTTGTATTAAAGTCAAGATAACATTTCTTTGGATGTGTCTGTACAAGATGAGGTATTCCTGAATGACAAGAATCTGGGAATAATTATATTGCTTCTTCAGTACATCGTAGAATTTGGGTGGGAGGGCCCTTCATTTATCAGCTGATTAAGCAGAGCAACAGGGTCAAAGAAATTCTGAACAAAACTGATTTCTAATCATAATATTTTCTTGCATTCGGATATGAGTACCAAACTGAAACCTTTACAATAAATGTCCTTATTGAATGGGTTTCCAATATGAGGCTTCGATATTGTAGATATAACTACTGTAAATTATAGCTATTCACCAAAATTACAAGGTTCAAAGTTAATTGTATTGTCACAATCGTAATGCCTGAAAAAGGTAACATATACTGTACAAGTCCAAAAATCTAGATGCCAGAAATCTGGACCACTTGAGAATTCAGTCCTTGAAAACTCTCAAACTTTTAAAATTTCACAAGATTCACAAGACAAAGGAACAGAAGGAGGCCACTAGGCCCATCCATATATCTACACTAAGCTACTCTACACTAGTTCCAATTTCCGGCCTTTTCCTCATATCCCTTGATGCCCTCACTAATGAAATACTTGTCTATTTCTTGTTTAAATACTCCCAGTGATCTGGCTTCCACTGCTGTATGCGGCAGTGAGTTCCACAGATCCACGACCCTCTGGCTAAAGAAGTTCTTCCTAATCTCTGTTTTATATGGATAACTTCTAATTTTCAGACTATGACCCCTTGTCCTCAATTCACCCACCAAGGGAAACATCTGACCCGCATCCATCCTATGTAAACCTTTCAAAATATGAAATGCCTCTATGAGATCTCCTTTCATTCTCCTACACTCCAATGAATGCAACTCAAGAGCTGCCAAATGCTCCTCATATTTTAGCCCTAATATTTTGGGAATCATCCTAGTAAATCTCCTCTGCACCCTCTCCAACAACATCACATCCTTTCTAAGATAAGTGGCCCAAAACTGCACACAGTACTCCAAATGAGGACTAACCAGAGACCCATAGAACCTCATCAACACCTCTTTTCTCTTATACACTATTCCTCTTGAAATTTGGCATGCGCTTGTGTGCCCATGTGCGTGCGTAAGCGCCACAGAGGCGGAACTGTACAAATTAGTATTTACTTGCAATGCTGATATGTTTTCCTCCATGGTATAGCTCTCACCAGTTACTGTATTTATGAGGCTGGCCCGCCCACTTACGACTCATCCCTTAAGTGTCTTCCCCTTTTGTGCTGGTCATAAAGGTTGCATTACCTTCCCCTTTCTGGTGGTCCTGTACCTGGATCCGGCCCAGCCAAAGTCTTGTGTACATTAAAGTCTATTGTTCCTGCAGCCTATGACCCTGTGGTTATTGATAAAGCCTATCACCTGCTTTTTTGCACTTTTTATTTTATATGAAAAAATGTTTTGGTGATAAACTATCAAAATTTACCTGTTCATCTCTTAAATTTGAATTTTAGAAGTACTGCCCAAGAATCTGGAAAATCAGAAAATCCAGGCCAGGCTTTCCTGTAGTTTAACGTTTACCAGCCACAAGGCAAAAAATAAAGTCACTATGAACCCAGCGCCCGTCACAAAATGAGGAAACCACAGGGTGAACCTGGCAACAACTTTGGCATCTCCACTCTGGTGAGTATCAGCTAGTTTCAGCTTTCTCCACTACATTCAGAGAGGAAATCATTTAAATTGTTTCGGGCTGAAACTACTTGTGGGGTACTTGTTTTCCAAAATATCGTGAAAGCTAACATTTTGTTACATAAAGTAAATAAACATTTTTTACACAAAAGAGTCTGGAAAAACAACCAACTGAAAAACCTCACAAAGATAAGCGTATACAGAGCCGTTGTCATACCCACACTCCTGTTCGGCTCCGAATCATGGGTCCTCTACCGGCACCACCTACGGCTCCTAGAACGCTTCCACCAGCGTTGTCTCCGCTCCATCCTCAACATCCATTGGAGCGCTTACACCCCTAACGTCGAAGTACTCGAGATGGCAGAGGTCAACAGCATCGAGTCCACGCTGCTGAAGATCCAGCTGCGCTGGATGGGTCACGTCTCCAGAATGGAGGACCATCGCCTTCCCAAGATCGTGTTATATGGCGAGCTCTCCACTGGCCACCGTGACAGAGGTGCACCAAAGAAAAGGTACAAGGACTGCCTAAAGAAATCTCTTGGTGCCTGCCACATTGACCACCGCCAGTGGGCTGATAACGCCTCAAACCGTGCATCTTGGCGCCTCACAGTTTGGCGGGCAGCAACCTCCTTTGAAGAAGACCGCAGAGCCCACCTCACTGACAAAAGGCAAAGGAGGAAAAACCCAACACCCAACCCCAACCAACCAATTTTCCCTTGCAACCGCTGCAATCGTGTCTGCCTGTCCCGCATCGGACTTGTCAGCCACAAATGAGCCTGCAGCTGACGTGGACTTTTTACCCCCTCCATAAATCTTCGTCCGCGAAGCCAAGCCAAAGAAGAACTTGCATACATCAGCCGTCAGCCATATTTAAACTTAAAGTCATTCAATTTTACCTGTGCATCCTAACTCCTCCAGATGAATAACTCAAAATATAAGAGATTTTACAGTAAAATTGGGCAGCATGTTTACCACAAGCTATTACAGTGCCGGTGACCCAGGGTGGAATCCTGTGCTGCCTGTGAGGAGTTTGCACGCTCTCCCCATTTCTGTGTGGATTTCCTCCCATCTTTTAAAAACATTGTAGGTTAATTGGTGTGTTTGGGCAGCACAAGGGTCCTATTACCATGGTGTATGTATCAATAATGAGATTTAAATTTAAAATTAAAGGTTAATTTGTGACATTTGAGCCTCCACCATTAATCATTTGTGTAAGATCCAGTCTTTATTTATAAATCTTTATAATGTTTAAATAATTTACATAAAATTCATGCTTTACTTCTGGTATGCTGTTTCTGAGAATCGTTTACTATTATTAGCTTTTTGCCATCTTGATAACACCAGGAATCCCCTATTAAACTGATACATGGCAACAGAAGGTATCTCTGTTGGGAGCTTTACTACACAGACCACAGTCTCGCAGCACAGACATCAACAACTGTTAGGGTGTCAAATCCAAAATGTATTTAATCAATGAAGGCCAGATGTTCCTGTACTAATTAGACAGAAACATCATTGCCCCATGGAAAATTCACAATCAAGTTGCTACTACTCTCGTTTGCATCAGTTCTCTCACGATGCCAGACCGGTTCAATTAGCATTGAAGGTTCCTACTGTGGTGACAATGCATGATAGAGCTTGGCATTCAGTACAATGCAGAGGGGTGCTGAATGCAGAAACCAGTCAAATGTCTGGCTGTTTCTCAGTGGTTTAGGTTGCTGGAAAAGATCCAAGACACGATGGGTATAAAGCAACATTTCACCTTTTATAACAAATCATTTTAGTTGAGGTGCTTCAAATAATGAAGGATGCAGAACAAATAGGAAAGACTTATTTCCTTGAATGGTCAAAATGTAAGAGGTAAAAGATTTAAAATCATTTGGGAAAGAATGAAAGGAGAGATGACAGTCCTGGAATTAAAGGGGGGGGGGACAGAATGGTTCATTATATTTAAAATTTGCCCATGTGTTCCTGTGCAGTCATAAATTGCTGGGCTACTGACCACATGCTGAAAGTTGGATCAGGCTGGGTAACACTTTTCCAATCAGCATGGACTTCTTTTTCCCAGGTTAGGTAAATCTGAAACAAGTGGACATAGATCAGGAAAAGTGGTGCCAAAAGAGACTCAGACCACCAGGTTCAGGAACAGCTGCCTCCCCTCCACCATCAGACTCCTCGTCAACAAACTCAATCAGGGACTCATTTAAGGACTTTTAATCTGCACATTATTTATTATAAAATATTTATACTCTCTTTTTTGTATTTTTTGTTTACATTTCTTTACAGCTTTTTTGCACTACTGTTAAATAGAAGTTCTACCTGGCCTGCCAGTAAAAAGGATGCAATGTCATGTATGTATTTTGAACTTTGAACTTCAGATTTATGGTGAGAGGGGAGAAATTTAAAAGGGACCTGAAGAACCCTTCTGGTAATTTCTGATAAACAAAAAAATAATGAGTTTACTGTCTTATAAATTGTACAATGTCGAAATGCAGCAAAATTCTTACCTGCTACAACCAAAGAGGTGCATTGTTAAAAAAAAAGTAAGCATGATTGAATTTTATAAAATACTAAATAGATAATAAATATTCACAGTTATTCAAATGCAAAAAAGGATAACTTTGTAAAGTGCAGTCGTTTTGGGACAGTCCATGGTTTGTGTCATAAGGGGCAGTTCAAAAGCCTGGTAGCTGACTTCTTCACACAGAGGGTGGTAAGTGGATGGCACAAGCTGCTTAAAGAAAAGGTTGGACAGGTATATGGATGAGAAGAAGATGGAGGGTTATGGGCATTGTGCAGGGAGGTGGGACTAGAAAGGGGTGTTTGGTTTGGTGCGGACTAGAAGGGCCTAATGGCCTGTTTCCGTGCTGTAATTGTTATGTTATGTTAAGAGCAAGAGGGGAGGACAACTGTAACATTTAAAGGATACTTAAACTGGTAAATGAATGGGAATAGTTCAGAAATGTATGGATACTTCTCAGGCTAACGGGACAATCTTGCTCAGCATGGACAAGTTGGGCTAAAAAGCCTGTTCCTGTGCTATGAAACTCCATGACTTTATAAGCTATCTGTAATGAGATTTGTGGGAATGCTTCAGCATCTCCCTTTTCTGTAGAATTATTCTTTATTTAAAACAGCTTTGGCATAAGAAATTAATCCATTTTTATGCAAAAGGATCAATTTGAGGATTTTTTAAAGATATATATTATATGTGGGAGAATCATTAAAGTTCAGTTCTCTCCTGATTTTAGTATAACAAAATGACGGCAGGAATTTTGCTGACTGCCTGCCCTGAACTGACTCAGATCACAGAGCTGAAATCATTGGACAAAAGTCTCATGGACCTGACAGGCAGAACTTTATTGTAACTCCATGGACTGGTGCAATGTAATCAATTCATGTGTGAAAAGCAACAATAACCCTCCCCAGAAATTACTGAATAAACCTTTGACAAATAACAATGGACGACACAAGTGAAACATTTAAAAAAATAATAGCTATGTTTTCTTTAAAAAAAAATCACATTTGAACCTCTTTAAATAACACCAGACAACATTTTTTTCCCTCAAAAGGTTGGCTTCCTGAAATCAAAATGGAGATAATGATGGACAACTTCAAGCTGAACACAAAGATCATTTCAGATTTGCTGTATCACGTGGAAAGTTGCAGAAACATGAAATTAACTATTTTTGAATTTAGCAGGTTTAATCGCACAATGATGCTGACACATTGCATTAATTCAACTGACCTAAAAATGTTTTTCCATTGATTTTCGTTTGTACTCGACAGCTGATGCCCTTCATGTCAGTGTCCAACAATAATTGGCCAGCATTGATGGATTCCAGTTGCCCTGATACTGCTTTTCCATGGTCGGAATGTCTTGGTGAAACCTTTCACCATGTTCACCACTGACTGAACCAAGATCAGCAGGGGAGAAGTCCAAGTGCAAATGCAGGATATAAATTTTCAATGACATGTTCATGGTTTTGTATGCTTGAAGTAGACTTAAAATATGACAGGAAATCACAAAAGTAGATGATATCTAAAAAGTGGTATGTCGTTGGAAAATTTTAAGGTGAATTTTGTGATCAATGGCCGAAATCAATAAAATGCACCCAAAAGTGATCAGGAAGGAAATCTTCATTGTCCAGTGTAATTGAAAAGCTTAAATGCAAATCTATATATAGTTCAAAAAGCATAACTGTTGTTGTTGGACTGTAGTCTGCAGCATCCAGAAGTGAGATGTGCAGATAGATCCACTGTGAACATTTTCTGAATACGTTTGAAACTTCCATGTCAACAACCACATTCGCCAATGTCCAGGGCTTGCTGGAATTTTCTTGGGCAGATGGCAACAGGAAGCATTCACCAGCAATGTTTGGCATAAGGGTGACTTCCTGCTTGCAGCTGAATATCATATACAATGACACTGGCATTTCAGAAGCCAATTTTCAGGGCCAAATTCAATTGTTCACGTGTAATTTTAACAAAAAAAAATGTTGATTGAGTATTAACACAAGTTATTTTGTTACTTAATCAAGCTCGTGATTATTTTATGAGATAAAAACACAGATTCTGGAGGAATCTAGCAGGTTATATAAGGATATATAATCAATATGTCAAGGTACGGAATGTCGATAACATATCTTTGCCTCCTATGGACGCTGTGAGACCGGCTGAGTTCCTCCAGCATTTCTGTATTTTTACTACAATCAGAGAGTGTGCAGACTTATGAGTTTCACTCCTTTATTTTATAAGGGTTCACTTTTTGACATTTTAGTGTCATTTTACAAGGCACAATGATTTACTACATCATGTTGGTTTTTCAAAGCTGGTTTAACTTTGTTCATTTTTGTTAGGCTTTCTGGGGCTATATCAAGGATTTAGAGAGCTCGTTGGTGCAGTGAGTTGGATAAAGAGGACTTAGTACATGCGCGTTGGTCTTGTCCCAGAATTCAAGAATTTTTGGATGATGATACATCAGTATCTTGGTGAAGCTTCAGGTCTTCAAATTCCTTTTTTGCCCCAGAGTCTTTGCCTTGGGAGACACACTTGGGTTATTGGGGATAAATACTCTCAAAATTGGATTCAGACAAGTATAATGGTTGCAAGACAAATTGTACTTAGAGGTTTGTACAAGAGGAGATGGCTGGCAGTATAATGTTTCACTTGAAATAAGTGAAACAGAAAAGGAACTCTATGGTGACCTGAAAGAAAAAGGTTATCATCATGAAACCTCTGATGGGGCAAGCTGATGGGAAGAATTTGGGGAGGACCATCATTTGAGGAGTGGGCTTCAGAAATGGTCAAAGTGGCAGTGTTTGTACGCATGTCTTATCTGATAAATTGGACATCTATAAACTTCTGGCTCTCCATCCCATAGGATGATGATGGTTCCTTTCAGTCAGTTTGTGGGATTTGATATGTTGATACCCAAACCCTCAGAAAGGAACAGCGTATGTGTGAATGGATTCAGGTGAGTAGGGGACATCCCCTCCTGGATCAAGCAGCATAGTGAGGTCCAAGACGGCTGGGGGGAAGTTCTGTTGCAGTGAATGTCCAGAACAAGCTTCGATGCAAGGGGTGCCTCTTCCGCTCTTCACGGCATGTGTTTGCTAGCTGGCTGTGGATCCTACGAGAGAGATCATCCACCCTTTGACAGGTCTTGTTTCTAAATCCTGTAGGGTGTCTAGCCACCCCTCACACCAGGCAAGCAAGCCATGGTGGGGGAACTGGTTTACTACTACCATGAGACAGGTAGTACTGGGTGACATGGTACCGGTAGCACTCCAATGAGTGACCTGACTTGAACACACAAAAATAAGGCAAATATCTAGGTTTTCTGGGTGGAAATAGTGGTGGATGTTGTAGTGAAGCATACTAATGAATGGATATCCTTGAGTAGACTGTACTTCTCCAAATGCTCATAGATTCCATATTTAAGAATCCTCTCTAATAGTTTGCACGACACTGACGAAAGACTTACCGATCACTAATACCCAGAATTCTCCCTAATACCTTTTTTTTAAACAAGGGGACTACATTTGCCAAACTAATATATTTTGCTGCCATGTTTGTTCTCTTTTATGGATAAGTTTATGTTTTGTAACTTATGATTGAACTTTACCACTGACTCAGGGGTTTGGGAAACTTATGTTTAAAAAAACTCAATAAAATTTAAATCATAAAAAAAGAATTTAGAGTACTTGGCCCTTAAAACATTCCAGATATTAAATGAAACAAAAGTTTGGCAGAGCTCATTTTAGAGAATTATTCAGTGCTCCATCCCTTTGGTAAAATGATTTAGTTCAAACAGAAATGAAATCTGCTTAACATTTAAGCATTTGCCTTAAATTTTGCAATTTTATGTGAAATAAAAAGATCAATGAAGAAAGCATGGGCTGGATTATCCATCCTGATATTCCTCTGTCTCTTCAGGTAGCAATGTCAGTGTTGGCAGCGGTGCAGGACATTCATCAACCCTTGTACATTTCAAGCACCACATGTGCCATTCAAACTGGCCCCATGCTGTGTCACTGAGTTACTGTGAAGCTTGGAATTTTCCAGACTTTTATCCGGTGGTCTCAGCAATCAAAACAACTTTTTTGTTGATACAGCTAGACTGCTAAGTTGTGGGAAGCCTTTGAGTGAGTGGGACCAAGGAAAGGAACAGAGGCCCGGCTCAATTTGGGATGGTGTATTTAACTCTGCGGGGGCTGCATGACCTGGCGTAATGGATTCACTTCAAAAAAAGGGGTACGGGCAATAAAGCTTTTTCCTGGTAATTGCACTGCCGGGCACGAGGCCAACACTGAACTCTTGACATCATGCTTGTTAGCCTCTGGTCTAGAAGAGGAATTACTGAAAACAGAGAATTATTTTAAATTTAAACATACAGTACGGTAACAGGCCATTTCAGCCCATGAGACTGTCCCACCCAATTAACTACCAATTAACCTACAACCTCCCGGTACATTTCACAAAGTGGGAGGAAACCAGAGCCTCCGCCCTCCCCGCCCCCCACCCTGGGGAAAGTCCATGCAGTCACAGAGAGAACATACAAACTCCTTACAGGCAAAATGGGATTTGAACTCAGGTCCCCAATCGCTGGCGCGGTAATAGCGTTGCGCTAACCATGTTGCCCAATCTCATTCTTGTCGTTCAAACATTGTTCTTGGGGGAACAAAATGTTAAATGCTATTCAGGGCCAAAATAAGGTAGAATTTCTTCACACAGAGCGTAGGGAACCTTTGAAATTCTGCATGTATCATCACTAAGTATATTCAAGGTAGAACTCAATGGGCTTTCACATCTAAATCCAATCAATGGGTATGGGATTTACAAAGGGGAGTGTATTCTGAATACTGAGGTATTCTTTTTTCTTTTGGTCTTTTGGTCTTTTACTCTCTCTCTCTCTCTCTCTCTCTCTCTCTCTCTCTCTCTCTCTCTCTCTCTCTCTCTCTCTCTCTCTCTCTCTCTCTCTCTCTCTCTCTCCCCCTCTCTCTCTCTCTCTCTCTCTCTCTCTCTCAGCACTGTTAAGCAGGCAGATCTTGGAGTGGTGTGGGAAATAAAGGGTGGTAGATATGGGTGATTTTAACATCCCTTATATTGACTGGCATCTCCTTACTTCAAGTGGAATAGATGAGGCTGATTTTGTCAGATGTCTCAGGAAGGATTCCTGACACAGTATGTGGGACAGCCGACGAGAGGAGAGGCTATACTGGATCCAGATCTAGGTAATGAACGTGGTCAGATGGTGGACCTCTCAGTGGAAGGCATTTTGCTAAGAGTGACTGCAGTTCCCTGAGTTTCCACATAGCTATGGAAAAGGATAAAAGCAGAAAAATGGCAGAGGGCTTAATTGGGGAAGATCTAATTATGATGGGATGCAGCAGGAACTAATGGGAGTAAATTGGAAACAGATGTTCAAGGTAGAAGCACAGAACTAATGTGGAGGCAGTTTAGGGACCACATGCTGGATTCAGGATAGGTTTGTCCCACTGGGACAAGGAAAAGATGGTAGGAAAAGGGAACCATGGTTGAGGAAACAGGTGAGGCAGCTGGTCAAGGGGAAGAAGAAAGCATACATTAGATGTAGGAAGCAGGAAACAGGAAGGGCTCATGAGAAGTATATAGTGGCCAGGAAGGATCTTAAGAAAGGACTTAGGAGAGCTCAAAGAGAGCATGAGAAGACCTTGGCATGTAGGATTACGGAGAGCCGCAAGGCGTTCACTGAGTATGTGAAGAACAGAAGGATGATGAGAATGAAGGTGGGGCTGCAAAAGGATAAAGGAGGCAACATGTGCCTGGAGGCAGAGGTGGTTGGGGAGTTCTTCAATGAATACTTTTCTTCAGTATACACAAGAGAAAATGTCCTTTACCAGCGAGAGGTTAGAATAGAAAAGAATTGTGGGCTGGACAATGTGGATATTAAGGAAGAGGAAGTGTTGGATCTTCTTAACATTAAGATTGATAACTTCATGGAGCCAGATGCTATATATCCCAGGTTACTGTGGGAAGTGAGGGAAGAGATAGCTGGGCCCATAACTATGATATTTGAGTCCGCTTTGGCTACAAGGGAGGTGCTGGAGGATTGGAGAATTGCAAATATAGTCCCCTTGTTTAAAAAAAGTATTAGAGAGAATTCTGGGAATTATTGATTGGCACGTCTTACATCAGTGGTGGGCAAACTATTGGAGAGGATTCTTAAATATAGAATCTATGAGTGTTTGGAGAAGTCCAGTTTACTCAAGTATAGTCAGCGTGGCTTTGAGAAGGGAAGGTTGTGCCTCACGAGCTTAATTGAGTTTTTTGAGAAGCAAACAAAAGAATTTAATGAGGGTAGGGTGGAAGATGTGGTCTACATGGATTTTACTGAGGCTTTTGACAAGGTCCCCCATGAGAGACTTATTCAGAAAGTCATGAGGCATGGAACTTTGGCAGTGTGGATAAAAAACTGGCTTGCATGTAGAAAGCAGAGAGTAGTCTTGGAAGGAAAATATTCTTCCTGGAGGTCAATGACTAGTGGAGTACCGCAAGGATTTGTTCTGGGACCCCTGCTCTTTGTGATTTTTATAAGTGACTTGGATGAAGAGGCAGAAGGATGGGTCAGTGAGTTTGCAGATGATACAAAGGTTGGAGGAGTTGTGGAACAAGCTGAATGTTGTCAAAGGTTACAAGAGGATATAGACAGAGTTGGGTAGAAAAGTGGTAGACAGTTCAACCCTGATAAGTGTGAGCTGATGCATTTTGGAAGGACAAACCAGAAGGCTGAGTACAGGGTTAATGGTCAGTTACTTAAGAGTGTGGATAAACAGAGGGTCATTGGGATGCAAATCCATACATCCCTCAAGGTCACTACACAGGTTGATAGGATAGTTAAGAAAGCCTGTGGGATGCTGGGATTCATTATTAGGAGAACTGAGTTCAAGAGTAGAGAGGTTATGTTGGAACTCTACAAATCTCTGGTAAGACCACACTTAGAGTATTGTGTTCAGTTCTGGTCACCTCATTACAGGAAGGACATGGAAGCTCTGGAGAAGGTGCAGAGGAGGTTTACCAGGATGTTAACTAGATTGGAAAATAAGTCATATGAGGCAAGGTTAGCAGAGCTAGGACTTTTTCTTTGCAGTGTAGATGGATAAGAGGATATTTAATAGAGGTCTACAAGGTTATGAGAGGCATCGATAGGGTGGACAGCCTACACCTGTTTCTCAGGGCAGGGATAGCAAACACCAGAGGGCATCAGGGGTAAGTTTTTTTACACAGAGAGTTGTGGATGCCTGGAATGCCTTGCCGGAGATGGTGGTGGAGGCTGAAGCTTTGGGGGCATTTAAGAAACTCTTAGACAGCCACATGGATGGAAGTAAAATAGAGGGTTACGGGGTAGGGAGGGTTTAGTACTTTTTTAAAGGAACATATGGGTTGTCACAACATCAAGGGATGAAGGGCCTGTACTATGCTGTAGTGTTCCATGTTCTCTTTTTGTAATTTTAAAATTTAAATTTAGATATACAGCACAGTAACAGGCCCTTATGGCCCACAAGTCTGTGTCACCCAAATACTCCAATTAACCTACATTCCTAATTTTGCTTTCTTTTACTTTATGGCCATTTTTCTAGTTAAATATGGTTTTAATTCAACTTAGTTTTATCTTCATCATTCCTCCATTCACCCATCTCAACCCTTTAATTGCATTAGTAATGGAGAGAGAATGAGAAAGAAAAAGTATAAAAATATTAAGT
This sequence comes from Narcine bancroftii, assembly GCF_036971445.1. NCBI lineage: Eukaryota > Metazoa > Chordata > Chondrichthyes > Torpediniformes > Narcinidae > Narcine > Narcine bancroftii. The sequence goes on from NC_091471.1 coordinate 228,431,184, forward strand.
CTAATTTGATTCAGGATACTTCCATTTAAAACCTGCTTGGCATTCCTATAAAGCATCTGATCCTGTTAATTAAAATGTTAAAAAAAATTTGTAAGGCAGATGCAGAGAAATCATTTCCTCCCATGGAATGGGGGTGAGAAGACATTTGTATCAGGAAGACCATTTCATCTAGATCTCCCATCCGTCCATTTAAAGCTGTGGGTGCTGCAGCAATTTAAACGTTCAAAACTGGGAGCACGAGGCTTTGAACCTGGCCGGCTGATTCAGAAACACTGTCCGTCAAGCAGTCACGATGTGGTGAGCCAGCCAATATTTCATGGGTGAGCTCAGTGCCAGAAATGCAGTAACACATGAGGCTCCTGATCTGAAGTGGCGTCACACCATGGAACTCTTCTTTTTCCTCTCAGTGTACAAATTAAATCGTGCTCAGTTCCAAGTTGTGGGAGTAAAAACCTTGGGTAAGGAAAAGGGTAACTAAAAACAAGGGTTAAGTTCAAAGATCAGATTTATCGTCAGAGTACATACATGACATCATTTACAACCCTGTGATTATTTTTCCCTACGGGCCAGACAACATTTCTAGCTATTGGTAATGCAAAGTGTACTTAAGTAAAGATACGTATACAAAAAAATTAAAACAAAGAAAGAAATGTAAGCAAACTGACTGTCCAAATACAGAAAAAAATGAAATATTCTATAATGCATAATATGCCAAGTCCGAGTGTTAAAAGAATCTCTGATTGAGTCTGTCATTGAGGAGTCCGATGGAGGAGGGTTAGCAGTTGTTCCTGAACCTGGTGGTGTGAGTCTTGTGGCCCCTATAGCTCTTTCCTGAAGGTAGCAGTGAGCACAGAGCGTGTCCTGGGTGGCGTGGATCCTTGATGACTGCCACTGCTCTCCGACACCAGCGTTTCCTGTAGGTGTCCTCGATAGTGGGAGGGTTTTATCCGTGATGTCCTGGGCTATGCGCACTACCTTTTGGTTGGCTTTAGGCTCAGGTGTATCGGTGTCCCCGTACCAGACCATGATGCAGCCGGTCCTCAGCAGAGGGTTTGTCAAAGGCAGCTTTCTCTAATCCCTGGGAAGATTATGCCGCACACTCCAACTCCCCACTCTTACATTGCTGTCGTACATACTCATTTTGCCTACTATCTGAAAATAAGTATTTTTCATGGTGTGGCCATGTGTTAGAAAGGTTTTTCTCACTCATTTATGATCCAATTCAATTGGAAAATACTTCTTCTTGGTGAATTTTATTTGGCATTTCTGGCTGCTTAGGTTTGTGAGAGAGCTGGCAACAAGAATCTGTGGCCACTTAAGGGATTTTTGTTTTTACGGAGTGCTCTGTCTCTATCTGTGGAGAAATGAACTTCACAATATGTACGGTTTGAGCCTTCGGCTTCCTTAAAATGAGGTGATTCAGAGTGAACCACACTAATCACAGTAAACACAACAGCACTGTAGTGCGACACTATTTACAGTGCCAGTGACCAGGTTAAAATCCGGTGCTGTCTGTAAGGAATTCGTATGTCTTCCCCATGAACTGCATGGGTTTTCACTGGGCGTTCTCATTTTCTCCCACCCTCTAAAACATATGGGTTTGGTACGTTAGTTGGATGAAACTGGGTGCCACAGGTTTCATGGGCTGGAAGGGCCTGTTACTGGGCTGTATCATTATAAAGTCAGGCCGATACAGTTGATAATCTGTCGTATAATTACTGTTGGCATTATTAAGGACAAACTGAATGCCAGTGAAAGAATACTGCGTGCATGATGTTTGAACACCAAAGAGCCATCTGAATGATGTTCATTCTTTTGTTGATGAGTGATAAGGAGTGCAAAAGTGATATTTTTTCTTCTGTTTAATTTCCAGAGACCAACTTCTACTCCCAAGTTTAGTGACAGGAAGATTCGTTGATGTTAATAGGGATCATAACTTGTCAAATGGCTAGCTAACCCATCCTGCTGGTTAATAGCCAAGCCGTGAAGGTAGGCAATAACGAAAAAGAACACCTTCACTTTACCAGTGTCAGAAATGCTGCCTGTTTTAAAATGTTTTAAACAATCGTCAGACACGCGGTGAGTGATTCTGAGCTGATTCAATCACAGAAGCTAAGCATACAACAGTGATTCTGGTTTTTTTTTAAAGCTGCTAATTGGAGTTATCCCTCTCTGTCAAGATAAACAAGGATCCTCTTAGCCAATAGTTATATCGTGTCACCTATAGGATGTCAGATTTGCATGGTAGATGGATGGGGCAATGAGGGCGTCATAGCTGGAATAACAGACTCCACATTTTTATCTCTCCATCGATCAGATAAGTCTGTAGCTCATTTGTCACACCATTCATTTGTTTCTGAGAAAGACGAAAATGATCAATGGCTTTAATTAGATTTGCATTGAGGGAAAAGAAAACAGAAAATTATATTTCTCAGTCAGCTTTGCAGGGGAAGCAAAAACACCTTGGAGATTTGCTGTGTAAGGAAAAATATTTGTTTAGGGATTGGATCTTGAAGGGGTTAGAGATGGAATGACGAGGGGATAAGGGGTGATGTGCAGGGTGGCGATGGTTGGGTGGAGCGATGGAATTGCTCAGGGAATTGAGGTGGTTTGTTTATGAAGCAGTGGCCAACATTGTGAAGCTCAACACAATTTCTACTGTTAAAGCACAACATGATGGGCTGCGCCTGGACCTCATTATATGGGAAATTCCCAAGCTAAGAGTAGTCGCCGTATTGGTGGACGATAATAAATATACAAGCTGAAACCACACATGATCCATTGAGCATTTTAGGGATTGGAGTTTAGAAATGAAACCCAGAAAAAAATATCATTGGGCACTGAGATACTTTGTCATGTTCACATTTAACTATTTTTAAAGAAATTTAGGCATGTAGCACAGTAACAGGCCATTTCAGCCCACGAGCCCGGGCCACCCAATTGACCTACAACCCTGTGGTGATACAATCACCAGCCTACTGCAGGGGGCGATCTCGATACCTACAGAAAGACCACCTAAGGGACTGACTCCACCTGGTCGGCTGTCAATTAGTCGACCCCAATATGGACCTGAGCTGGCCCCTCCTGAGCCAGTCACACGGGGAGCCACCAAGGTACGAACTGGTGTTCAGACTTTCACTGGAATAAAGCCTGTTGTTCAGTCTTTCGAGTTTTGTGCTTGTTTGCTGCTACCTCAGGGCACCACACATCCACAGTAGATTTTTCAAGGGTGGGAAGAAACTAGAGACCCCAGGGAAAACCCACATAGACACAGGGAGAACATACAAACTCCTTACAGACAGCACAGGGGATTCAACCCCTGGTCCCGATCACTGGTGCTGTAACAAGATGCTCATTTCCTGCATGTGAAAGTCAAGAAATCTAAATGTGGAGAGTACAGCAGATACTTCTTACAAAGTCAAATCATAAAAAAAAATTATAATAAACAGTCATTATTTAAGATTTACATTTGCAGGAAGGAGTATATTATATTAGAGTGAAAATTGCATTTCCATAAGCGAGGAGAAAATTTAATTTGTGAGGTAATGACAGACAATGAAACTACACCACGTTGAGGAGCAAACCTTATTAAATTAATAATAAGCATGCTTCATTTTTTTATTGCTTAAATGCAGGAAATCTAACTCTGACAAAGGCAACTGAACTGAACTGACTCTCAGAGACCCTTTTGAATGGAAATTTGCAAAAGTAGTCATTGTACTGGAAATGAAGGGAGAAGAGTGAGTGAAAGCAACTGGTGTTAAAGGATTGTTCTGGAGCTGTTGTCACTACTCCTCACTGCTTGGCATCTGCAGATGAGCAGGTTGAGGATCCAATTACAGAGAGACATACTGACACCTATGTCTTAGAGCCTTGGGACTTGGATGTTGAAGGCAGAGCTCTAGCCAATAAATCATGGCTTGGCTTTGCAAGTGAAGATTTAGGAAGGAAGCTGTCCACGCCTGCTGTAGGCTCGCTGGTGGCTGACGAGGCCAATGCGGGACAGACACGCCCGGCCGCAGCGGCTGCAAAGGCAAATTCTGTTCTGGGTTTGGTGCTGCTGTATCACGATTCTTCCTCCACTTCCTTATGTCCTCAAGGCTAGCCCTGCGAGTGTTCTCAAAGGAGGAGACAGACTGATGAATGGTGGGTCACCAGGCTGCACAATCAGAGGCTAGGGGAGACCACTGGCGATGGTCAATGTGACAGGCACCAAGGGATTTCTTCAGAGTGCCCTTACTTGGAGCCCCTCTGTGGCCAGTGGAGAGGTTGCCATACAGCACGATCTTGGGCAGGCAATGATCCTCCATCCTAAGACGTGCCCTGCCCAGCATAGCAGCCTGGCCTTGATGCTGGTAACCTCCTCCTGTTCAAGGACTTCCATATTGGGGACGAAGTCACTCCAGTGGACTTTGAGGATGGTGTGGAGGCAGCGCTGGTGGAAACGCTCAAAGAGTTGTAAGTGGTGACGATAAGTGGTCCATGATTTGGACCCATAAAGGAAGGTGTTCAGCACAACAGCCTTCCTTGATCTTTCAGCCTTTCTTCAGATGCTTGTTGTTCCAGACTCTTTTGTCCAGCCTGACAAATGCGCTGTTTGCCTTTGCCGGTTTGTTGTTAACCTCTTTATCGATCTTGGCATCTGAGATGGTGCACCCCAGGTAATTGAACTGGTGGAATGTCTTGCCAATGGTACTGCGGGGAGGGTGGTACTCTTCCCGATGTGCGGGCTGATGGAGAACTTCTGTCTTCTTCAAGCTGACTTCCAGTCCGAAGAGCTCGGCAGCCTTTACAAAGCAGGATGCTAAATAGGAGTCAGACAAAAGTATCCTTGTTCTCCAAATGCTCCAGGGTAGATTAAAGAATCAGCAAGATGGCATTACCATAGAGCTATTGTAGGCACATTGTAGTGGATTAAGACTGTGCAGTAGATTGAAGTTAAGGTGAGTCCTGATGAGCCTTTCTAAGCACTTTATAAGGATGGATGTTAGAGCCACCAGGTAACAATTATTGAGGCACATTGTCTTCCTTTGCTTTGGAGCTGGCATGAAAGTGAACTTCTTAAAGCAGTTGAGTACTTCAGCTCATTGCAAGGAGTGGTTAAATATGTCTGCAGATGGTTTTCATGTTAATTTAACAGTAACAGGCATTTCTGGCCCACGAGCCCATACCACTCAAATACACCAATTAACCTACAACCTCTGTACTTTGCTGGAGGGAGAGAGGAAACCAAAGCACACAGAGGAAACCCATGCAGAAATGGAAAGACTATGCAAGCTCCTTACAGACATGGCCAGATTCAAACCCAAGTCATGCGCCAACCGCACCGCTGGCCAAACTGTTCTCAAGTCGCACCCAGGGACTCCATCCAGTGCAATCTCTACATGGGTTCACTCTCTGGAAGGCCAATCCAAACTCTATGCTATTGAAACAGTGTGTAGCTATAGATCCACATGTCTTCCAGGGTCATATTGAGGCCTCCTGTTCAAAGCAAACATTGAGCTCATCAAGAAGGGATGTAATGTTGCCTGAAATTCTTTCCAACTTCATTTTGTAGCTTGATAGAGCATGTAAATGTATTATTGTAAATGTATGAGTCATATTCAATTTCATAATTTATTGGACCTGCATTCCAGCAATATCAAACCTTTCTCTCCTATTGAATTTCTGTCCCATCAGTCAAAGCTTTGGCACACAGTAAAGAACCATAAACCTAACCACAATTGGGAAGTACTTTTAAGGTTTATTGGGTACTGTAACTTTGCCTCCTGATGGCTTTCTGAAAGACATACCAGGTTTTATTCTATAGATCAAGGTCACCAACTTGAATGCTTCAGACCTGGACTTGGTCTCTGAATGGGAAAGACTCAGTTCTCTTTGCCACGCAGTCCCTAACTCATTTACTAATGATGCTCATGACAGCAGTGGAATGCATGTTTTGGCCAGTGCTGGGTCTTGATTGTGGGCCAATCAACTGACTCAGCACAGATGCACATCATGTCATCCATATCCTCTGTGATTTTCTTCACGAGATCCTCACATTTCAGATCCCGCTTCCAAGCAGGGTGGAGGAAAACCGCTTCATCTAAAAGCCTAACGTGAACATGGTCATTTTCCTTTTTTTCCTGCAGTGCAAGGAGATTTATTTTGGCAGTTCTTTGATATTTTAAAGAAATGTGGCATGTAATGGTTTGAGCCAAACCTTTACAGCGCCAGCCATTGGAACCGGGGTTCGAATCCCGCGTTGTCTGTAAAGCGATTGTACATTCTCCCTGTGTCTGTGTGGGTTTTCCCCGGGGGGTTCCGGTTTCCTCCCACTGTTCGAAAAGTACCGGTGATGTTGGTTAATTGGGTGTAAATTGGGCTGAAATGGCCTGTTACTGTGATGTATGTCTAAATTTAATTTTAAATTTAAAATAATCAAATTTTTAAAAATCACTTTTTTAGTATCACAAATAAATAAATCAACATATATTCCAATTTACACTTTTCCAAAGAATTTTACTCCATTATTGTGTGATTATTATAGTTTAGATGGATTGTATGCAGTTCCAGATAGGGAAGGATTTCAGTAAGCTGGAAGGGGTATAAAAATGATTCACAAGAATGTTATCAGGATTAGCGGGCTTGGATAGGTAAAGACTTTTATTCCTGGTGCATAAGAGGCTGAGGTGACCTTCTGGTGGTATATAAAGCCATGGAAGGGGGCCATAGATAAGGAGAATACTCTTTCCCCAATGTAGAGAAGACTAAAATCAGAGGACATAGGTTGAAGGTGAGAGGGTTAAAAGGGGTCTGAAGAACATTTCTTTCACAGAGGGTGGTGTGTACCTGCAGTAAACTGCCAGAGGAAGCTGTCGATATGGGTACAGTTGCAGCATTTGAAAGGTATGTGGACAAGTACACGGATAAGGAAGGTTGAAAGGTGTCCTAACCAAGCATAGGCAAATGGGATTCATTCAGAAATGCAACAGTCTCCATTCACAAGTTGAGCCAATGCTGTACAGGTATTACAAAGGTTGGAGGTGTTCTAGATAGTGTGGGCAGTTGGCATAGGTTACAACAGGATATAGACATGGGGAGAGCAGTGGCAGATGGAGTTCAATCTGGATAAGTATAAAGTGATGCACCTTGGAAAATTGCAATTGAAGGTGGTGTATGTGGTTATTGGCAGGATCCTTAGCGGTATGGTGGACAGTGAGATCTTGGTGTCCAGCTCCATAGATACCTCAAGATTGCTATGCAAGTTGATAGGATGGTTTAGAAGGTGTATGGTGCGTTGGATTTCTTTAGTTGGGGGATTGATTCTTGAGCCGTGAGGTTATGTCTAACCTCTGGTTAGACCACACTTGGAATATTGTGTTCATTTCTGGTCACCTCATTACATGAAGGATGTAGGTGCTTTGGAGAAGGTGCAGATGAGATTTGCCAGTTTGCCTGTATTGGCGAACATTGTATGAAGTAAGGATGATAAAGCCAAGGGTTTCCTCTTTGGACCAATGAAGGATGAGAGGTGACTTAACAGAAGTACATTGAAACTGCTGGTATCCTGAATTCAAGCTACCTGCAACCTCAAGCAATCGGCAAAAAAAGCGAGGGAAATAAATACACAGATTAATAATAATTAATAAAAATCTAAATAAAAGTTTTAAATTGTAAGAGTAAATGTTCTCTGCAGTAACATGTAAACGTTTAGTGAAAATGAGAGCATACACTGAGCCGGGAAGCACCACAGTCATGTTTCCACCCCCCCCCCCCCCCACAGCAGCTGTTTGAATAAAGTTGTGTTTGAATAAAATGGCAGTGCCCAAGAGGAAGATCTTTCTGTTTCAATTTTTTTATTGGTTTTAACATAGGCAAATTACATAGGGACATATGGTAATACTAATAAATTATTATCAAGTTACAAGCTTCAAATAAAAATGAACAAGGTAACTATGAACCCAGATGAAGAGCTGATTGATGTCAGTTACCACTGGGGTGAGACTCTTAAATGTTTCCTTATCCCTGCCTAGTAAGAGTATTTATCTTTATTAGCATATTATTAGCATATTATTATTATTTATATTTATTAGCATGTTATTAAATATTTTAGTAAGGCTTTATCTGTAAACTTGAGGGAAGGGGTTAATTATGATAGCAGCACATTTAATGTAGTGGTTAGCACAATGCTGTTACAGCGCCAGGTTTGAACTGAAATTTAAATTAAGATTTTGTAAATTATGTGATTAAAGTGAAATTTACATAATTAAGGGTGACATTTTTTTTTCAAATTACTTTACATTTTGCACTATCTTTTGTCTTTGAAGCTGTTTATTCTTAATACAGGTGTATTAGTTAGGCATTGTAAGAGCAAGGCTCAAGCAACTGGAAAAACTCACTTATCTGGCATCTACAAATTCCCGTAGTTGCGGATACCAGGGGTTTTACTGTATATAAGATTATGAGGGGCTTAGCTAGGGTGGACAGCCAGCTCCTTTTTTTATGGGGCAACAATAGGAAATACCAAAGGACTTGGGTTGAGGGCCAATGGAGGAATGTTTAGGGGAGATGACAGGTAAGTTTTTAACTCAGAGATTGGTGGGTGCCTGGAATGCATTGCTGGGGTTGGTCTTGGAGGCTGGTACAACAGGAACATTCAAAGTCTATTTGATAGGTGCAGAGATATAAGAGAAATAAAGGGTTTTGGGTGAGAGGTGTGGAAAAATTAAATGGTGGTGGAGTGTGTGAAATAAGGTGTCTAAAAATTTAGGAACTATTTATATGTAAAATGCTCCTGTAATGATATTAAATCTTAGCCGCTTGGGATATCAGTAAATTTAACGATAACTGTCTCATTTTTTTCTTATGATTTATTTGCCATGTTGATTTTTCTAAAATATAAAATTAAGATGATCTTTAGAACCAGGTGAAAAAATGTTTTGGGAAATATCAAAACTTTTCATTTCTGTCAGAAATAAGGAAGATTCACTTCTTTTTCTGCAATCTTCTTTTACTTGGATTCCAGCGAGGAGGTGTGCACTGTGGAAAATGATGCATTTCCTTCCATTTGGAAACTGCTCTCCAGGGCAGCAAATGTTGATGCAGGTATTGTTCCAGTTTCTCCTAGGAGTGATATTGGCCAGCGACACCACAACTTCCTGCAAATGATTATGGGGTGCTTTTTATAGCAATGTTAAGTGATCACGTGGATCATTTGGCAACACCACTAGGCCTTTTGTTCCTCTCAAAAAGTGTGATACACATCATAAAAATCCTAATGGTGTCAGTGACAAATCCTTTCATCTTTCGCTCTCTCTGTATCTCTTTTGCTCAATCTCTTCCTGTCTCTCCTCTCGCTCTCTCCTTATCTCTCAGTCTTTACTTCTCTCTCTCTCTCTCTCTCAGTCCCTCTCTCTCCTCTCTATCTCTCTCTCCTTCTCTCTCTCTCTTCAATCTTTCTTTGCCCTTTGTGGCAGCCAAATAAAATGGGCATCGAACTGGTGCAAACAAGTTTCTACAGTCAAATCTACTCGGAATATAACCATATAACCATATAACCACTTACAGCACAGAACAGGCCAGTTCGGCCCTACTAGTCCATGCCGTAACAAATCCCCACCCTCCTAGTCTCACTGACCAGCACCCAGTCCATACCCCTCCAGTCCACTCCTATCCATGTAACTATCCAGTCTTTCCTTAAATGTAACCAATGATCCCGCCTTGACCACATCTGTTGGAAGCTCATTCCACATCCCCACCACCCTTTGCATAAAGAAATTTCCCCTCATGTTCCCCTTATAATTTTCCCCCTTCAATCTTAAACCATGTCCTCTAGTTTGAATCTCCCCCACTCTTAATTGAAAAAGCCTATCCACGTTTACTCTGTCTGTCCCTTTTAAAATCTTAAACACCTCTATCAAGTCCCCCCTCAATCTTCTACGCTCCAGAGAAAAAAGCCCCAGTCTGCACAACCATTCCCTGTAACTCAAACCTTGAAATCCTGTCAACATTCTTGTGAACCTTCTCTGCACTGTCTCTATTTTGTTTATATCTTTCCTATAATTTGGTGACTAAAACTGTACACAGTACTCCAAATTTGGCCTCACCAATGCCTTGTACAATTACTCCAAATTTGGCTTCACCAATGCCTTGTACAATTACTCCAAATTTGGCCTCATCAATACCTTGTACAAATTTGATATGTAACTTGAGTCATGGTGGGGACACCCACAGGGTTTATCCAAGTAGAAGTTTTGTTGGAGACAATTGTAGATTGTAATGGACACATGGAAAACACAGGCTCAAAATCCAAAGATTGGGGCTCACGTAATAATTACTTTGCCTTGCCAAAGGCATTCATTCTCCTGTTTATTGTGGTTCTTTGATTTTATGTTGCCCTTTGTTGTTTTTAAGTGGCAGTTTGGGAATTGATTGAACCCTAACTGTTTTCCTGAAGTATAAAAGGAGCAGTTAGAAGACATCTAATTGGAGCCCAACCACTGGCAGAAGGCTATAATTACAGTGGGATGAGCCCTCATGGGCATTTAATGTCAAAACGGTCTCTTTAAAGGTAGAGAATGGGACAAAAAAATCGCAGGAATTATGCATATATGTATTTTTTTTTTCTTCGGTAACATTACTTGCAATGTTTTCATGGAAAGTGTTTTCCTCTTGATTATTGCATCTGTTCAAAGGGCAGAGATCAATAATTATTGTATTAACTCAAAGGTGCTGCAGCAATTTTCAGCCACTCCATCATAACTCTTATCAGTGAACCATTTGGGACATGCACTTCAGTCTACTTTTCGCTCTCCGAACTTCCTAAATTGTAGCAATATTTAGATCAACTATTATCTGTTGAGAAGCTGTTAAATTTGTTCTGAAATGAGTTATTCAATTGTGGCTAAATCATCAAAGAGGGAGTCCGACAATGAATATAGCTAATGTTACCTCATTCAGATCATTTAATATCATTGTGAAGTGGTACACTTGGAGAGAGTGGGCAGAGACAGTGTTAACAGCTCCTGCCTTGTGACAGCTAGGCACAACAGCCTCCTATCTACTGGCAACTAACCACTGCAGCCATGAGGCATAGTGATACAGCAGCACCCATAGGTCTACTGAGAAGCCCTGGCCTACTCAATGTGGCTACATCATGACACCAGGTCACATGTTGTGTGTCTACATCAAGCCTGCTAACACTGTAATAAGCGCTTCTCTCTTCATTGGCTGACAACTTCAGGTGTGGTCTTGTTATTTCAACATGATGGTGTATGAACACAAACATCATCTGCCACATCTGAAGTGCTAACAACTTCATGACATAGCCACGTTGAGTAGGCTAGGGCTTCTCAGTAGATCTATGGGTGCTGTTGAATCACTATGCCTCATGGCTGCAGTGGCTAGCTGCCAGTAGATAGGAAGCAGTTGTGTCTAGCCATTACAAGACGGGAGCAGTCAGCGCTGGTTCTGCCCACTCCCTCCAAGCGTACCGCTACAATATCCAACAGTACTAGAGTATAAAATAGTAGCAGGCACCTATTCCACTGGATGTTGTTAAAGGCCAGGATATTGCAATTAGAAGCAGAATTAGAATTTATTGTCTGAATATATCTCAGAATTCATCGTTTTGTAGCAGCATTAATGTGAAAATATTGCTATAAAATTATATATAGAAATGAATGAATGAGTGCACAAGTAACAAAAAGTGAGGCAGTATCTGTGGTTCATTGTCCATTCAGAAATCTGATAGCGGAGGAGAGGAAGCTGTTTTTTGTACCATTGGGTGTTCATCCTCGTGCTCCTGTACCTCCTTCCTGACAGTAGTGGTGTGGAGAAGGCATGGCCTGAGTGGTGAGATTCCTTGAAAATAGAGGCTGCTTTCTTGAGGCATTGCTTCTTGTAGATGTCCATAATGGAATGCAGACTGATGCCCATGATGGCACTGGCTGAGTTTATGACCCTCTGTAGCATTGACACCTCCAGAGATGCAACTGGTCAGAATGCTCTCCATGGAGCACGTACAAATTTGCAAGTCTTTGGTGGCATACCAAATCTCCTCAAAGTCCTCGCGAAGTATAGCCACTGGCAAGCCTTCTTTGTGATTGCATCAACCTGAAATCCCCAGGACAGATCCTCAAAGAAGTTGACACCCAGGAACTTGAAGCTATTTCAAAGTTTGGATATCAATTAATTATCCTTGGAATAAAGATCGAGACTTTCATCCAATATGAACCTAAAATCTTCAACACTCAGGTTTGTTCATCTGCTCCTTAAGTAGAGAGCAGCTTATTCCTGAGACTTTCCGAGATTTCCTGCTTTTGGCTTATTCTGAATATTCCTTGAAGAAGGGCTCAGGCGCAAAACGTCGGCAACATATCTTTGTCTCCTATGGATGGTGAAAAGACCAGCTGAGTTCCTCCAGCATTTCTGTGTGTTTTTACTACAATCACAGTGTCTGCAGACTCTTGGGTTTCACTCAGTTCAGTTGATCCACTGTGAAATCTCTTCAAGGGATGCCTTCCCTGAAGAACTTCTCCTCCCCCTCTTCGAAAAGATTTCTGTGAGAGTCTCTCTCTCTGCTCCCCATCTGCCACTGCCTGCTGCTCTCAAGCTCTACGACTATGTCCTCACTCAGCTTCCCTTCCACAGCCACGTGTCCTTCCTGGCTACTTGCCTCTGCTGCCAAATGGTGCCAGGTGGATTCCAGCTCTGGTTCCAAGCCTTCCAGTTTGTCTCCCACCAAGATCGCAGGTACCTACACTGCATTGACTCCTGCTTCTTTGCTTCTCCCGCCGTATCCTATGAACTACCCTCACCTCCAAGGGCAGATGCCAGAAAACCCTTGCTCTCTCGCTACCACAGCTCCATACCTCACTCACCACAATCTGCTTTGAACTTCTCCTACACCTCATCCTCCCATGCTTCCATGTTGATTCTACATACACCATCAAGGATCGGAAGCTTGTGTCCCTGGAGATTGCCGTCTTGGGGACCATCCATCTGGGTCTCCACTTTGGCCTGACAGTTTACAGGACCGAGCTCCTGATGCGGATCTGTCCCTTAGACCCGGCAACCTACAAGACTGAGCTCCTGACACAGGTCTCCACCTTGGCCTTGGTGACCTACAGACTTGAGTGTCCAACATGAACATTAACCCTGAACCCACCGGCCCACAAGACCGGGCTTCAGACATGGATTTCCACCTTGACCCCTGTGACCTACAGGATCGAGCATTGCAAACTCCCACCCTGGCTCTGGGAGCTCATGGGCCTCTCTCTCTCTCTCAACCCTCTGACTTTCCAATCCTTTCTCTTCTTCCCTTGGATCCTTCTGATCCTCCACCTCCCTATCCTCCTCCCCTCCCCAACACCCTCCATCCCATTCAACCTCCCCCAACCCCTCCCTGGTCTTCAACACCCACCCTGAACTTCCCCTCAGTAGAGGCATCACTTTCAACCCTCTCAACGAGTTCCGTACACATGATGATGTTGAACTCTTCTTCTGTCGGTTCTGTCTCTATGCCTACTTCCACAACCACAATTCTCCACCCCCCACTACATCCTCCTCCTGGACATCTCATTCTGGTCTACTACCTGCTCTGGACCTTTATATTTCCAACTGCCGCCATGACATCATCCGTATCGATTTCACTACCCCCTTCACTCATTCCAATTTGACCCCCTTGGAACGCCTGGCCCTCCAATCTCTCTGCACCAATCCAAACCTCACCAGGCAACAATTTGGACACCTCCTCCTTCCTACCCTTCCAATTGGAGCCTACCAAACTAATCAAGCACCCATCTCTGAACATCACTTCTGGCCACCTCCCAGACATGGCCTCCAAACTTATTTTTTTCCAACTCTTTACCACCCGCTTCTACCTCCTACCCAAGATCCACAAACCCAATGTTCCCGGCAAACCCATCATGTCTGTGTGCTACTGCCCTATTGAATTGGTCACCGCTTACCTCAACTCTCTTTTGTCCCCCCCGGTCCAGTCCCTCCCCACCTAAATCCAGGATACTTCACATGCCATCCATCCCTTCAACAACTTATAATCCCACAACTTGTTTACCATGGACATTGAATCTCTATACACCTCCATCCTACCCCCCCCCACCCCCATCCATACTAAGGGACTTAAAGGCCTTTGTTTATTTCTGGATAATAGAACAAACCAGTCCCCCTCCACTACCATCACCCTCCTCCCGGCTGGCAGAACTTGTCCTCACCCTCAATAATTTCTCCTTTGACTCATTGCACTTTCTCCAGGTTAAAGAGGTAGCCATGGGAAACCACATGGGCCCCGAGCTATGCCTGTCTTTTTGTTGATGACATGGAGTAATTCATGCTAAGAGCCTACACAGGCAAGAGCTCCTCAGCTCTCCCTCCACCACATCGATGACTACTGTGGTGCTGTCTCATGTACGCATGATAAGCTTGTTGACTTCATCTACTCTGCTGCCATCTTCCACCTCAAATTCACTTGGTCCATCTCTAGCAACACTCTCACTTTTCTCATTCTTTCTGCCTCCATGTCAGGAAACAGGACATCTTCTATAAACCCACCAACTCCTACAGCTATCTCAACTGCACCTCTTCCTTTTCTGAATCCTGTAAAGATTCCATTCCATTCCATCAATTCCTCTGTCTCCGGCACATCTGCACCCAGGATGAGGACTTCCATGCCAGATCATTTCCTTCTTCAAGCAAAGTAGCTTTCCCTCGACCACAATCAACTCGGCACACCGTATATCCTCCATTACCCGTACATCTGCCCTGGTCTCCTCCACCCCCACGTGCAACAAGGACAGGATTGCACTTGTCCTCATCTACAACCCCACCAGCCTCCACATCTAACACATCCTCCTCTGCAATTTCTGCCACCTACTACTTAAACCCACCACAAGACACATATTCCCCTCTCCTCTCCACCTTCCACAGGGACCGGACCCTCCATTACTCACTCATCAACTCCTCTCTCCCCACCAATTGTCCAATTCAGACCTACCCCTGTGACCACACTTGTGCCTGGACCTCCTCCTTCACCACACTTTGGGCTCCCAAGCAATCCTTCCAAGTGAAGCAACATTTCACTTCTGAATCTGCAGGGGCATCTACTGTATCCAGTGCATTGTGGTGGTCCCCTCTATGTCAGAGAGACTGTACATTGACTGGGAGATTGCTTGGTCGAGCACCTCAACTCTGTCTGCAGCAATAGCATGGATCTCCCAGTGGCCACCTATTTCAATTCTCCATCCCATTCCCTTACCGACATATCTGTGCATGGTCTCATGCACTGCCAGACTGAGACCACCAGCAAATGGGAGGAACAACACCTCATCTTGCGACAGGGCACCCTCCCATTGGATGGCATTCATATTGACTTCTCTGGCTTACATTAAACCACCCCCACTCCATTCTTCCCTTTCGCACAGACATGATAAATTCTACCTATTTGTTATCGCATCCAATACCACCTTTTTGTGGTCTGGATTCCTCCCCCATTGTTTGAATTCTTAGACTTTCTCAGACTACTCCTTGAAGAAATGTCGGCAATAGATCTTTCTCTTCTATAGATGCTGAAAAGACTGGCTGAGTTCCTCCAGCATTTTGGTGGGTTTTTACTACAATCACAGTGTCTGCAGACTTTTGCGTTTCACAGAGAGCAGCTCGAGTCCCAGGCACATGGGCTCCAGACATCATCGTGAATACAGCAGTGCCTTGTTTCATGTACCTCTGGACTGGCTAAAAATGACAAGTGGATTGCCAAATGTTTGGCCAATGAAAAATCAGCCATAGAGAATATTTTATTTATTTTTTAAACTTTGATGAATGATTACATTTTGATTTACTGGTAACCATGCATGCAGCAGGTTTTAGGCAAACAAAAGCTGCAGAAGTTGGAATTCTGAAATAAAAACAGGAAATGCTGGAAATATAAAACAGATCGCAAGATCACAAGATGTAGGAGCAGAAGTAAATCAATTGGCCGGATGAGTTCATTCATGAGCTGGTCCATCCCACTCAACCACACCCCCCAGCCTTCACCCCGTAACCCTTGATGTCCTGGCTAATCAAGTACCTGTCAATCTCTGCCTTAAATACACCCAACGACCTTGCTTCCACAGCCACCTGTGGCAACAAGATCAGGCAGTATCTATGGAGGGAGATATAGAATTACTGGATGAGGTCTACGACTTTCATGAGACACATGGACAGAAGAAGACAAATTACAGTATATATTGGTCTCGTTGTAAGAGGATTTGAGTACAAGATCAAGGATATTTTACTACATTTATACAGGGAATAGTTTTGCATGTAGCTTTGGACCCCTTATCAAAGAAAAGGAGGCCTAAAGGCGTCCTGCAGAGGGAGTGAAGCTGAGATTCATCATCAGCTTAATTTCTATGTTAATAGGATTGTGATATGATGAGAAGTTTGTAAATCCAAGGGTTTAAAGGAATGAGAAAATATCTCAGAAGCTTATCAAATTCTAATGCCTCTGACAAGGTTAGCCAGAATGGAAGCAAATAGGATTTTCACTTTTATGGGTCTACTTAGAATGTGTAAAGCAATAAAACAATATACAATCTCCAGGGTTAAACAGTAATGAGGTTAGGAAGGGGCTGAATGAACCAAAGTAGAATATTTGCGGTAAATTGTAGGGCACTAAGGAGTGCAATAGAACAGGGGGACTTGGGAATACAGATGCATAATTCCTTGAAAGTGATATCACAGGTAGATAGGGTCAGAAAAAAGACTTTTGGTACATTGGCCTTCATAAATCAGAATACAGGTGTTGGGATGTTATGGTGCTAAAGTTGTATAAGACATTGGTGAGGCCACATTGGGTGCATTGTGTGCAATTTTGGACACCAAACTACAGGAAAGGTATCAATAAGATAGAAAGATGCAGAGAAGATTTACTAGGATGTTGCCAGGACTTAGGGAACTGAGATACAGGAAAAGAGTAAACAGGCTGGAACTTTATTCCATGGATCAAAGAAGAATGAGGGGAGATTTGATAGAAGTAAGCAAAATTGTGACAGGTATAGATGAAGTAAATGCAACTAGTCTTTTTCCACTGAGGTCAGGGGAAATGCGAACTAAAGGTCAGGATAAGAGTGAAAGGAGAAATGTTTAAAGGAAAGATTAGGGGGAACACCTTCAAGCAGAAAGTGGTGAAAGTGTAGAGTGAGCTGTCGGTTGAAGAGGTAAATGTTGGCTCAAGTTTGATATTTAAGAAAAAAAAAACTGGGCAGGTACATGGATGGGAGAAGAATAGAGGGCTATGGTCGCTGGGATGAGGCAGAATAATGGCCCGGCTCAGGCTAGATTGGCCAAAGGACTTTTTCTGTGATTTAGTGTTCTACAGTTCTAATGCATGGAATTCACCACCACAGAGGGCTATAGAGGCAACAAGCATCAGCGAGAATGAGAAATATGGTGTTGAGATAGATGATTAACCGTGGTCACATTAACTGATGGGACAATGATTGAATGACCCTATTATGTTTGCAATTTCTACATTTATTTGTATGGAAATTACAAGGGATATTTTTGAATTGCTCTACATAATAGCATTTCTTACTTTCAAGTCATGTTCATAGAATTCTGGATTAATTTTGTCCAATGTGCAAGGCATCCCCTTATTTTTCACTCATTTTTGGCATGTTGTCTGTAACTGATATATAATTGGTTTGGGATTGATAGCAAACCTGGGGGTTCATTTTTAGAGCTAAGATAAGAACTCTGGAAGAACATACCTTTGCAAAATTTAAAATAATATACCCCAGGAAAAACACACCTTTGCAACATTTAAAATAACCAAATGAAAAATTGCATCACCAATATGCTAAAATACCAACTGCTAAAATTGCCCAGATTAATATTACAAAGCACACAGGAAGTTAAATTAAAAGTTGCAAGGAAATATTAATTATATTATATGCAGAAACTGGGCCAAAGTCTTGCTTGCATGGGCTTGATTCAAAGTGATCAAAAAAAATATACACGGTATTTGGTTTTCAGAAAAGGACGTGTGGGCCATGAATACTTCTTTTTTTCAAGCCATTTTTAAAACTTGTGTTCCATGAAATTATAGATAAATAAGTGTGAGTTAAAAATCGCTCTCTCTCTTTCTCTCTCTCTCTCTCTCTGCAATATTCAGTCAATAGAAAGCAATTTAATTTTAAATGATATTGTCCAAAGAACAATATCAGATAAGCCAAATTAAATTTAAATTAACATGTACAGCACAGTAACTGACCATTTCAGCCCATGCGTCCGTGCCGCCAAATTTACACCCACTTAATCTAAACTATTTGAATGATGGAAGGAAACCAGAGCCCATGCGGAAACCCTACGCAGATACAGGGAAAGTGTTCAAACTCCTTACAGGCAGTGCGGGATTCGAACCACGGACCTGATCTTCTTTGGCTTGGCTTCGCGGACAAAGATTTATGGAGGGGTATATTCACGTCTGCTGCAGGCTCGTTGGTGACTGACAAGTCCTATGCGGGACAGGCAGGCACGGTTGCAACGGTTGCAAGCGAAAATTGGTTGGTTGGGGTTGGGTGTTGGGTTTTTCCTCCTTTGTCTTTTGTCAGTGAGGTGGGCTCTGTGGTCTTCTTCAAAGGAGGTTGCTGCCCGCCGAACTGTGAGGCGCCAAGATGCATGGTTGGAGGCGAGATCAGCCCACTGGCGGTGGTCAATGTGGCAGGAACCAAGAGATTTCTTTAAGCAATCCTTGTACCTCTTCTTTGGTGCACCTCTGTCTCGGTGGCCAGTGGAGAGCTCACCATATAACATGATCTTGGGAAGGCGATGGTCCTCCATTCTGGAGACGTGACCCAACCAGCGCAGTTGGGTCTTCAACAGCATGGATTTGATGCTTGCGGACTCTGCCAGCTTGAGTACTTCGATGTTGGTGATGAAGTCATTCTAATGAATGTTGAGGATGGAGCAGAGACAGCGCTGATGGAAGCGTTCTAGGAGCCGTAAGTGATGCCGGTAGAGGACCCATGATTCGGAGCCGAACAGGAGCGTGGGTATGACAACAGCTTGTACGTGCTTATCTTTGTGTGTTTCTTCAGGTGGTTGTTTTTACAGACTCTTTTGTGTAGCCTTCCAAAGGCGCTATTTGCCTTGGCAAGTCTGTTGTCTATCTCGTTGTCGATCCTTGCATCAGATGAAATGGTGCAGCCGAGTTAGGTAAACTGGTTGACCGTTTTGAGTTCTGTGTGCCCGTTGGAGATATGGGGGAGCTGGTAGTCATGGTGGGGAGCTGGTTGATGGAGGACCTCAGTTTTCTTCAGGCTGACTTCCAGGCCAAACATTTTGGCAGTTTCCGCAAAACAGGACACCATGCGCTGGAGAGCTGGCTCTGAATGGGCAACTAAAGCGGCATCTTCTGCAAAGAGTAGTTCATGGACAAGTTGCTCTTGTGTCTTGGTGTGAGCTTGCAGGCGCCTCAGATTGAAGAGACTGCCATCCGTGCGGTACCGGATGTAAACAGCGTCTTCATTGTTGAGGTCTTTCATGGCTTGTTTCAGCATCATGCTGAAGAAGATAGTAAAGAGAGTTAGTGCGAGGACACAGCCTTGCTTCACACCATTGTCAATGGAGAAGGGTTCGGAGAGCTCATTGCTGTATCTGACCCAACCTTGTTGGTTTTCGTGCAGTTGGATAACCATGTTGAGGAACTTGGGGGGGCATCCGAGGCCCTCTAGTATTTGCCAAAGCCATTTCCTAATCTAATTTATGCTTACAGCACAGTAATTGACCATTTCAGTCCATGCGTCCGTGCCGCCAAATTTACACCCACTTAATCTAAACGATTTGAATAATGGAAGGAAACTAGAGCCCATGGGGAAACCCCACGCAGATGCAGGGAAAATGTTCAAACTCCTTACAGGCAGTGCGGGATTCGAACCACGGACCTGATCACTGGCACTGTAAAGGCATTGCACTAACTGCTAAATGATCTGTGCCGTCTTTTCTGCACTCCCCCCCCCCCAACTATTTTAATTTCACAGAAGAAATTAAAACTGGGAGATGTATATAACAAGTAACAACACATTAAATCATGTATCTGATACATGATCCATTGGTAACACAAAGTGACTACAGACTCTAATCAAAGGCAGCTCCCAATTATGGGCCCTCTCTGCAACCCATCCTACTCCCTCTAGCTTTCTTTTCCCTGATCTCTTCACCCACCATGGAGTAATTCTTCCATTTTACTGCTTCCACATCCTCCACTGTGGTGTGATATTGCAAAGGAAAGACCTGGTCCACCATAGTTGAAGCCCTGCACGCCATGCAGGATAGAATATCAGTGCCAAGCTTTCCAGAATGCTTTCCTTCAGTGGGCTAAGCCAAGAATTTCTAGAGTCCAAGTTAATTGTCCATCCCTGGCTTCACATCTCATCTGCAAAAATGCGAGGCTAACACATAATTTTTAAGTTCTTCCTCAATTGAGTTTTCCAGAAGGTTTAGAAGCATCTTGTAAAATGAAAGGATTTTTCTTAAATAGAGAAATTGCCTGACATCTGGTCTTGGTGTTCCAGATTGTGTAAATGGAGGAGGCATTTTCTTCCTGATGCCACGTCCAGGGGATCCAATGTACCAAAACAATCTTAGACCAAAATTGCAGAGAGTTGTTATTATTAATTCATACTGGGGTAAAATGAACCAATGTATTATCTGCACATATGAAACTTTAGATAAAATGTATCCTGCAAAAATTTGTATGCAGAACCAAGAAGGAGAAAGGATAAACATTAAGCAATCATATTGCTGTCTGCAGCAGTCTTTTGAAATAACCACATTGCTGTCATTTGTGGCTTCATATGACGTGAGCTGATAGCAAAGGTGAAGTATGTTCAACCCCAATATTTGGTAAACAACCAAGTGGCTGACTACGAGAGGAACCCATTAAAAACATTTGATAATTATTCCATTTGTGACATCAGAGTTATGATGCATGTTGTAGAAACCAAACACCTGGCTACTCAAAGGATCCTTAGCATTCTTCGTCTTGACCCACAAAAACTTCCTTATATGATGGTATGAATAGAATGAATGTTTAAGTTCAAATGTCAGTCACTGCAGGAACTTCATTTCCTGCTCAGTCATGAGAAATTCAGACCGGAGGAACGACAGCTGTGACGGATTCTTGGTGGACTGTGTTTCGATTGACTCAGTGTAATTCCCAGTGGAGCTCAGTAGAAAAACTGCGGTGAATGCCATACAAATTGGCACAAATTCTGCAAACCACTTTGAAAAAGCATGCAAGGCTGGAGACCACAGGAAAAGAAAGTGCCATATATTCACATCGTGATATCAACAGAGGGCATTCGAAGGTTCGGTTGGAAGAAAAAAATGTGAGAAGAGTGAAACGCTTCCCATCTGGGCAATTTTCTTCCATTAAAACTTGTCAATGTGGATGGTAATAGATACAAATCTGTGAAAGTGTCATTTGCTGATATGAAGTCAATAATCTGATTATAGATAGCAATTTTGCCCGAGGGTCACAATTTTCCTTTCGGGTCCGAAGTTGGATAAAGATCCTGTTGGTATATATTGGAAGCTGGGGAAAATTTGATAAGGTTCCTAGTCACTGGAACATGATGTGGATTGGCATTTGTTGGATATAGAGGTTAAAAAATGGATGTAGAATGTGAGTCCCATTGGGTTCTGGAGTTGTTACTGCTGTTTTCCTCAATGATCCTTGCCTATCCAATGTTTGAGAATGTTTAATAAGATACATGTCCCACATTGCAAAGCTGGGCACCATGTTTGAATCCTTCAGCTTATTCTTCAAGGAGCTGATATGTGGAATTCTCCCAGTTTACCTGAAACCAGACCAAGGCTTTCATCAAAGCAGCATCTTTTCCATTCCAATTTAGAGCTGTCTGGCTTCACATTTCCTTTCAGGCCATGCTCAAGATGCTTTAGTAGCACGTATTATATAATTATGCTAGCATATCACAATTATACTACCTGTGAGTTCCTCTCTAAGTCACATTCCTGCCCTGACTTGCAAATATATCACCATTCCACTGTCACGGATCTCCCTGACCAGCAATATTGTAGGAACATCTTCATCAGGACTTTAGTGATTCAAGAAGGCTGCTAACCTTCACCGTCTTAAGTAAAATAAAGGACAAGCAGCAAATGTTGAGTGGCAAGAGTCCACATTGGCTTGTTGTTTGCTCACATTCATAGAAACATCAGAAATTAGTAATTACTATAAAAATTGATTCTCGATCAATATCAACATGGTTTCTGATTAGTTATACTAGTCCATTGTGACTCATTTTAACCCAAGACGAAATGCTGGCAGGAACTCAGGGACATTGTTATAGAATCATGGCCTATAATTTTTCAAGATTCGAGGGTCCTTTATTGTCACTTGATAGCAGAGGACATGTACTATTACACTAAATTTCCCTTTGCCTGCCATAAGGCAAAGAGTCGCCATTAGCGTCACATGGCGCCCCTTACAGTACGAGAGAAAGAGAAACAGTGTCAGTTCACAATCACTGAGTATCCGTGGATTCACCTCCAGTGCTCCTTCAGCATCTACAGCCACTCAGATTATGATTGCTAATTGTTTTTAAGGTCTATTATTAAACAAATAATGAATAAATTTAATGAGCAGATGGTAGTTATTTTTGAACTTATGTAATTACACTTTGTACATATATGTCAATGTGTATCTCTCTCTCTCTCTCTCTCTCTCTCTCTCTCTCTCTCTCTCTCTCTCTCTCTATATATATATGCATGGATACATCCACATCGACATATATGAATGTGAGCAAACAACAAGCCAATGTGGACTCTTGCCACTCATACTATACTGAAACCTAAGTGCAGTCATAAAGATGAATGGTTACAACCTCATGTTCATAAAATGAACAACAAACCACAAGTGTACAATTAGGCATAACATATTTTCAATAATCCCTAATCCATCAACCTTGGAGCCGAAGTTCACCTGAGAGAAGAATGGATTTGCTGTGGCATTGGCACTGGGCCACCTTATTAAAATTAAAGAGACTCCCTTGATCCTGGATATTTTGATTGGGTCAGTGGTTGTGTTGCCCAATGGGAATATCCAGCATTCGTGGCAGGATCAAATTCCAGAATTTTGGACTATCATTTACAACACCCTAATTAAAGGTAAGCCAACACTGCACAAAAATCTTTATTGTTATTCATGATGTAAAACACAGGAAATTTCTCTTTTGGAAAAGACTGTTTCTGTTTTACAAACCAATTTAACTCAAGTCTTCTCACTGGATGAGTTGAGGCATAGGATGAGTCCAAGAAGAACATTTTACTGCACACGTGTTCTGTCGCTAACTACATCAATAGTCACAGAGATGTGACTGTCATCAATTCCTGAGTAGATAAGCTTGCTCTTCCAGGATTATTCAACTGCATAGCAGATGTCATGGTAAGAATATTTTGTTTCCAAAAATATACTTTATTTATAATAATTTCAATCAAGATAATCAGGAGATTTATTGCACCATCATTTCAATGCATTCCCTTGCAATGATCCCAAACCATTATATTTCCTTATTAAACATTGCATGAGTAAAGCATTAGGGAGGCTGTGGCAACATGTTCATCCACTGTGTGTCCAGTGGCAGCAGTCCTGCCCTGATCAGATTTTCTGTACTTTTTGAATGCACTAGTCAATAGTATTTGCTTGCATACACATGCAGCTATTCAGGGCGAAGACCACTGCATCCTTTTCCAAGCAAACACACAATCCACGAGATCATAGGTAACCACTTAGAGGATGCACACAATTGGTTGAAGACTCCCTCAGTTGTGTCTAAATAATCTGACATGGAGAGCTCTTCTCACAGCCAGGCAAGTGAAGCCCTGGTACTTATTGAAAAAACACACCAATGCTGGAGAAACTCAGCAGGTCAAACAGTGCCTTTATGTGGCAAAGGTAAAGATACATCACCGACGTTTTGGGCTTGAGCTCTTCATCAAGGTGTGGGGGAATATGAGAGATCTGCTAGGACATCTTTGGTACATTTTTGAACAATTGAAACCAGAGCCCCCATGGAAAACACAAACACAGAGAGAACCGGATTCGAACACGGGTCCCAATTGGTGGTGCTTTAACAGCATTGTGCTAACTGTTACACTAACTGGCCACCCCTCATATTTACAATATGGTAGAAGCTGATTCTGGCCAATGCTGCCCAATAACACCCAAGTAACCTACCGACCTATACGATTTTGGAAGGTGAGAGGACCCAGAACACACAAAGCGAACTTATGCAGTCACGGGAGATGTTATTTACTCTCAAATCGTTAAATGTAATGGAAGTAAATAAGACAAAAATTGCTTGACATTCTCATAAATTGACAAATTCCCAATTGATAGATTATGACATTTTGAGTCTTTGTTCTCAGTTGAACTGATAAGTTACTATTCTCAAGAGGACATTTGTGAAATTTCCAACATTGAGGAATAAAATGAGATATGAAGCAAGGAAA
Organism: Narcine bancroftii; assembly: GCF_036971445.1. Classification (NCBI taxonomy): domain Eukaryota; kingdom Metazoa; phylum Chordata; class Chondrichthyes; order Torpediniformes; family Narcinidae; genus Narcine; species Narcine bancroftii. The sequence goes on from NC_091471.1 coordinate 228,455,703, forward strand.
GGAATTGTGCCCAATCTAATCTATTTTTTTCACAAGGCCTGTCATAAATTACATGAGTTAATACTCCTCTCATAGAGCCTCACTCAGTTGGAAACCAATTGGACATTTGGACAAACACGCCAATTTCATAGCTCCAGTTGCCCCATTATGAACTTAATTAAAGGAAAATTCCGAGGGTTGCAAATCGGACACATTGTGTTCAATCCAGGTTCCATCCGAATTTGCGTGTAAAAATTGCTCCTGTGTGGATTCCATCCAATGTATGTACTCATGTGGAAAGCCTCTTCAATGTTTAAAAAAAATCTAGACACAAATATAGCATGGGTAACAGGCCCTTCTGGCCCACAACCCCATGCTGCCCAACTAAATCCAATAAACTTACCCCCCCCCCCACCGATCATTTTGAAAGGTGGGAGGAAACCAGAGCACCCAAAGGAAACACACGCAGATGTGGGATGAATGTACAGACAGCGCCAGATTCGAACACCAGTCGCTGGCACAATAATAGCATTGCACTTAGACATTTCGTGAACTACTTAAATAGATGTTCCGATGATTGATCTGAAACATTATCTTTATTTTTCTCTCTCCACTTTCCAGCATTTTCGGTTCTCATTTTATATTTCTGCCATACTATGAGTGAAAAACTTTCCAATCTGGTTTCTGACTGGTTGAAATTTTTGGATCGTACAGTTCTCTCTGATCCTTGTGAAGTGTCAGTTGATGAAGTAGACAAAGACGATGTGGTCAAACAATAATCATGGCTTTTATTAGCAGAAACTCATGATGAAATAATGAAAGACAATAGGTACATACACAGTTATACCCAAGGGGAGTGTCCTTAACAGTAGAGATAATGCACAGCCAATGTTAGTACAGCAAGGCTTGCCAGAGGGGAGACAGGCAGCTTGGCAGACATTCACCACAACTTGGCTTCCAAAAGATCAACAAAATGTGATGGCAGATCACCTTGTTTCTTTTGGTAACTGTGGAAAATGTTGAAAGATTTGACAAGTCAAGCAATTTCTGGAAAAATAAAAGGCAAATCAGTTCTTAAGGTACATTGAAGTTATTGTTCATTAATCTATCCCTATACCAGTCTTGTTTCCCTAATGGTGAAAATGTTGCCTTTAGAAAATATCTTTTAAAAATGTATCTACTGTATATTTGAAATCTTTATTGGTTTCCAAGAAAAATATTCCATTGAGATATCAGTGATATCTCCCAAAAAAATTCTTAATATTACTGCATCCCACTGATAAGAATCTAAAACTGGGCGTCACGGTTAGCTCAACGCTGTTACAGTGCCAGTGATTTGGACTGGGGTTCAATTCCCGTGCTGTCTGTAAGGAGTTTGTATGTTCTTCCTGTGGCTGCGTGGGTTTTCCCCTGAGGTCTCTGATTTCCTCCCAGTGTGTTTGAGACAGGGACCAGGCATGTAGGTTCATTGGGTGTAAATTGGGCGGCATGGACTCATGGGCCAAAAGTACAGCGGTGCACATCTAGATTTAAAATTTAGATTTAAATTTCTTTGTGCATTAAATCAATTAGATAAGAAGTAGATTTAAAAAGCTGTTTCCTCAGAATTTTCTTTTTGCGGTAAATGGCATTATGCTAAATCCTTGCCTGCTGTAGCCTGGGCTGCTGTAATACCGTTCTTCAACACTCATCTCTCCAGCTTTGCCAACTGTTCTACCTGCCTTGCTTTGTGGGGAGAAAACTCCTCAGACTGAACACAACAATAAACAAAATTGTAACCACAGATAGAAATTTGTCTCTTATTTATTCAATGCCTTTCAGATATCCCAAACAACATTATACCTTATGAATCTTGTGTGAATTTTTAGCAGATATCCGTTACTTTCCATCTCCGGGTTCACAGTCAGGTGACAAAGCTATTAAAAGGAATTAGTAACAATTTCAGCCTACTCTGCTATTTTCACGTCTTTCGGGAGGTTCGCTCTGATCGGGCCCCTTGCAAATCCTGCATAAGACCCTTTTCTCATATTTTTTCACCTGGCAGTTATTAAGAACTGTTTGCATATATTTGAAATAAAAACTGTTCCTGCCTTCAGAGATAGAATACTTCTTTTATTTGGATTATGTAGCACATTTTTCCAACTAAATAATCATCAACTATATAGATTATAGATATATATATAATGTTTAAATGACTCAATTAGCCCTGAAAGCCATATAATTCTTCTGTCAACACTTTTGCACTGAGGATAAGCACAAGGCATATTTTAAAATGAAGAGGCACCCACCGATTAGGACGACATGGGACTAAACAGCAAAGGCAAGTTGCCGAACTAAGCAACAAATCAGGTTAAAGATTTGAAGCTTTGCTCTGGCTTGTTGCAAATGGAAAGGAATAATTAAAAACAAGCAAAAATTAAGCAGCTAACAGAAGGAAGATGCTCCTTGTACCTTATATGCAAAACACTGGTGAAGTGCATCAACAACAAGATTGAAGCAAATTTGGCCAACTTTTGCCATCTTGACTTCCTTCTGTTTTATTTGCAGAAGCCAATCTATAACCAATCAGATTCCTTCAATGTGAGGGCACTGGCTACATATACCAGGTTGATATAATTGTGAGGTGTCAATCTGGTGAACATGTAATGCAGAGTTACATGCATGCTAAACACCAACATAAGCTCAGAAATGACTTGGGTGATCTTACAGCCAACGCATCGGTTTAAAATTCTTGCCACATCTAATCATGAACAGTGATAGACCTAGACAATGGGAGGAATTGATTTGAAGAATATTGCCATCCTTTATGATTACAGGGCCCAACACATGAAGGCAAGGCTGAACCCTTCACAAACATGTCAAACCTTAGCTTTCTTCTCAGACTTCCATTATAGATGCTATTCTTCAGTGAAGTTAAGTTTTTACTTGGGAGCACTGAGTGCAAAAGAAGGACAACAGCTTGGCAGCATTTCTGTACACTTGCACTCCAAAATTAGCCGAGTCTATGGGAAAGTATGTACAGTGCAGTTACAACACTAACAACATTGAAAATTTCCGAGGTACTACCTAATCACCCAAATGGCCCATCCCATTGAAGATTCAATCTTCAGCCCAAGTACAGTTATATGTTTCATTAAACTACTCAGTGATTCCCAGTTTGGGTTTTGGTTCAAGAGCTCATGAAAGACTTGACCCAAATGTGGATATTTAACTGAATTCCAGACTTGAGGAAAAAATTACAAATCTTAACCTCAAGGCGCAGAGCATAAAAAAAAAGGTTCTAATGAATCTGAAGTCAATGGTCATCACTCACTGTTTGGTGCCAGTTATCAAAGGCAGATCACTGCTAGAGATCCTTAGGATATTAATTCTTCAATTAGTTCATCACTGGTGTTTGAACGTAGTTCAATTTCAAGCACAACAATTTGCAATCAATTCATTCCTGTAGACAAACAAGGCAACATTTGGATAGGAGCTCATAAGGTGACATTTGCAGTGCAAAAGTGCAGTGAATTAACCATTTCCAGCAATAAAGAGTCTATCACCCTCCCCTTAATATTCAATCACAGACAACACTACCTACTAAGACTCAAAATTGACAGAAACTCGTGATACTGTGGCTACAAGATCAGATCAGAGGCTAGATATTCTCCAGGGAGTGACTCAATATTCTGAAGCCTTTCCACCATCCACAAGACATGATATAATGGATCATCAGTAGGACATGTATCCTAAACCATCAATATTCTCCATCACTGATGCACTCTCTGATTCATCTAGAAAATGCATTGATGATACTCACCAATGATACTTCCCATATCTTCAACCTTTACCACATAAAGTGCAGCAAGGATGTAGAACACCATCATCCACCAATTCTCCTCCAAGTTGCACACCAGCCCTTTAATTTCTGGGGGGTGGGGGGGTTCAAAGTCCTGGGAGTTTCTACCATTTGCTCAGTGGTGGACCGCCTCGCACTCAAGAAAGCAGTTCACCTGGGTGGGGGGGGGGGTGACAAGATGGCATAGAGGGCAGACATGCAATCCTACTCCTTCTCATCCAGTTTTTTAAGCACCCGTCTTTAAACTTTATCTAAGTGAATAAAAGTTGTGTTTTTATTTTTGGGAACATTATTGGCTCACAATGGCAACTAATGTTAAAAAAAATGAAAGCTCAATTACAGAAGAAACTACCATTTAAAAGTGCTAAAGGATTGAGGACTTCCTGTCCAGTTGAAGCCACAGAATTGTCATTTGGAACCTCTAAGGCACAGAGAACTCCTGCCAGGCTGAGTATTATACCGGCGCCAAACTTGTCTCCATATGATGGCGCTGGCATGTTGACGAGCTCGGCCGGAATTGATTTGCGCATTCGCGATGTCGGACGCGCGGGCAACACATCTGAGAGAAGGGCCTTTGAGCTCGGGCTGCCGTCGGGTGAACCGGGGATGTGCAGAATGGCATTGGAAACTGCCGGGCATGTGCGGTACCTCCACGGTTCATGAACTATTGGTCCATGTGTGGGCTGTGGAGGGGGGGGGGGGCCCGAGCAGTGGTGTCCCGATGTGGTCGAGATGCCACAGCCTGCAGCTGCATCGGGAAGGGCCCAACAACATTGGAAGGAGAAGAGGACTTACCTTTAACGAGCAGTTCACAGGAACAATTGGAGGTGGAGTCTAGAGAAGGTAGGCCTCAAGATGTGGAACTGGAATCTGGAATGGAGTCTGTTTTTACAGTTTTGGAAGGGATTGCTTTTCATATGGACAATATGTCTAAACAAAAGACTCAAGGGTTTTTGGATGTGACAACTAAAATATCTAATATGTCTGAAGATATATCAACATTTAAGAGGGATGTCAGTAAATGTATTAAATCAGTGGATACAGTGCAACAATTTTTTTTTTAATTGAAACAGCTTTTTCTGAATGTAAAGTTCAAGTTGCACATAATAAGGAAAAAGTAGAGAAAGTGGAAGATTCATTTGTGGATTGTGGAATCTAGAAGAAAGACTTATTGAAAAAAATTGATTCATTGGAAAATCAAAGTCGAAAAAATAATGTGAAAATTGTGGGTCTTTCAGAGGACATTGAAGGGTCTGATCAATAAAAAATTTCAAGAGTTGGATTCCCGAGGTGTTGGGTAAAGAATTTTTCTCGGGAGGTCTAGTATTGGAGAGGGCACATAGAGCGTTACGAAAGAAACAGTTACTGGGACAACCGCCACGAGCGGTCTTAGTTCAATGTCTGAACTATCAAGATAGAGAAATGATATTACGGTTGGCGGTACAGAAGGCCCGACAAAGTAGATCTCCAAAGATGATTCAAAATAACAAAGCATTTTTTAATGCAGATTTAAGTCAAGAAATTATTAGGCGACGTCGGGAGTTTAATTCGGCTAAAGAAGTACTGTGGCGGAAGGGTTATAAATTTGCCTTTCGATATCCTGCTGTGTTAAAAGTCTTTTATGGTAACTTTCAATCTCAATTATTTGAGAATGATCATGATGCATTAATTTTTGCTAATTCATTACCGGATTTACAAGGACATGGGAGAATTTTGCCACCATCACTGAAAAAGAGGGCAAATGGAAATGGAAATGGGCAGAATGGGAAAATGGAAAGAAAGAAGTTTTAACACAAAGTCTTATTGACATTGAAGATCCGGAACAATCATTGGGAATGGAGTCATTGGGTTGAATATATTTAGAGTACTGGATTGCATTAATATGAAAGATGTATCTCTTGCTGTGGGGGGGGGTGGTGAATAGCATTGAAATCTTTGATAGTCATCTGCCACTAGTGGGGTTTACTACACCCAGCTTTTTAGGACGTTACTACCTTTGGGTAGTGTTTTTTTGCGGGGAGGGAATAATTAAAAATTTTTCTATATATACTTTCTTTTAAAAAAAGTTAGGGGAGGGAGAGTGGTTTTCATTTATTAGAAGGGGAGCTATATTTTGTAGTAAGTGACTATATTGTTAGTTTGTAAAGATGTCTAGATTGAAATATACACCTTTTAATGTTCAGAGGTTGAATAATCTGATTAAACGAAAGCGAGTTTTGGATTATATTAAGAAAATGAAAATTGATATTGCTTTTTTACAAGAAATACATTTGACTGAAAAAGAACATTTGAAATTGAAGAGAGATTGGGTTGGACATGTGTTTTTTTCTTAATTTAATTCTAAGGCAAAAGGTGTAGCAATTCTAATTCATAAGAATTTGTCTTTTGAGTTGCAAACTATGGAAGGGAATGTGAGAAGGGTTTTAAAGGTGAATTGTAAAATTTTTACTGAATTTTGGACTTTGCTTTTTATTTATGCACCCAACGTGGATGATGAGTGTTTTATTTTGGATGCTTTTTTGTTATTAAATCAAGCTAATGAAACTATTTTAGTTGGGGGATATTTTAATTGTGTCTTGGATCCTTTGTTGGACAGATCCCCAAAAATTATAAAGAAATCAAAGATGGCGATACAAATTGGGGCCTTGATGAAGGATTTAAATTTGGTGGATATTTGGAGAAGAGTTAATCCTACAGAGAAGGATTTTTCTTTTTATTCGTCTCAACATGATTCTTTTTTTAGAATAGATTTTTTTTAGTATCGGCACATTTACAAGGAAGGGCATTACAGGCAGAATATAAAAGCAGGGTTTTATCAGATCATTCTTTATTTTTTTCTTATGTAAGTTCAGAAGTGCTATGTTCATCTTATAGATGGAGGTTTAATACAATTTTGTTGAAAAAAAAACAGTTTGTTATTTTTGTTAAAGAACAGATTACTCTTTTCCTGTCTGAAAATGCTAATTTAGTATAAAGTCATTTTATGGTATGGGATGCATTAAAAGCTTATTTAAGAGGACAAATTATTAGTTATACTAAAGATATGAAACAGTATATGGTTGAAAGCTTTGAATTAGAAAAGCAAATTGATGAATTGGAGAAGGAATTTCAGAAAGAAATGACAGAAGATAAAAAAAAAGTGGCTTTGACTAAATTGCAATTGCATTAGAATATGTTGCAGACTTATCAATTTGATATTTTGTGATCCCACAGTGACCACTGGATTGTATACCTTTGGTTTCCTTTTCTGAAGTCAACAATCAGCTCCTGAGATTTGGTGACATGGAGTGCAAGGTTGTTGTTGGTGCACCTTTCAGCCAAGTTTTGAATCTCCATCGTGTATGCTGACTCGTCCCCTTCTTACCTGGGATTGGTTAAGCACGTCCTACCATGCACTAAGCAGTGATATTATCAGTTGGGTGAGAGGGCACATAAGGTACTTGTATGGCAGTTAAAGAAGGAACAGGTTTCACCAATTATTAATGCTGTAAAAAAGAATTCAACAGTTACCTACAAACCTCAGGAAATTAATGACCAGTTTTATTCATTTTATAAAAAATTATATTCTTCTGAGGGGAAACAGGACAGTGGTTCTATTGATTCTTATTTATCTAAGTTAACGTTATCAGCATTAGAAGAGGAGGATGTTATGGATCTGGATGCTCTGTTTACAGAATTAGAGATTAAGGCGGCTATGTTGGAAATGCCCAATGGGAAGTCACCAGGTGATGATGGGTTTTCGGTGAAATTTCATAAAACTTTTTATGAAGATTTATCTTCGGTGTTTGGGGAGGTATTACAACAAGTGACTGAACAGCATGAGTTACCAGAGTCTTGCTCTAGTGCTTTAATTACTGTAATCCCGAAAAAGATAGAGACCCATTGAACGTGTCATTCTTTACTGAATGTGGATTATAAAATAATAACAAAAATGTTAGCAAATCGACTTGCTAAGTATTTACTTAATTGATACAAGTTGATCAAACAGGTTTTATTAAAAATAGAAATGCTTCAGATAATATTGTTCAATTGATTAGTTTGATCAATGTCTATTGACACCAGCCCAACAATCCAATAGTGGTTGCACTTGACACGGAAAAAGCCTTTGATAGGGTCGAATGGGTTTTTTATTTAAAATATTAGAGAAGTTTAAATTTGTCCCTTTTTTTTATTGGTTGGGTTAAAGCTTTATATATGAACCATTTGATGACAAATGGTCAAGTTTTATCATCATTTAAATTGACATGTTCAACTCGACAAGGTTGCCCATTGTCACCAGCCCTGTTTGCATTGGCTATTGAACCATTAGCTCAAACAATAAGGCAGAATGAACAGATAAGAGGGATGACAGTTATGGATGAAGGGTATAGGATTAATTTGTTTGCAGATGATGTTTTGATATATTTAACAAACCCAGAACAATCATTGCCATATTTATGGAAATGTTTATTACATTATCAAACAATATCTGGATATAAAGTTAATTGGAATAAAAGTGAAATTTTACCAGTTGGAGAAGGAGATTATTCAGAGTATAAAAATATTATAAAATTGAAATGGTTTGATAAAATTAAATATTTAGGAATAATTGTAAATATTGAGTATCAATCTTTGTATAAGTTAAATTATGTTCCATTATTAAAAAGATTAAAGCAGATCTAATTAAGTGGAAAGATCTTCCGTTAACTTTAATTTGTCGAGTTAATTGTATTAAGATGAATATTTTTCCTTGTATTCAATATTTATTTCAATCAATACCATGTTCTCTTTCAAAGAGTTTCCTTCAGGATTTAAATAAAGTTACGAGAGAATTTTTATGGAAAGGTAAACTACCATGGGTAGCATTAAATAAACTTACTTGGAAGTATACGTTAGGTGGGCTTCAATTACCTTATTTTAAAAATTATTATGAAGCAGCCCAGTTGAAATTTATTAGAAGATTGATTGATGGATTTGGACCAGCCTCCAAGTTGGGCTAAAGCTGAGATGGCCTGTATTCCTGAAGTTGAGGTGTATCAATTTATATTTTGATGGAATGTAAATTTGTTGAAGGAATATAACATGCTGATATGAAAACATTTATTAAAATTATGGATTAAAAAAATAAGATTTTAGGATCAATAGGTAAATTGTCGATTTTAACTCCATTATATAATAATCAGCTTATTTCTTTTACAATGTTTAATAGTCATTTAAAGAGTTGGGATTTTAAGGGTATAAAAACTTCACAGGATTGTTTTGTAGAAGGTCAATTTCTTTCTTTTAATCAATTGAAAGAGCGTTTTGATATTGCTGAAATTTCTTTATTTGTTTATTATCAACTTCGATCTTAAGTGAAAAATATGTATGGTAGAGAGACGATTTTACCTGTATTGACGGAATTTGAGTCTTGATTTCTTCGATACCAAAAAGGGGTTATATTTCTGTTATGTATCAAGTATTACAAGACTTTATGGATAAGTCAGAATGGGAGAAGTCTAAGCTTAAATGGAAAAATTATTTCGCTTTTGTGTTTCCTGAAGATTATTGGGCAGATACGTGTCATGATAGTGTTACTAAATGGAATGGTTAATTATAACTTTCTACATCAGTTGTATTTAACACAAGAGAAATTGATAAAATATGGTTTTAGTAATTTGGATTCTTGTTTTAGATGTGGTGTATGCACTGGAACTTTTTTACATGCTGTTTGGTCTTGTGTGCATGTATAACCATTCTGAGATGAAATTAAGTTAATTTTGGAAAAATTATGTTATTTTAAGTTACCATTAGATCCATCTATTTTTTTATTGGGTTATATGATTCATTTAAAGGGATTAGGGTTGGATAAATTTCAAATTGCATTTAAATATTTAGTATTGTCTGTAGTTCGAAAATGTGTAGCAAGTACATGGAAAGATAATATAGTGATTAATATAATGTGATGGCAGAATGAATTGAAAGCCTGTATTGTTCTGGAAAAAATTACATATAATTTACATGATAATTATTCTTTTTTTGTTAATAAGAGGCTACCATATTTGGAATATATGCATTTAGATATATTTTGATTTATTATATATTTTTAGTTTCTGTTTATATATTTTTAGCTCTCCTTAAGAGAGTTGGCCGATGGGGTGGGAAAATGGGGTGGGGATTAAAACAATATTTTTATTTTTAAGTTCTCTTGGTTTTTAAAATTTTATTTTTTTTAGTATATATTCATAAAAATTTCTTTATGGAATGTACTTTGTATTACTATTAGCGCCTTTGGAAGACTACACAAAAGAGTCTGGAAAAACAACCAACTGAAAAACCTCACAAAGATTAGCATATACAGAGCCGTTGTCATACCCACACTCCTGTTTGACTCCGAATCATGGGTCCTTTACCGGCATCACCTATGGCTCCTAGAACGCTTCCACCAACGTTGTCTCCGCTCCATCCTCAACATTAATTGGAGCGACTTCATCTCCAACATCGAAGTACTCGAGATGGCAGAGGCCGACAGCATCGAATCCACGCTGCTGAAGATCAAACTGCGCTGGATAGGTCACGTCTCCAAAATGGAGGAGCATCGCCTTCCCAAGATCGTGTTATATGGCAAGCTCTCCACTGGCCACTGAGACAGAGGTGCACCAAAGAAGAGGTACAAGAACTGCCTAAAGAAAGCTCTTGATGCCTGCCACATTGACCATCGCCAGTGGGCTGATATCGCCTCAAACCGTGCATCTTGGCGCCTCACAGTTCGGCGGGCAGCAACCTCCTTTGAAGAAGACCGCAGAGCCCACCTCACTGTCAAAAGACAAAGGAGGAAAAACCCAACACCCAACCCCAACAAACCAATTTTCCCTTGCAACCGCTGCAACCGTGTCTGCCTGTCCCGCATCAGACTTGTCAGCCACAATCGAGCCTGCAGCTGACGTGGACATTACCCCTCCATAAATCTTCGTCCGCGAAGCCAAGCCAAAGAAAGAATGATTCTTCAAATAAATAAAGTTTTTTAAAAAAGAAAGCAGTTCACCTTTACTTTCTCAGGACAATTAGGAATGGACAATGACTGCAGCTCTTCCCGGCTAAATTCACTGTACAACAAAAAAAAGGTAAAGTACATGAAATCATCCCAATTGTGTGGAATCTAAGATCCAGAAATAAAGGTCCAGCCAAGCTTTTCCAGAACATCCACAACACTATAACAACTATATAACACAATTGAAAAATGTTGAAAGATGCCCTGTGCACAGAAATCAGGACAATGCTCGTCCATCTAACGGCACCTACATCACTCAAAGTGTGGTCCACAGTACTCCTCCAAACGAGACAAAAACTTAACTTTGAGATGCAGGTTCAGAATCCAGAATTTTTTCCCTATTACCATTATTGCAAAGAATGTGTGAAGTATAGGGCCTTCATAATATCTGAAGGGCAAACATTTTGCTCTCAATGATGCAATTATTTATTCACACTTCTAATCTTTTGGATATATAATTTACCTTTAATTTTCTTTTAGTGAGAGGAAGAGGCATTAAGCACCAGATGTTGATAAATGACAATGAATAGAGTCATGTCCCAAGCTGTAACTTGGGTGTTAGGGAATTTTTCAGGGATATCTGAATTAAAAATGATTTGTCCACATGGTTGATATGCACACAGAGACACAATGTAAATAATAGTACAGTATTCCATCACTTTAATCTATAAATGGACAGGATAAAAAGGAAATAATTTACATAAATAATACCTACTAAAAGAGGAATATATCCAAAAATTGTATTTTTGCAAGTATTAAGTGTCTAACTCTGGGGAAGCTTTCATGAACAGTGCCATGCTCAGCCAAAAAAGTAATTCATAATGAAGAGACCTTGGCTTTATAAACAAGAGAGGATCATGACATCATGTCTGGTTCTTGTACAAGGAATCCTGATTCATAACATGCATATGGCTAGATGCAATCGTTATAGGTTTAACTTCCTGCTGTCATTATTTGAGAGTTGGAAGAACAATATAGTTGGATTTGGTGTTAAATACAAATTCAATTAAAACAATGTTTTCCCATGTTCAGATCTCAAAAAATGATTGTTCCAAGGGCTAGTCAAAATTATTTTAACAGTTATTAAATAGTAATGAGCTGAACCTTAAGATCATGTTATACTGTAATTGTTAAATCTCTGTGCTGTGAAATCCAATCTGCTTCTCTTTAAATATCATCATACTCCGAAATGCTTGTTTTCTCTGGAAGTCCACAGGAGAGAGAAAAAAAAATCAGTTTCTTTGCCAGAATCTTTCCCACAAGCTCATGCTGAAAATTTCAAGGGCCACTTTTAATCTCTGTGATTGCCTTATGTCAGCTTTTATCAAAGCATAGACTGTGAAGAATTAGTGTTTGAAGATGTGAATGTGTTGATGTTGCTGTTTAGGCTTTGATACCATCAGAGGTTCCCACACTACCACCAAGGGAACTTCGAACACATCTGGGATGAAAATGGCTCATCACCAAAGTTTTGAACCGGAGCTGCTAAAGTGGCCATGGGAGGAGGTAAGAGACTTAAAGGAGCAGAGATGTTGATAAATGGCGGGAAGTGCAGTGAATAATAGTTATACATCTTTTTATTATTTTGAATCGGTGCTACCACAATGTAGAATGGGAGAAACAAGAGAAGAATTCAATAGGGTGTGAATGACATTGGTAAATAACTGTTGATTTTGTCAATGTGATCGACTAGATTCCAAACGCTAATCTTCTTTACCTTACAGAAGAAACATGCATGCATAATCCCATTCTTCATGACGATGATGGCCTGGAGAATACCGGCTGACCAGCTGCATCATGGCCTGGCATGGAGACACCAATACCTCTGAGCATAAAGCCCTTAAAAGGACATCACAGGCAAAACCCTTCCCACCAATAAGAACATCTGCAGGGAATGCTGCCGTCAGAAAGCAGCAGCAATCATTGAAGATCCACACCACCTGGCGCCCGCTCTCTTCTCACTGCTGCCATCAGGAAAGAGGCATAGGTGCCACATGACTCTCACCACTAGGTTCAGGACTAGCTGCTACCCCTCCACCATCAGGCTCCTCAACAACAAACTCAATCAGGGACTCCTACTTTTGTACTTTATTGATTTTTTTCCTCTCCATTACACAGTCAGTTTGTTTACATGTCTTTATTTACTGACATGTGACATTGAATACAGCTTTTCAATAAGTGGTCACCTGCCTTGTCTGCAGAAAAAAATAATCTCAAGGTTGTATGTGATGTTATGTATGTATCCTGGTGGAAAGTATCTCCAACAAAAAAAAGAGAATTTCAATGTGCCCTGAAGTTTAGAATTTGCATTTCTGTGAACTTAATGTACTGCTTTTCATTTTCTCATCCTACAATACTGTTGAGTTATTGCAGTCATGTCTTTTAAAAGTATTGCATATATTTTAGTTACTAATGTGTACACCACTTCACAGAAATATCAGTATTGAGTAATAGTTAATTTTATGCTATTGCAAATATTGCATAACATGACCTCCAACCTTAAAATGCATTTCATATTTTTCTATGAATTAGTAGTCAATTCACCATTTAGAAATGATGGCAAAAATGACAGTGGTAATTCATTCCTTTGTGGTATTGTCTGTAGATTATGCACACATTCCCCTCAACAGATGAAAACCAGTCTTAAATTTTACAACATCTTTCCCCTCTTTCTCTTCATCTGGTGTCAACATGTGGAAATTATTATCACATTAAAAAGTTCAACAAGACTAAGAAATATATACAGTAAGTTAAGGTTTTTGTTTCTCTAACATAGACCTGACACTCTCAACTTATAAAGGCACATCCCACTTAAGTTTCTCAGTTGATGTCCAACAAGAAATGCCTTCTGGTTTAATGTTTCAGCCTGCAATTATTTTAACCAAGTGGAAGATATCAAAATAATTCCCACCAGAGCAGTATAAAATGTGTTTACAAAATGTAGTCATAAAATTCATGGTGCATGTCACAAATAAAGAGCATTATTGCAATTTCTGATGTCATAGCCAAACCAGAAAAAAGAAATTTTCTAGCATTAACAGGACACAGTCTTTCTCCAACTTATAGCTTTAATTTAGTGTAAGGCCCAAAGTGTATGAAGCAAATATTATGAACATTGGTAATAGAATTCAGCAAAATGCAAGATCTAGCTTCGGTCTGTGAAAAAAATGAATCTGAATTTCTCCTAGCATGCAATTTGCAGAGGTGTTGGTGGACCTTGATGAAATGTGTGGCGTGGGATCTCTTGCCTGCAGAATAACACACTCAGGTATACATTACTTTTTGTGGTGGGTTTTGAATGGACATTCTAAAATTAGAATGATGTAATAACAATAATTCTATTACCGCCTGCCTGTCAAAAACTCAACTAGGGAACAGGGATCAGCATACCTCAAAGGTGAATGGCATTCTACTGAAGTCAACGGGAATTAGTGATACAAATACCAATCACTTTGCCTAAACTTTTCCCTTTCAACTTTAATTTTGCACGTCTATCTTCCTTTCCCGATAAGATATTCAAAAGTCAGAGAGTAGAAGTACGTCACCTAAACCTCTCCATTTTTGTGGACCACCCTATGTTTGGAAAAGGTAAAATAAGATGACTTCAGTAGTCACGTGACAGATGCAGCCTACCGAAACAGGAGAAGGCAACTCACAATAACATCATAGTTAAGTCATTTCTGAGGATGAACAGTAAAACCCTTGATATCCAGCACCTATGGGGATTGGTAGATGATGAATAAGAGAATTTTCCAGTTGCTTGAGATTGTGTGTTGCACGATTGGCAAACTAATGGTGAGGCGTGGCAAATTAAAATCCAAATTCTTTACCTATTTACTTTCTGCAATTTTTTTTTTACTGGTTGCTTGAGACTGCCCATGGCATAAATTCTGGATAACAGGGGTGTTACTGTAATTATGGAACTCCTCCAGACAAAGGTTTAATCGAAGGTATAGTAAAGCCTCCTCTGTGAGCTAATATATGAGAGACAGAGGTTATTATAAGCAGTAATGTATTTATTATATATCCGTAGATAATGTGTTTGTGTTTAGGTTGAATGAGTGAAACACAGAAGTCTGCGCATGCTGTGATTATAGTAAAAACACACCAAAATGCTGGAGGAACTCGCCCGGTCTTTTCAGTGTCTAGAGGAGACAAAGATGGACCTTGTAAGCAACCAAGGTTTGGAAAATTGAACACTACAGTCCTTTCGGCATATGTGCAAACCTATATTTCCTTAAAAAAACTAAACCCTCTCTACCCTGTAACCCTCTATTTTTTCTTCCATCCATGTGCCTGTCTAAGAGTCTCTTAAATGCCCATAATGATTCAGCCTCCACCACTATCCCGAGCAAGGCATTCCTGGCACCCACGACTACCTGCGTAAAAAAAACGTACCCCGATGTCTCCCCTAAACCGCCCTCCCTCCACTTTGTACACACGTCCTCTGTGTTTGCTATTCCTGCCCTGGGAAAATATGATACATTTAGATCATTGCAAGCCCCTTGACTCCCCTCAGCTCTTCTCCATGCCTCTTTCCATCTATTTATCCCAAGGGAATTTACAGGACTTTATTCCCTGGAGTGTAGAAGAATGAGGGGAGAGTTGATGGAGGTATTTAAAATTATGAGGGGTGGTAGACAGAGTAAATGGAGATAGGCTTTTCCCACTGAGAGTAGGTGAGATATAAACCAGAGGACAGACATGGTTTAAGAGAAAAAGGGGAAACGTTTCGGTGGAAAATGAGGGGGAACTTCTTCACACAGAGAGTGGTGGCGGGGGGGGAGGTGCGGTGGGGTGGGTTGTGGAATGCACTTCCAGATTAAGTGGTGAATGCAGGATCAATTTTAACATTTAAGAGCAATTTGGGCAGGTACATATTTTCCCAGGGCAGGAATATGGCGGGCTGTGGGCTGGATTCAGGTCAGTGGGACGAGGCAAAAAATAAATGGTTGGCCACAAACTAGAAGGATGAAGATGCCTGTTTCTGTGCTGTGATTCTATGGGAGATTACACTTCAGAATCTAAGAAGCTAGAACATTTTCTGAACAAAATATTTCTTTCTGAAGTTTTGGATCATGACCCTTTTAAACTGTTGCAGGTGTTCGGGATCTGCAGCAACATTTCCAATTTCCAATGGTCTTGTTCCAAATAAGAAGCATTCCCAATGCCTGGAACTCCCTTGAATTATTTTGTTTATTCGATGTACATTCCCAGCAGAGATTTGTGACTTCTCTTGCAAATACAGGCTGCCCTTCCTCCATGATGACACTTTAGTTGTATTTTCATTGTGAAACTGTATCATTTTATTTCCAAAATAAAGGAAAAATTAATCATTTCCCATTTAATGTGTCTTTATACATTGGTAAATAAATTACCACTGATAAAGATATAGTCTATGGTGAGTTTTACTTAAAACAGCCAACAGATTAGTTTTGTTCCACATCCACTTAGCTCTTATGAATTCTGATGTATGGTAATTCTGTTCCATTGCCAATTTTACTGCTAATTTACATTTGAATTCAGGATAGCCTGATTGGTCTGAAAATTTTCACCTGGCTTCATTTTTAACGTATTGTTATAAATGTAGTTTGCTTCAGCAACAATGAGTTAGAAACTGATTTTACTTCACTGAGAATTAAATGCTATTTTTGTTTTTATGCAATCACTCAGCACATTGGAGCTTCAAATATATAGAGGGGCAATAATGTGCAACAGCTCAGTAGCTTGGTATCCACAATGCTGGTGACCAAAGTAGGTGGTTAGATGGAAAGGGTCCGGGTCTCAACAGATAATCTGTGCTTCAGAAAGGCAAATCATGGACTATTGACCAGTAGCACTTACATCAACAGTGATGAAATATTTTGAAAGGCTGGCGATGCAGCAAATCAGCTCCTGTTTGACATGGATACATTCCAGTTCGCCTATCATAGTTACAGGTCTATGGCAGATGCCATCTCACTGGCTCTACACAAAACCCTGAGAAACCTAGAGAGCAAAGATGCATAGATCAGGATGCCCTTTATCAACTGCAGTTCACTTTATTGATTTTCTTTTGTTTTCTCTGTACTGCACAGTCAGTTTGTTTACATTCATTATCTGTTTACTGTTCTTTGTTTGTGTACATGTATACACTGTGTAAAGTTTTTTTTTCAATACCAATTAGTGGTAACTCTGCCACAAATACAAGAAAAAATAATCTCAGGGCTATATGAAATGATATGTAAGTTCTCTGACAATAAATCTGACATCTGAAATTGATATATTCTGGACAAGAACCTAATGAAGTCACACCTGTTCCAGATTGAAAGAGGAGTGCCGCAGGAGATTTTTATTCTTTCTGGATTTTATATTATTTCTGGATTTCTTTCCAAGAAGAGCTTGCAATTTGTTGCCCATCCTTCATTATTCCTCAATTGAAGCTGCTGGTAAGCATCAACCATATTGGTGGTTCTGGTATCATGGATAGGCCAAATGATGCAAGAATGGTAGTTTCAGGACAACAGAGAGCAGGGATGGTGGACCCTGAAACAAAAAATATAATACAAGACAGATAATGAACTTAGCAAGCCAAGCAGAATCTGTGGAGGCCTACGGTCTATGTGAATGTTGTGGGTTGAGACCCTGAATCCAGACTGAGAGGGAAGGGATAAGATTGGCAGCATGCAGAAGTACAATGGAGAGGGTAGGACAGAGTCCGGTCGGTAAAAGGAGGAACCAGAAGATGGGGTGATTATGGGCAGATGGAACCAGGTGGTTGAGAGGGTGGGGAAAGGGATGGGAAAGGGAGAAGAACACCAGGGTGTGTGTTACCTGAAATTGGAGAATTCAATGTACATACCATAGGGTTGTATATGTCCCAAGCATATTATAATATGTTGTTCCTTCAATTTGCATTTCGTCTCACCATAGCAAGGTAGAAAAGTCATTGTGGGAGAGGAAGAAGAGAAGAAATGAGGCTGGAAGTTACTGTTATAACAGAGAACAAAACCTCACCTAGAACCATAGAACATTACAGAATAGAAAACAGGCTCATCGGTCCTATGCCAACCTTCTATTCTGCCTTGTCCCACTGGCCTGCACATCTATCCCCTTACATCCATGCATCTGTCCAATTTTTTTAATGTTAAAATTGAGCCTGCAATCACCACTTCGGCTAGCTACTCATTCCACACTCCCACCACTCTCTTTATGAAGTTCCCCCTAAACGTTTCCCCTTTCATCCTTAATCCATGTCCCCTTGTCACCTACCATGTCACCTTACCCTCAGAGGGAAAAATCTACTTGCATTTACTCTGCCTGTGCCCCTTGTGATATTGCATACCTCCGTCAAATCTCCCCAATTCTTCTCTTTCCTTTCTACCCTCATTCTTCTACACTTCTTCTACCTATTCTGCATTTGGTTTCTCACTGCAGAGGAGACCCTACTGGGAGCATCAAATGCAGATTGGATAAGATAAAGGTGATTTACTAAAATTTTGCCTGGATTGCAGTATCTAGAATACAGAGAAAGATTGAGGAGAGTGGGTCTTTATTCATTGGAGCGTAGAAGGATGAGAGGGCTCTTCTCCTTGAGGGTATGGGAGATTGGAATGAAGGGTCATAAGATAAAGATTAGGGGGCAAAAGTTTAGAAGTAACATAAGAGGAAGCTTCTTCACTCAGAGAGTGGTGGCTGAGTGGAATGAACTTCCGAAAGGTGCGGTTGCAGCAAGGTCAATTTTGTCATTTAAGAAAAGGTTGGATAAGAGCAGGGATATGAGGGGATTCGAGGGTTATGAGCAGGGAATAGGTAAGTGGGACTAGAGGAGATCACTTAAATTGGTGTGGACTAGAGGGGCTGAGATGGCCTGTTTCCATACTGTAATTTTTATATGGTTATATAGTATAGGACCTTCAGAATGGTGAGAGAGGATGCGAAGGGAGGGATGTTACACCGCCTACTGCTGCTGTGGAACAAGTGCCTGGATATAGGTGGTTGGGAAGGGATGAATGAACCTATGAATCACAAAGAGAAGGCTCCCTGTCGAAATGAAAAGGTGGGAGGAACGGAAGACATGACTGGTGGATGAAGCCAGTTGGAGCTGTAGGACTGGATGCAGAGGCTGGTCAAGTGGAAGGCAAGGACAAAGAAAACCTTATTTCTGCTCTGTGTGGAGAAAGGGTAGAGTGAGACAAACATAAAGCTGAGTTGCATTCAGGAGTCTAATAACACAGGCCAACAAAGATTTTTCTTCCTAAGCACTTTTGGGTACATTTTATGGATTTTTGGCTGCTGATCACAAGAATCACTTTAAAGTTTTCCTGTCACTTACCCTTTTTTTTTAGATTTTTTGTGATTTCCTGACCTATTTTAAGTCCACAAAGCAAGCTGTGCAATATATCATTGAAAAATCATTTTTGGCATTCACTCTGGGGCTTCTTCCTGGTGCAGTCAGTGACGAACACGGTGAAAGGTTTCACCAGGACATTGCAACCATGAAAAAGTGATATCAGGACAACTGAAATGCATCATTACTGATTATTGTTGGACACTGACACGAGAGGCATCAGATGCTGAGTACAAATGAAAATCAGCTGCAAAACATTTTTAGGTCAGTTGAACGAACACAATACGTCAAAATCATTATGCGATTAAACATGCTGAATTCAATAAAAGTTAATTTAACGTTTCACCAACTTCTTACATGATACAGTGCATCTGAAATTATGTATGAGTTCAACTTTAAGTTGTCTATCATAATTGCCAATTGCTTTTCAGGAAGCAAACGTTTTTAAAAAAAATTGTTGTCCAGTGTAATGGCAGGAAAAAATATCTGTCCTTGAATCTGGTGGTGTGTGATTGCATACACATGAATGGAGTATGCGCCAGGTCAGATGAGATTTTAATATGTTTGCTTCAAGGCAGTGGGAGTTGTAGATGGAATTAATGAAAGGGAAGGGGTGTACGTGATATCTTGAGGCACGTTCACAACCCTCTGCAGTTTCTTGTGGTTTTATCTGGAGCAGTTCCCCACTGCACAGTGATGCACCCTGACAAAATGCTTTCAATGGTGCACCTGTAGAGTTGATATGCTTCTGAGGAAGTAACGGAGCTGATTCATTTTCTTCATGATTGCAGTGATATGAATGGACCAGGATAAGTCACCAGGATGTTTACACTAAGAATCTTAAAACTGTCAACTATCTCTTATCTCTTATCTTCTCACCTCTCTTCTGGAGATCTGCACCTAGCTACTTATTCTTTGAGTGAGAGTTAGTTGTCCTCAAGCCAAGCCACTGATCCTTCTATCTCTCTTCCAGGCTCCACCTCGATGTTGTTAGAGATCCTGCTGATGATAGTAGGGGCCACCCGCGGAATTTTTATTGATGGAGTTGGAGCTGTGTTTCACCATGCATTTTTGGGTGTGCATGGGGGACAGAGTTTTGAGGATGAATATTATCAAAAAGGTGATGATATCAGTCCTTGTGACTCCAACCAGAAGGAAAGATGCCACGGATCCTATTGCAGAGAAGAGTGCTGAGACCAAGGTCATATAAATAGGGGGTTACTTGATTTGATGCTATTGCAGAGGAGGAGTTATGGTTGATAAATAGTCACCTGACATAGGTGCCCTTGTTGTCCAGGCTTTCCAGGGCTGTGTGTAGGTCCATGGAGGATCCATCTGGGGTGGACCTGTTATAGCAGGGGACACATTGGAGTGAGTCGATGGTGGCTGGGAAGTTGGTGTTAATGTGAGACCAGGCCAACCTCTCAAAGCAATTCATGATGGAGAACATCAGAGGCACCAGCCAGGGGTACGTTAGGTTCAAGGAAATGCTCTTCTTCAGCACCAGGATGATAGAGGCCTTCTTGAAGCAGGTGGGTGCTTCAGTCTGTTGGAGAAAGAGGCTGAAGATGTCTGCAGATACTCCAGCCAGTTGATCTGTGCAGGCATGGAGAACAGAAACAGGGACTCAGAATCAGAATCAGAATTTATTGTCTTGAACATGTTGTGACAGAGTATATAGATATGTTTCTGGGAGATAAGTTGTGGCAAGGTTAGTTAGTGTGGGTCACATACAAACACTTTAAAACAGATATTTGAAATATTGGAGCTCTGCTAATGCTAGACATATTGGGGCCAACATCCTTTGCAAGAGCTTTAGAGAGTGTCCAAGAGACTTCACTAATGGATTGTTGTTTACAAAAAGGCAACAGATGAAAGAGCTTGTCGGTGCCGCATTCTGTTGGAAAGGGAACTTGTTGTTCTAGGAGAGTCATGTGGTTTTGAAAACAGAGAGAGTCAAGCAAGCTTTCTCTCTCTGAGGGAGAGAGACACACACACCGAGATCACTTCTATAGTGTTACAGTCAGCAACAGCAGCTGGGACTGGAACAGGACAAGCTGGCAAGCTTGTGGATAACCCCATTTTGAAGATGGGTTGTGAGTTCTTAGTTCAGCCTGGTCAAAGCCCTTGTGGTTCATGCAAGAGGAGAGGACTGGCTGTCTAATATTTCTCTTGAATTAAGTGAAAAAAGAATGAACTCTGTGGCGACCTGAAAGAAAGAGGATATCATCTGGAGAATCCTGAGGGGGCAAGTTTCAGCTACAAGACACTGAAGTGACTGATTAAAAAGGAATTAGCTGTGGATATCCTGGAACAACAAATCTCTCTGAAAACCAACAAGAACCTTCTTGAGCGGTAATCATTTACTTTTCAAGCACCAAAGCCTGGTGAACTTTATAAATGTTAAATTCTGTGCACAGTATAAGAATTGCCTGTGAACTTGGAGGAATGAGAAGTGAGAATGAATGGTGAACCAAAGAACCTTTCTGACGTATACACACAAATTACATACACGTGCGGTTAGAATTAGAAAGGAGTTAAGTTACGTTAGTTAAGACAATAGTGATAAGTTAAAGTGTGATTCTGTTTTCATATTTGAAGTTAATTCAAAGTAACTTTTGTTTAAGTAACCATTTATCTTGGTGAATTTGTACTGGCTTTTGGTGTCCTCTGGGCTTGTAAAAATATCACAAAATTCATTGCTTTGTGACAGCACTGCAGGTGGAAATATTGCTATAAATTACATTTAAAAATAATTAGTGTAAAAGAAGAGAAAGTGGGGTAGTGTCTGTGGTTCATTGTACATTGAGACATCTGATGGTGGCTGGGAAGAAGCTGTCTTTGTGCTACTGGTTCTCATCTTCAGGCTCCTGTACCTCTTTCCCCATGTTAGCTGAGTGAAGAGAGCACAGCCTGGGTGGTGGGGTGTCCTTGAGGACGGAGGCTGCTTTTTTAAGACTCCACCTCACGTAGATGTCCTCAATGGAGTGAAGTCTGGTGCCTGTGATGTCGCAAGCCTCACAGTCCATGATTGGGACTGAGTGAGTCTCTTGAGGAGAAAGAACTTAAGAAAGAAATGATGTGTGCAAAGAGAAGCCATGAGATATCCCAACAAGTACAATTAAGGAGAGAAACACAAAATGCTGGAGAAGCTCAGCCAGTCAAACAGTGTCCTTTACGCAGCAAAGGTAGACATACATCACCAACGCTTCAGGCTTGAGCCCTTCATCAAGGTATGAGAGAATGCTGGCAAGTTCTGTGTTAAACTGTTTGACTGGCTGAGCTTCTCCAGAATTTTGTGTTTCTACAGGTTTTCGTGATTTACCTCTTACAATTAAGGAGAATTAGAGGCATTTGATAAGGTACCAGGGTTCAGTCAATGAAAGAATCTCAGTAGTAAATGTGTGGCAAATGAAAGTGTCCAAAAGGGATCATCTGTGTGCAGAGCCAGGAATGTGGGCAAGTCCAAAATGAATACTTCTCTTCTGTATTCACCAAGAAGAAGAATGTGGAAGGCAGTGAATTCTGCAGCATGTCAGTATTAAGAAGGGAGAAGTGTTAGATATCATGAAACACATAAGGATTCATAATTCCCTGGAGCCAGATAAGATCTATGCCAGGCTGCTGTGGGAAGCAAGGGAGGAAACAGCTGGCGCTTGCATAGAGATTGTTGGAATTTCGATTGTCACGGGTGAGGTGCCAGAAAACTGGAGGCAAGGCAACTTTGTTCCTTTATTGAAGAGGTACATCAGGGACAAGCTAGGTAGCAATAACCATATATATAACCATATATAACCACTTACAGCACAGAACTGACCAGTTCGGCCCTACTAGTCCATGCCGTAACAAATCCCCACCCTCCTAGTCCCACTGACCAGCACCCGGTCCATACCCCTCCACTCCTCTCCTCTCCATGTAACTATCCAGTCTTTCCTTAAATGTAACCAATGATCCCGCCTCAACCACGTCTGCTGGAAGCTCATTCCACATCCCTACCACCTTTTGTGTAAAAAATTTCACCTCATGTTCCCCTTATAATTTTCCCCCTTCAATCTTAAACCATGCCCTCTAGTTTGAATCTCCCCCACTCTTAATTGAAAAAGCCTATCCACATTTACTCTGTCCCTTTTAAAATCCTAAACACCTCTATCAAGTCCCCCCTCAATCTTCTATGCACCAGAGAAAAAAGCCCCAGTCTGCACAACCTTTCCTTGTAACTCAAACCTTGAAATCCTGTCAACATTCTCGTGAACCTTCTCTGCACTCTCTCGATTTTGTTTATATCTTTCCTATAATTTGGTGACCAAAACTGCACACAGTACTCCAAATTTGGCCTCACCAATGCCTTGTACAATTTCATCATAACCTCCCTACTCTTGAATTCAATACTCCGATTTATGAAGGCCAACATTCCAAATGCCTTCTTCACCACACCATCTACCTGAGTATCAGTCTTGAGGGTACTATTTACCACAACTCCTAAATCCCTTTGTTGCTCTGCACATCTCAATAGCCTACCATTTAATGCATATGACCTATTTAGATTTGCCTTTCCAAAATGTAACACCTCACACTTATCAATAGGCTAATAAGGCTTACATCAATGGGAGGGACTAGAATCCTACTTTTATTTTTAGACATGCAGCCATGTTAACAGGCCATTTTGGCCCACGAGTCCGTGCTGCCCAGCTTACACCCCATTAACTTACACCCCTGGTACATTGTGAATGGTGGGAGGAAACTGGACCGCCTGGAGGAAACCCACACAGGCACGGAGAGGACGCGTAGATTCCTTACGGAGAGTTGGCCAATGAACTAGCTTTTTAATTACTTGGTTATAAAGAATTAAAAGGAAGGGACTAATGAAGGGAATCATTGAGCTTGCAGGACTAGCTTGTACAAGTGGAACTGGGGATGATCGTGTCAGGGAGAAGAGGTGCTACAACAGGGCTGGTTGCAAATGCCTGTTACAAGGGCTTGTCACCGAAACCTAACCAAGCCTTGTAATAAATAGGACATCTCTGGCTTCAGGAGCGGCAAGGTGAGTGTCTCTGCATGCATTACATCCTCCTATAGACACTGCGTGTCCTGCTGAGATCCTCCAGCAATTTTGTATTTTTAATGCATTACACTGGTCATCCTTGGAAGTGCAGGCTCAGGGCTTTACTACATGGGGGACCAAGTATCCTGACAGATGCTTGATGAAAGACCACTTTTATTTCCACCCAGGCACATCTTTTCATGTCTAGTTCAGTGACACATCAAGTGATCATGTGACTTTCCATGATGCCAGCTTGTATGTCATTGGTCAGGCTTTCAACCATTTATCTGCAAGTACTCACTCCTTAAATTCAGCTCCCTGTCCAAAATGTCTTGAACTGCCTGAAATCTTACATACTTGCAATAACACACAAAATCCTGAAGGAACATAGCAGGTCAGGCAGCATCTATGTACAGTCATCATTTCAGGCACATGTGTACAGCACGGTAACAGGCCCTTTCGGTCCATGAGCCTGTGTTGCCCAAATACACCCAATTGACCTGCAACTGCCAGTACATTTGGAATGATGGGAGGAATCCAGAGCATCCGGGGAAAACCTATGCAGAAACAGGAAGAACTTACAAACTCCTTACAGAGAGTGTGGTTTTCGAACCACAGCCCCGATATAACAGCATTGCACAAACCCACCCAAATTTGAGGCAAAAACCCTGAATTTTTCCCTCATCTGCAGGCCCTCTTGTTTACAACACTCTTCATAACAATTATTATGCAGTCCTACTGTGACAGAGTATTTAGAGGTGGTTTGGGAGGAATTGCTAGAGCAGCTTGCACACACACACATTTTAAAACAGAATTTTTCCAGGACTTTTACAGGGTGATTTTTGCAAAAGAGCAACAAAGTATCAACATACAGCTTGCCTGGGAGAGCATGTGATGTTTGCAGGTAGACAGAACAGTTTTGTTCTCAGAGAGGGAGAGTGTAAAAAAAACAGAGAGAGGAGACAAAAATCAGTTCCAGAAAGACAAAGCTGGCAAACTTTTGGAAGACTGTCTGGTCAAAAGAGAAGGCTGGCTGTCTGAAAGGGGACCTGAAAGAAGGAGGAAGGAGGATCACCTGGAGAACCCTGAAGGGGGCAAGTTTCGTCAGGAACAGGAATAAACAGGAATTAGGTGCGGATGTCCTGGAACAAAAGGAATCTCTCTGAAGACCAACAAGAACCTTGCTGAGTGTTAACCATTTTCTTGTTAAGCACCAAAGACTGGTGAACTTTGTTAATGCTAACTTCTGTGCACAGAACAAGAATTGCCTGCATCCAGTGAGACTGAACTGTGATCCAAAGAACTTTTCTAAGCTTAAATATTATCATTACACATACCTACACTTGGTATTAGAGTGGGATTAAGTAGGTTAATAAGTTGATAGTAATGTTAAAGTCTAATTTTGTTTTCTTGTTCAATTATAATTAAAATCTACTTTTGTTTAAGTAACCCTGTGTTGTGGTGCATATCTATTGCTGGTGGTTTATGGGGACCTCTGGACTCCGTAACACTACCCAGATGTACATTGACTGAATGAAAACTGTTAGGATTGACAAATACTCTGGGCTGATCCCATGGCTGCAATGACTGATGTGTGCAGTTGATGGCTCCCTATAGCTT
This sequence comes from Narcine bancroftii, assembly GCF_036971445.1. NCBI lineage: Eukaryota > Metazoa > Chordata > Chondrichthyes > Torpediniformes > Narcinidae > Narcine > Narcine bancroftii. The sequence goes on from NC_091471.1 coordinate 228,481,522, forward strand.
TGAAAAGTTGGTCAAGACCTCAACCATGCAGCTGGCCAAGTTGCAAGCTTAACCGGATGGTATTGCCATGCCTAGCAAATGGGTATCAGTCTTATGGATTGCCGAGGCATTTAGAGGCAACAATTTGTTGAAGATGATCATTGCTTTGACAACCAGTGGTAAAGGATGGCCTCAAGGTGCAACAGTACCAGATGTTCTTTCACGAGGTTACATATGTCTGTCAGCACCGGACATGGTAATATCACCTCCTGAAACCTATTCCAAGATGTTAAGTAAATCCAGGCTGTGTTACTAGCAAGTTGCACCCCTCTGTTCCTCCCCTTTCTTGCCATCCATCAGTAAGTCTGTCAACAGCTGCTCTTTGCTGGGTGCGATCAGTTATCTTACATCTCATCTGCAGTCCAAGCCATTGTAACAAATCTAATCTGTCTCAGAAACCTCCAAAGCATAGAGGCAAATCTTTGGTCAGAAATATTACTAGGTAAGAAATTGTTTGCATGGACTTGAGTATTTTGTGTTTTTCCAAGTGTTTGAATCATTCCTACACTGAAGTTTGTGTTCTGGTTTCAATGGCAATTTTCAGGGAACTTGCAGCCCCAATTTAAACTGAGTAAAATATTGCCTCGACTGAGGGAATAATATGTTTAATGGGCAATCCACACCCCCTGAGGGAGTTGCATGTGAGCAACCTAACAAGCCCAAGTTAAATGTTGAAGTTGGAGGGTAAGAGCCTGCTTCAAATACATTTTTCTTGGCTTTAACCCCTCACCCACAACTATGGCTATGGGCTCCTCAATGGTAAAACTGCCACATTGTCTAAGAGAACAGGTTTGAAGGGCTGAGAAGTAAACTCCCCCTTTCAGATCCCACGGTTCGGAGGTTTGTGTTATTCTGCCTCTAACATGTAAACCTGCTCCTGTAGCTTCTAACATGTAAACCTGCTCCTGTAGCATTGTGACGTCTTGACGACACTCGGAACCTCCTGAGCCAGTTCTATTAAGCCTCAGGTGAGATACCACACTCCATATTCCCCCTACCTACCTGCAGGAGAATGGAAACTCTTTATATGTGTCCATTACTATGGTCAATATTTAAAAGTTCATTAACCCCATAAATTGGAGGAACAACACCTAATATTCCATCCAGGCACTCTCCCACCGGATGGTATTAACATCGACTTCTGCTCTCCATGCCCCTGTCCCCATCCCCTGTTCCTTTTCCTCCAGCTCTCCATCCCCATGCAGAGTGCTATCCCCTTCCCCATCACTTCTCAGCTTTTATTTATCCTCGTGCCCTCCCTCCCATATCCATCTATGTCCTCTTGCCGATGGGACTATGCTTCTCCCCCTGCCCCTCCCTCCCCACCTTTTTATTCAGGCACCTGCCTACTTTTTACTCATACCTTGAAGAAGGGTTTAGGCCCAAAATGTTGGTGATGTACCTTTAAGAACGCCAGGTGACCTGCTGTGTTTCTCCAGCAATTTTGTGTAAACTACATTTAGTGGACTTGTCCTAATCTAGAAAAAAAATACTGGAAAGAGTTTTTCTGCACTCTAGCAAAAATTTTCAATATAGCTTTAACACCGAACCCTTTGGTGACCCTCTTTGGCACAACAGGACGGAATGATTCTTCTCTATCTCTGGTTCAGAGTTGCGTGATTTATTTTACCTCTTTTGGCGAGGTGAATGATTTTGCGCAAATGGAAGGATGCTGCCTCATCTACTCATGATCAGTGGTTGCGGTAAATCATGTCCTGTTTGAATATGGAAAAGATTTGTTATTCAATTAATCATTCAGATAGAGGATTCCAGATGTTATGGGGGTCATTTATGACTCATTATAATTTTATTCCAATGTAATTAAATTGTCTGACTTGTATCCTTTCCACAAACCTTTTATCATTTTTTTTAACCTTCGTTTATCTTTTAATGCCAGTCATATACAGCATCTGGCAATGCAGTTCAGTAAGAGGTCTGAGTATTTTCTCCTCTACTCTTTCCTTCTTTCTTCCCTTTTATTAGCATTTTTTCTTACAAAAAAGGCCTATACTATTTAGCAAATGAATTATAGATATGATTTACAATTTATGTATGTTATTGATCTACGGAATGTCTTATTTAGTTTGTGTAACTGTCCATATGATCTTATTGAATTGCACCTCTTTTGTATGTAAAAGTTCTTTATTAAAATCAATAAAATATTTTTAAAAAGAATAACCAACAGTGGGTTTTAAGTTGTAATTCAATCTTGGTTCTGTGTCATCATTAGTCAATAGGAGATTTGTTTACATGATTTACAACATTACTAGGACCAGCTGATTGGGTTGCATCTTTGTAATTGATTACAGGCTATTAATCGTACTTTTCTCACACTGTGCTTTGCAATATATATTATTCATGTGCACTGTATGACAAGATAAATCATTGCTTTGAGATTATTCAATGTTGGGTAGCAATAATATCACAAAGGTGAATCAAGGGGAAGTTGGAGATACTGTGGAAGATCTATAGGATCAGGGTGTTGACATTGATGAGGTGGCAATACAGATACCTGGATCAATTATCTGGAGACTTAATTTAAATTATGCAATGCTGCAGTGTAAATCCCAAACAAAAGCTGGAGGTATTAAACTCAGTGGATTAATTTTAAAAAAAATTAAATTTAAATTTTAAATTTAGTCATACAGCACGGTGACAGGCCATTTCAGCCCACGAGCCCGTGCTGGCCAATCGCATCCAATTAGCTTGCACACCCAGCACATTTTGAATTGTGGGGTGAAACTGGAGCCACCGGAGAAAACCCAGACACAGGGAGAATGTAGAAACACCTTACAGACAGAACGGGTCTTGAACCCCGGTTCAATCCCAATTGCTGGCGCTGTAAAGGCGTTGCGTTAACTACTATGCCAACCGAGCCACCCTAAATGTAAAATGTAAACGAGTGTAAAATTAAAAGAAAATAATGTAATGTGTTGGGCACTATGAAACTACTGGTTTATATTAAAACTCATGAAATAAACTCCGAAAATCCTAGAAATGTTCTGAAGGCAGCATTCTGTGAAAAATTAAGGACTCAAATGAAATGTTTTCAAGCTGAAACATTAACTTTGATAATCTTTCCACAAACGCTGCCTAATCTGCTGAGTATATCTACTATGATTCTGCTTTCATTTCAGACATTCAGTGCCTGGCCTGCGGTTTTTCCAATATCTCACAAACTCATCTGTGTAATTTAAAGGTTCTCAGGGAAGAAAATTTGGTAAATATTTCTGGGTTTTGCTGTAGAGTATATGAATTAATATCCTTTCAGTCAAGTGAGGGCTTTGCTGAAGAGAAGCGTGGGAGCAGGTGGCTGAAAATTCTCCCATTTTTCTTGGGGTTCTGAGCTAGCCTGTAGGTTTTGGGGTGATTCTGTTAGAAATGGTATGGAGGTGGGGGTGCTGTGTGGGAGAGGATTGCACCTGCAGAAGAAAAGCAGCAGTGGTTGATGGTTGGGGCACCTGGAGAATAGATAGGGTGTGGATAGGGATAGTGGGGTATTCAATGTAAGAGAAATGGCCTATGGGGAAGAATTTTAGTGGTGGGAGGTGAAGTGAGGGTAGATTTTTATGAGGAGTGAACAGGAAAAGAGGGATCAAACAAGGTGGGATCAGAGAGGATAGATCTGTGTAATGGGTAGGGAACCAGGGAAAATTGTCAGGTCAAGTGTGTGTGTGTGTGTGTGTGTGTGTGTGTGTGTGTGTGTGTGTGTGTGTGTGTGTGTGTGTGTGTGTGTGTGTGTGTGTGTGTGTGTGTGTGTGTGTGTGTGTGGCACCAAGATCATTCATCAGATATGCTCTCTCATCTTGTTTCTCATTTGAATCCCATTTACCATTGGGCCATTGTCCCATCAGCCCTGTAGTGACTGTGTGATTTGTCCACCATTGTTGAACACTAGGAACCTCCTGGATTATATTAAAAACTCATGAAATAAACTCAGAAAAAGCTGGAAATATTTTTGATAATATTGTTATCAAAAATTAAACCAAGGTATCCTCCATACATTAGAATTCAAGAAGAAACAGACCCACCCTGAAGTAGTGCCTATTAAGAGGAAGAGAAAAGAAATGATGACATGTATTTTATGTAAGACATATAAGTATGAGTTGTAGTGATAGAGTGCCAGTGATCCTCCTGACCACTGAAATAGCCAAATCAAGTAAATCAAAACATTATTTAGGAACAAAATTTGGAATAGATTGAAAAAGACAAATTAGGTTAGGTATTCATTTGAATAGAATTTATATGGTTGCAACAAAGATGACCATGGTGTCAGGGAATTGTTTGAACATAGTAAGATTTTGCCATGGGCTTAGCTCCACTCTTAGCTCCACTTTTCCCCCATAACCCTTAATTCTCCTACTCTCTCTGTGTTTTAGATATATTCAATGAGGCAGCCTCCACTGTTTCCCTAGGGAGAAAATTCCATGGACTTACTACTCTCTGGGAAAAGCTATTCTCCATCCTAAACCTTTTCCCCCAATTCTTGATGCTCCATCCCCTTTCTTCAGAAATGGACTAGTGTACATATAAATAAATTTAATATTAATTCTATTGAGGTTCTTTATGTTGCCTTCAGTTATTTAAAATTAACTCGCTCAGAAATGGCAGACTTGCATGATACAGGCCGATTTCTGTGATGAAACTTTTTTTTAAACTCCATTTATAAAATTGCCCTCTCAAATACATCAAGGACCATTGTAATGTAACAGGAAAAACACAATTATGTTCTGAAGTGCTACCCAAGTGTATTGGTTTATGGAGGCTTAATGCTTGTGATTAAGCAAATTACTTTAAGTGAAAACTTAAAAAATACATTCAGTGGAAAATGACCACAAAATTAAGTGAAATTTGTAATCAGATTAATGATTGTGTCAAAGCGACAAACTCTTCACCCAATATATTTCACGAGTTGAAGGTACTCCATACAACCTTATACAATTAAGAAGATACAGAACATATATTTCTCTATACCGCTCATTGAAAATTAACATTGTAGAATGACTTAGTCCTTTTTGAAGGTTAATTGATATTTCAATGAAAATATTAAATAAAAATATTTGGGGGTATTTTTCAGTCCTGGTGTTTGAGAGTAACATTTACTGAATGTAAAATGTGTCAAAATTTGCAGCATCAGTCACATTTAAGTAGAAGAAAGTATTTTGTTGCAATATTTCTTGATATACTTGATATATCCTAACAATACTTCCTGTTTAAGTGATCAGTCACATTCAAGCTCTATTTTTCATATTTACTCCTAAATTTGCTTTTACATGGTGGATAGATTTTTTTCAAAGGCATTCAGCAGGTAGGCACAGGTAAGGGCAGGTTTTAGATATCTTTTTTGTTCCTCTTGTCATAAACAGTGAGAATGGCAGCCAAGGCAGGGGAATCCTCCTCTTGTAGAATATGTGTCATAAGGGAAGCCAGAAGTATCCCTGATGACTTCATCTGTGAGAAATCATCCAGCTACTCATCCTGACAAGCTAAGTTAAGAGACTGGAGCTAGAGTTTGATGAACTCCGCATCATTCGGGAGGCAGAGGGGGTGATAGACATGAGGTACAGTGATGCCTGGGAGGCAAGAGGAGGGTACATAGGTGACAGTCAAGAGAGGGAAAGGGAACAGGCAGGCAGTGCAAGACACCCTGTGCCTGTCCCCCTCAATAATAAGTATGCCATTTTTGGATACTGTTGTGGGGAGTGGTGGGAATCTACCAGGCACAAGCCACAGTGATCGGGTCTCTGCCTTGGAGGGTGGTCCTGTATCAAAGAAGGGAAGGGTGGAGAGGACACAAGCTGTAGTGATAGGGGATTCCATAGTTAGAGGGGAAGATAAGAGGTTCTGTGGAAGAGATTGACTATCCTGCAGGGTCCAAGATATCTCAGATTGAGTTTACAGGAGGGAGGGTGAGCAGTCAGATATCAAGGTCCATTTAGGGATCAATGACTTGAGTAGGAAAGGTGAGGATATCCTGCCAGGAGAGTTCAGGGAGTTAGGTGCCAGGGTGAAGGACAGGACCTCTGGAGAAGTGATCTCAGAATTGCTGCCCATGCCACGTGCTAGTGATGTTAGAAATAGGAGGATAATGCAGTGTAACACATGGCTAAAGACGTGGTGCAGGGGTGAGTGCTTCATGTTTCTGGATGATTGGTCTCTCTAACAGGGAAGATGGGGCCTGTACAGACAGGACAGTTTGCATCTGAATTGGAGGGAGAATAATATACTTGTGGGATGGTTTTCTAGTGCTGCTCTGGTGGGTTTAAATTAGATTTAAAGGTCATCAGGCATAAGGAACCTGGTTTTCAAGGGATATTAGGGATCAGGTTCAGAAAAAGAGAGAGTTGTAAAGCAGGGAAAGGCAACACAGAGAAAATGAGGTACTTGAGTATAAAAATTGCAAGTAAAACCTCAAGAAAAAAATCAGGAGGCAAAAAGAAGACGTGAAGTTTCTTTGGCAGATGACGTGAAGGAAAGTCCTAAGGGTTTCTATAGATTTGTTAAGAGCCAAAATTGGTCCCATTGAAGATTAGAGTGGTTGGCTTTTTATGGATCCAAAAAGATTGGGGAGATCTTAATTTTTTTTCACCAGTATTCACTCAAGAAACAGGCTCAGAGTCATGGAAAGTAAGGAAAGTATTGAGGAAATTGAACCTATTCAGCTGAAAGACGAGGAAGTGCTTGGTGCCTTGAAGCAAATAAGAGTGGATAAATCCCCAAGGCCTAACAAAATATTCTCTTGGATCTTGAGGAAGGCTAATGTAGAAATTGCAGGGCCCCTGGCAGAAATGTTTAAAATGTCCTTAGACACAGGTGTGGTGATGGTGGTCTGGAGGGTAGCTCGCATTGTTCCATTGTTTAAAAAAGCCTCCAAAAGTATCCCTGGAAATTATAGGCCAGTGAGCCTGATCTCAGTAGTAGGTAAATTATTGGAAGGTGTTCTAAGAGATTGGATGTCCAATTATTTGGATAGCCAGAGACTGATTAGTGATTGTCAACATGGTTTTGTTCATGATAGTTTATTTCAAACCAATTTTATAGAGTTTTTCAAAGAGGTTAGCAGGAATGTTGATGAAGGAAAGTCTGTGGATGTTGTATACATGGATATTAGTAAGATGAAGGTTAGTCAGGAAGGTTCATATGCAAGGTATTCATGTTGAAATAGTGAAATTGATTCAATAATGGCTGGACAGGATAAGCCAGAGAGTAGTGGTAGATGATGGCTTCTCCGACTGGAGGCCTGTGACTAGTGGTATGTTTCAGGGATCGGTGCTGGGACCATTGTTGTTTGTCATTTATATCAATGATCTGGATGATAATGTGGTAAATTGGATCAGCAGGTTTGCCGATGACACTAAGATTGGAGGTGTTGTGGACAGTGAAGAAGGTTTTCAAAGCTTTCAAAGAGAACTGAACCAGTTGGAAAAATGGACTGAAAAATGGCAGATGGAATTTAATGCAGATAAGTGTGAGGTGTTGTAATTTTGAAGGACAAACCAAAAAAGGATGTACATGGTAATGGCAGGGCACTGAGGAGTGCAGTAGAACAGAGGGATCTGGGAATACAGATACATAATTCCCTGAAAGAGGCGTCACAAGTGGATAGAGTTGTAATGAGAGCTTTTGGCGTATTGGCTTTCATAAATCAAAGTATTGAGTGATGGAGCTGGGATGTTATGGTGAAGATGTATAAAACATTGGTGAAGCCAAATTTGGAGCATTGTGTGCAGTTTTGGTCACCAAACTACAGGAAAGATATCAATGAGATAGAAAGAGTGCAGAGAAGATTTACTAGGATGTTGCCCAGACTTCAGAAACTCAGTTGCAGGGCAAGGTTAAACAGGTTAGGACTTTATTCTCTGGAGCGTAGAAGAGTGAGTTGATAGCGGTATTAAACATTATGAGGGGGATGGACAGAGTAAATGTAGGTTGGCTTTTTCCTGAGGGGAGGTGAGATACAAACCGGAGGACATGGGTTAAGAGTTAAAGGAGAAATACTTAGGGGAAGGTGAGGGGGAACTTCTTCAGGCAGAGTGGTTGGAGTGTTGAGCGAGCTGCCAGCTTAGTTGGTGAATATGGGCTCAATTTTAGCACTTAAGGACAACCTGGACAGGTACATGGATGGGAAAAGTATGGAGGGTGTAAAAACACAAAGTTGGAGAAAATCAGCAGGTCAAAAAATGTACTTTACATAGCAAAGGTAAGAATGCATAAACAACATTTGGGGCCAATAACAACATTGTACACTTCCCAAGTGGCTAAAAACAATTACTCAATTAACAACTGCACATTGAAATTTATCGTCTGTATTTCTGGCTGAGACGAGCAAATGATGCAAGATCACCTTGTGCATAGCAAGATCACCGGTCAGCAAAAATGTTCAGTTGGATTGTGCCCCTCACCTCTGCAACCTCTCAGATGTTAGAGTTGATGAACATTAGGCCAGCCGAAAGTGGCAGTGTGCCTAAGGTTAGGTTCATCACGGAGAATATCCAGAAGGCAATGTGACCTGCACGGATATGCAATAAATTGACCCCTTAGACTCATTGTTATCTCAGGCACAATGGACAAATCTGTCACGTGCTTTCGATCTGCTTTATTGTATGTGCTCAAAGCTAATAAAACAGTGGCACAAAGGTGAAATAAAATGAGGAAATGCTCTTATTGCAGCACACATGTACCTCCTGTCCTCCTCTCTCATATAGCAGTTTGCTCTACACTGTATTGATTCTGTTTATCTCCAAAGTCATGCTGTACTCCAAGGGGAACATCACACCATTATTGAAAGCAAATAGCTTATATAGTAGCTTCAAATTGAGAGCCAAGTCTTTCATTATTTGCCATATCACCACATAAAGAACTGAACTCTTGTACAACTATTGCAACAAAAAAATAGAATCAGCAGGAAACCAGAGATTAATTAATTTTCTATTGAAATAATATTGGCTGGAATTACCAGGTGTTCCCCAACTGAAGCCCTCATGAATCAGAGAATCCGCAGCCTACTGAGGGAGAGAACAAGGGTGTTTAAGGCCAGAGATTGAAAAAAAAGGAACTCTGTGGGGACCTGAAAGAATGAGGTTATCACCTGGAGAACCCTGATGGGGCAAGTTTCGTCAGCAAGACATTGGAGTGGCTGATCAAAGTACATCAGTTGTGGGTGTCCTGGAACAACAAATTTCTCACTGAAAACCGACAAGAACCTTCCTGAGCAGTAACCATTTACCTTTCAAGTGCCAAAGTCTGGTGAACTTTACAAATGTTAAATTCTGTGCACAGTATAAGAATTGCCTGCAACCAGTGAACTTGGAGGAGTGAGAAGTGAGATTGGACTGTGAACCCAAGATCTTTTCTGAACTTCCACACACATCACATGCACGTGCGCTTAGATTTAGAAGGGGGTTAAGTTAGGTTAGTTAAGTTAATAGAGATAAGTTAAAGTTTGATTCTATTTTCATGTTTGGGATCCTCTGGGCTCATCATACTTACTTCTCGTGCGCTATTGTTGTTTTTTTCTTACATTTATGTAGTAAGATGTCATAAACTGAATGTACAAGAATGATGCTGCTGCAGAACAACAAATTTCATGGCCTGTTCAGGATAACCTGATTCTGATTTTCTGCTGTCCAACTTGTTCAACCATACCTGATTATGGGAGGTGCTAAAGGAAGATCCAGAGACAGAAGGTGCAGGCGCAAACACAAATGGCCGGAGGAACTCGACAGGTGAAGTAGCGCCTTTGGAACCAAAGCGTTTGTCGACATCCTGATCCTCCCTCTGCTTCCATAAATGCTTCCTGACTACTGAGTGCCTCCGCCAGTTTGCTTTTTTCTAGTGCTAGAGGGAGCCTGGGGCTCCAAGTGGGAGCAGCAGTGTGGAACCGAGTTGTCAACTGATCTACATCAGGCAATCTTCTAATGGGTATGACCTCATCTGAATTTATGTCCTCCCTATCGTGCACTATGCAACTGCTCCCATCAATGATAAGGCGTATCAGACACCATTTTGGCATTGAAATGTGGTCAATGGTAAGAGACAAAATGCAGTTCATACTTTCCTTCGATAATCATCTGAAGATAGAGTTACAGTCATCCGTCCGTTTGAGCAGTCATTGAAGATCTTTCAATTCAGAAGAAGGCAAAGGAGGAGGAGGAAGGGAAATTCAAACGGGCGCAGGAGAGAAAATGGAGAGGGAGGCAATAGGATAAATGGGGATTCTTCTCCGCTTTTGTTTTTAGCTTTGTTTGGCTCCTGCGATGCAGAGGCACTTTGGTATTTCTAGAGGAATGGGGGATAGGCACGGTTAGTGTAGCTGATAGCGCAACACTATTACAGCTCCAGCGACCTGGGTTTGAATCCGCTCCTGTCTGCAGAGTTTGTACATTTTTTCTGTATTTTTATGGGTTTCTTCTGGGGGGAGGGGGTGTTGGAAGTTAATTAGGAGTATTTGAGCAGCATGGTCTTGTGGACTGAAAGGGTCTGTTACTCTGCTCTATGTCTAAAAAATTTTTTAAAATCAATTTCATTGCTTGTCAACAGGTTCAATCAAGAGGGGCCAAGCAGCATCCTTTCCAAATACGGCTGCCTTCAGAAGTGTACTTCTCTCTTATGTTTGATGTGTGATGGCATGCAAACTTACCTCAGCATTGGGGATCCAATCGCATTGCAGGCTGTAAAGCACTCGTGGCCAGGAAGGTAGGAATCACCCAGTCCTCGACAGGATGAGCGGCACAGACATTAGCTTGGCTGAAGGTTGCCTGCTAGGCTGTCACCTTTCTTGGGGAAGACACAAACCAGTGAGGGAATTCATCCAATAGGTCCTGGTAGGGTATAATCATGGGTTCAGTGATAATCCTTTATGTGCTAGAGCTCACCAAAAACAACAACAAGGAGGTCTTGTGAGACCTGGCCTTGGTGGCTGCCATGTTAAAACCGGCGTTGTAAAATTGAGAGCAAATTTTAGGACGAGCAAGGAGGACACTTAGTCATGGAAGGAAAAGGTACCTTGCAATGTTATGAGCCCCGAGGAGTCCAAAACCCAGCAGCAACATAAATTCACCAAGACAAATAGTTACTTAAACAAAAATTGCTTTTAATTATCTTTAAATATGAAAACAGGATCAAATTTTAACTTATTGCTATTAACTTAACTTAAACCCCTTCCAATTCTAAGCACACATGTTTGTAATGTGTGTGTAAGTTCAGAAAAGTTCTTTGATTCACAGTCCAATCTCACTTCTCACTCCTCCAAGTTCACTGGTATCTGGCAATTCTTATACTGTGCACAGAATTTAACATTTATGAATATTCGCCAGGCTTTGGTGCTTGAAAGGTTGAAATGGTTACTGCTCAGGATGGTTCTTGTCGGTTTTCAGAGAAAGATTTGTTGCTCATTGGACACCCACAACTGATACCTTCTGATCACCCACTTCAGTGTCTTGCCGAAGAAACCTTACCCATCAGAGTTTTCCAGACGATAACCTCTTTCCTCCAGGTCAACACAGAGTTCCTTTTTGTTTCCTTATTTCAAGTGAAACATTATACAGCTAGCCCTCTCCTCTTGTATGGACCACAAGGGCTTTGAACAGGCTGAACTAAGAACTCATGACCCGTCTTCAAAATGGGGCTTTCCACAAGCTTGCCAGCTTGTCCTGTTCCAGTCCCAGCTGCTGCTGCTGAACTGTAGAATGGAATTCTCTCTCTCTCACTCAAAGAAAACCACATGACCTCTTAGAATAGCCAACTGCACCCAGACTATGGAATTGGACCCAGTCTTCTGAATTTGTTCATATGTTGCTTTCCAAAACAATAATCCATTACTCCACACCAATTAACACCTACTTGTGAAGTCCATATAGGCATCCTTCAAAGTTTTTGCAAAAGGCACCCGGAGTCTAGATTGTCCGGCTTGAGCAGAGCTCTAACATTTTCAGTTAGATCTGTTTTGAAATGTTTGTATCCGTGTATGACCTACACTAAAAACCCCACAAAATTTATCTTCTTAAAGCATATCTATATACAATATAAAATATAACATAATCTGTATGTCCAGACTAGCACTCAGTTGGGTGGGGGAGAGGATGGGGGGGGGGGAAGGGTGGGGTGGTGGGAGTGTGGGTGTGGGGGGTAGGGGGTACCCAGAGTGATGAGGTGCCAGAACAGCCCCTTGAGCTGTTGAAGCAGCGCTCCAGTGGGCTCTGGGAGCACTGCACCCCTACATATAATGTCTTTGTGGACTCAATGGAATAAAGCTCCTTTACATGGGCATATTTTTGCCTCCTGCCTTTAGGACCCCAACCCACAGCGAGTGACCTGCAACACCTGACTATTAATACACTGTGATCTAAAGCAGCCATTTTCAGCAGGTCTAAAGCATTACCACTGAGATTCCCCTTGTAGACATCTGTCACACTCAGAGGCAAAATTCATTTATTTTTATATCCCTATAACCAGAACACAATGAATTCTGTCTTATAAGAAACAAAAAGCCGGGACATTTCTAAATATTCAGCATCGTAGTGAAGGAAGTGAGTAGGCAGTTAACTTTCAGCACTGTTTAAGTGTGAGGGAAGCCAAGGGTTTTGCCCACTGTAGTTTGACTCATGCCTCACTGAAACTTTGTTCTTAGATACTGCAGGAGATTTCAGTCAGTTTGCCAGGCTTTTCACTGATGCCAATTCAGAAAACATTGTATCATAACTGAATGTTATTACTAACGCTTAATAATTACCCTCAGCTCCCACTGCAAAGAACTCAACACGTCAGGCAGAATCTGCAGAGGCAGAGGATGGTTGAGATACTGCATCAGGTCCCAGCAATTTGTTACTTTTTGCATTCCAGATAACAGCATCTGCAGGCTTCAACTCTCACTCTTTGTTTCCCCACCCCCCCCTCCCCCTCCACATCCTTCATTAATCCACTGAATGATTACCTTCCTGATCGGCTCCTCCTGGCTAATCTCATATAACCTCCCATATATTGTGTCGTCAAAGACTTTCCTGATGCGCATGTACTCTACATCCGCCACATTTACCCCATCCATCAGATCCTCCCTGACTTCTTGGAGAAGTTGACAAACTCGATAGCTAGGGGAATCAAACCATTTGTAATATTGGCTGGCTGTGTCTAATCATTTTTCATTTATCTCGATAAGTGGTAATTTGATGCTTGATTTCTAAAATGTTTCGTTCCACAGATGTCAAGCCATCTGCTCTATAATTACTTGGATGAATCCTGTCTGCTCTTTTTTTTTTGAAGAAAGGGGATATCTCATTGGCTATTCTCCAGTCCTCTGGTGCACCTAAGCACCCAATAGGACCCTAAACAGGGCCTCTGCGATGGACCAGTACTCTCTCATCTCCATTGATATCCTATCAGGCCCTGAGACTTGGCTTTCATGAAATGAATAATTTCCTCTGGATTATAAATATAGGGTTCTTTTCTGTTGAGAAACTGACTAATTTGTGAATGGTTTCATCCAATACCAATGGGCAAACACTTCAATTCAATAATTAGTTCACCTCGTACCTTTTCGTTCTGACCTGTTCCCGACTCAATGGCTGCTGTTTTCTGCCCACTGGATATACCCAGTGCTCTGCATCGATCTGCCTCAATTGGACAGTCGAGCTCTTCAGCTTTATCTGTGCCTGCTTTCTCTAGCTACCCTTTGCCATTTCTAGATTTACCTTTTTTTAAAATCTTTTTTTGTGATTTTTTTTAATGTGTTGTGATCTTAGCTTGTGTAATTCAGAAATTAATCAATATTAAGCACAGAACAATCACCGTGTGCCAATAGAAAGTCCTGCAGAATCATTTAATTTTGAGCTTTGCTCTATTTTTTTTGTTTACATGAAAACTTTTGGTACAAGCATCACAAATATTACCATGTTTTAACTGGTCATTTTGACCTGCTTCACTGTAAACTTTCCAATAGCACCATCTAGGGGTTGCAATGCTTAAAATGATGCCTGTCCCCTCTATCTTATTACTTCGGTGTACTAATATCAAATTTAAATTGTAAATGAGGGAAGTTATAAGAGAATGTACTTCTCAGGCTGGAAACTGATCCACAATGCAAAGACTCATTAATATGGTAAACCAAGTTTCATTAGGTGATTGATCTCAGGGTATTGTGGATAATAAATTGGCTGTGCATACTTGTGCACACGAAGGCTGTTCCTCCTTGCAGAATCAATTGAGCCAGTAGAGAATCACGAGGTGCCTTGGTAAAAGTGGAGGGAAGTCCGGAATGAGCCAGGAGATCTGCTGTCAATAGATCTACAACCTTAGTGGTAGGGACAGAACATCATGGCTGTTTGGAAAACAAATGGTCAGTGAGGATAATTAATCCCCTTGAATTGTGGCAGGAGATATTATTAAGCTGGGGTTCAATCCCCAAAGCTTAAGGAGGACCAACAGAGAAGGAAAGAGGGGCACGGGTTAGCGGAGCAGTTAGCAGAATGGTGTTACAGAGCCAGTGATCAGGGCCAGTGTTTGAGTCCTGCGCTGTCTGTAAGGATTTGCACATTCTCCCAGAGTCTGTGTGGATTTTCTTTGGGGTGGGGGGTGCTCTGGTTTCCTCCCACCATTCAAAACATACCAAAGTTGTGTGTTAATTTGGTGTAATCGTGTGGCACAAGCTTGTGGGCCGAAAGGGTCTTTTACCATGCTGTATTTTTTTTTAAATGTAAAGTCAATTGACATTATGGTAAATTTAAAATCTTTAAAAGATTTTACTAGCGATGGTATCAAAGTGATGAAGGACCAGATAAGCCAGCTTTCCATCAATTTATGGGCCACAAATGTATCAGTTAAAGTAAGTGATACTCAGATGACTGCCTTTGGATGTGCTACTCAAGAGACATACCTCAGCATGATGGAATTTGAAGACCCTGGAACCAAACTGATGCTTACTGTTTGAGTTGTTTTAATTCAATCCCTTTGGGTTTCACAATGTTTTTGTATGCTCCGTAAAATCATTTCTAGGCACTTTTCAGAGAAGACATAGCACAGCTGCGGCTGAGGATGCTGGTCTACGCATCCTGGTGTACGGCGATAGGTTCTCAGTTCCATTCACTGAAGGAACTCGAAGTCACGACCCGATTTTGGGATCCAGCTCCAGTTCCTGAGGGCAACAGCAAGAAGGCCAAGGGCTGATCCTTTATCATCATTACAAGTAAACCCATGTTGGGATTTTCATTTACAGTTTATCGAAAGCTGCAGTTGCTTTGTTTTATTTTAATGTCTGTAGTGAATGCACATCACACACTGCTTCCACACAATGCAATAAACACATGGGGAGGTTCATTCTAAACCCGAGCAATTCACAGCGAGGCTTCCATCTACCGGTCCAAATTATGTGGAGCACACTGTGAAGAAACAGACCTCCCATGGAAGTTGTTTATTGCCTTGAAATTCCATCTAACTTTACAAAGAAAAACTGCTTGAATTTGCAATTTACTGTCTAGATGTTGTTTTTTGATCCCAAATGCAAAATCTTAAATCACCTTGCGGCTTCATATATACTTATTAGAGATTCTTTGGAAAACCAAGAAATATAAGCATGGGATAAAAATGTCAGCAATTAAAACTTAGGACTTTCCACTTCCCAAAACTGAAAGGAATCAGTTTTCATAATTATATAAATACCTCATTCTGAAGCTAAAATATTCTAATTATCAAACTGCGTAGAAAAATGGAAATAATTGCCACCTGAGTGAACCCAGCACTTGATAACAAAAACTCATCATATCAGAGCCAGGAACTGTTGGTCTCTACAAGTCATCAATTGGAGTTTTCTTTAACCATTTGATGGAATTAACTTGCTGGCATGGTGAGAGCGTCTGGGATCCTAATCAATGATTAAAGGTCAAAAAAATTAAAACCCACAAACAAATTTGAAGAAGTGTGGGTGCCTGAGTGTTAAATTAGAAATAAGAAATTAAGAAATGCAAGTGACATCGTATTAAGAGAAAAACAACACAGAAAGGAACTATAAGAGACAAGATTGAGATGTTTCATCGTCCAACAATAATTTATTGCCTGCAATTTTTAAAAAAAATTTGACAATGAATCATCTCACTATTGAAAGGATACTTACATGCATAATTTGTGTAGGTAAATTAATGGGAGATTAGGTCCAAATCAAGAACATTTTTAAAAATAAATTAGAGGCTAAAATTTAAATACTGCCCTTAAAAAAAAAGCACCAATCTAGAAGAAAAATCAGAGTTCTGGATATTCACGATAAATAGTGCATACTTTATTGCCCTGAATGGACTTGCCAATCTGCACTTGAAAGATGACACGTGTCATTAACAGGCCATTGGAGAGAATTTGCAGTTGGTGACAGCCCATCAGTGTCTCAGGGCAGTAAGACCTTTCACATCTGGTAACTAAAATGAGATATACTGGCAATGAAGCCAAATAAAAAATGACAGGGAAGTTCTGTTCCCTGCCTCAGCTGGAGTTTTTTGTTTAACGTGTGGCTTGATTTGACTTTAATAGAAAATTAGAAGTTTGCAGCAAGTTGCACAGTTGGGATTTATTTTTCTCAGATTCCCATTAATGGAAGAAAGGAGCCCAGATGTGTGTAATGGCACCCAAAGTCTGCCCTCAGAAAACAGACTCGCGTAGCTTCCTTTGAATAAATTTCCTTTCTCCCTCACTCAACACCCCCACATACACACACGTACATGTACACACCCACACACACACCCACAACACTCAGACACAGACACACATACCCCTACAACACACACACACAACATACACAAACACACACTCACACACAACACACACACCCACAACACACACCACAAACATACCCACAACACACACAAACATACACTTGTACACAACACACACACCCACAACACACACCACAAACGTACCCACAACACACACAAACATACACTTGTACACAACACACACACCCACAACACACACAAACACACATTCACACACACACCCCCACAACATGCACAAACACACACTCACACACAACTCACACACTCCCACAAAATACACACACCACACACACACAAAAACACTCACACAAAACACACCCACATCCACAACACACACACACCCACAACACACACACATTGAAACACACCCCAACAACATACACAAACACAGACTCACCCACAACACACACACACCCACAACACACATTCACACACAACACACACACAAACACACATACACAGCACACACACCCACACCCATAACATACCCACGCCCACAACACACACACACACACACACACACACACACACACACACACACACACACACATACATGCACACATATGCACACACAAACAGAGATGCTCTGCTCCTCTCCAAGCTTCAGAAACCAACTGTATGACTTGCCTAAACAACTGCCTTTCAACTTCCCAGTGCGCAAGTTTCTGAACAATTGGAAAAAAACGGCAGGAGAGCATGGTTCATTTTGTGAACTGCTCCCACCAAATCCTCTCCTTGCAATCATTACTGTTGTTCTGTTCTCTTAAATCTCTGCTCTGCCATTTTAACTGAATTTTTCTCCACAAGACTATATTTTGCATTTCCACTCTATTTTTACACAACCTGTAGTATTTAGGTATAGATTGACTTCACTGGGTAGTACGCACAACAACATTTTTCACTGCATTTTGGCACCTGAGGCTATAGACAATTCAAATAAACATTTAAAATAGTAAATAGAGAGTATTGCAGAATGAGGTACAAAAAGATGAAAGGTAAGCAGAGTGAGTGATTAGGAAGGCGTGCAGTATTAAAGCCGTGATTCCAAGGCATTTAGAGTTTAGAAATAGAAAAGTATTGCACAACGTTCTTTTAAGCCCCACCTGGAGTAGAATCAGAATCAGAAGTCATTGTCATGAACAAGTCATGAAATTTAGTGTTTTGCGGCAGCATCTCAGAGAAAACAGCCATCTTACAACAATAAACATTGTTTAAAAGTGCATGAAAGGTAAGCCAGTGTCTTTGGTTCACTAATTATTCAGAAATCTGATGGCAGCGGCGAAGAAGCTGTCCTTGTGCCACTGAGTGCTTGTCTTTCGGCTCCTGTACCTTTTCCCCAATGGTAGCAGAGTTGAAGAGGGCATGGTGTGGGTGCTGGGGAATACTTGAGGGTAGAGGCTGTTTTTCTAAGACACCGCCTTATGCAGATGCCCTCACGAGAGTGAAGCCTGGTGCCTGTGGTGCCGCAGGCCGAGGTTTTTTCTTGTCCTGAGATTTGGGGCCTCCATACCAGGCAGTAAAATGCAACCAGTCAGAATGCTCTCCACTGTAGAAAATCAGTTCAAACACCTCACAAAGTATAGCCGCTGGCGAGCTTTCTTCGTGACTGCATCGGCATGGAGGCTCCAGGACAGATCCTCGGAGATGGTGACCCCGCCCAGGAATTTGAAGTTCTTGACCCTCTCCACTATTGAGCCCTTGATGAGGATTATGATAAGTGCAGTGCAGTTTTAGCTCTTGTATTTATGAAAAGATATATTTGCAGTGGCGGCAGTACTGAAGAGATTCACTGGGCTATTTCCTGGGATAAGAAGCTAAATAAATTAGATTTATATACTATGGAGTTTAGAAGAATAAGAAGTGATCTTACTGATTCATATAAAGTCCTTAGGGGGCACAGCAGGATGGATATCAAGATGTTTCCACTAATGGTTCATTTTGTATGGGGGATGAGGATGTAATCATTTAAAGCTCAGCTGCAAGGGAACTTGTTACTACAGGGGATGGTGAATCTCTGAAATTCTGAACGTGGATGGCAGTGTAGGCCAGATTGTATAAAATATTTAAAGAGTTTGCAGAGTGAAAGCTCAGGGAAATGTGAGATATGTGGGGAACTGGGAACAGAGCAAACAATTGCTGAGGCCCGAAACATTAGCAAGATATCTTTACCTTCTACGGATGCTTTGAAACCTGCTGAGTTCCTCCAGCATTTCTGTGTTTTGGCTACAATCACCTCATCCGCAGACTTTGGTGTTTGGGTCCCAAGCAGACCTGCCATGATCATATCGAATGGCCAGCCCACACCTTATTTTCTTGATTTTTTTTTTGTTCAAATTGGATTCTTTTAAAAGTAATTTAAGACTTAAAAAAAAAACCTCTGAAACAAAAAAAGGTAAATTCAAACAAACTTTCAAGACGCACTAAAGCACTGAGAGATTTCAATTAACAGATAAATATTCAGAATCCCTCACAGCAGTGCCGTTCCATTCCAATTGGCAGCAGCATTTTCATCTCTTTTTCACGGTTCTCCTTTACCTATCCACACAATGCTCGCTCTGTAAAAGGGTGTACTCCTCATTCCTTAGCAGTAGAAAAGCCGCTGCATACAGTGCACCCCACATTACTGGCCATACCATGATCCCCTGTCGTGAGAACCTTTGGCAAAAATTGACGTAAGGGCGTCGTTTCTTTCATGTTTTTTGCATTTATTTCATTATTTTTCCTCTGCCATTTCTGCAAGAGTTAATTTTGATCTGTACCTCAGCATCTTAGGAGTTTAATTTTAATTTAATTTAGAGACACAAGATAGTAATAGTCCCTTCCTGCCCTTGAACCGGCGCCACCCAAATATACCCACATGGCCAATTAACCTATTAACCTGTCCATCTTAGGAAACTGGAGCAGCCAAAACAATCCCGCATAGACGTGAGGAGAACTTGCAAACTCTTTACAGATGCGTTGGGTTTGAACCCAGGTCAATAGCATGCACTAATAACTTTACTAAATTTCCATTAGCCAGTATTAACTTCTAAGTTGCCAGAAGACCTTCATTGAAAAACTTCGTGCATGTAAGCGGTGCAAGCCCTGAGTCCATATCTCAGTTACACACAATATATATGTAGCATTCTAGAGAATGTAGACACCAAAGATTTAGAGAAATGGTCGTTATGTGAGCCTCTGCTCTTAGTAGAATCAGAATCAGAATCAGAATTTATTGTCCTGAACACGTCACCAAATTTGTTATTTGGTAGTAGCAGCATCACAGGGCAAACATTTCTCGAAACTACTTTTCAAAATAAATAAAATGGTGCAAGATAAAGAAAATATAAGTGTCTTTAGTTCAATGTTCATTCAGGAATCTGATGGCGGAGGGCAAGAAGCTGTCCTTGTGCCACTGAGTGCTGGTCTTCAGGCTCCTACACCTTTTTTCCTGATGGTAGTTGAGTGAAGAGGGTATGGTCTGGGTGGTGGGAGTCTTTGAGGATAGAGACTGCTTTCTAAAGAAACTGCCTCTTGCAGACGTCCTCGATGGAGTGACGTCTGGTGCCCGTGATGTTGCTGGCCGAGTTAATGACCCTCTGGAGTATTTTCCTGTCCTGTGCATTGGCACCTCCATACCAGAAAGTGATGCAACCAGCCAGAATGCCCTCCATGGTACACCTGTGGAAGTTTTGCTGAGTCTTTAGTGACATACCAAGCATCCTCAAACTCCTTACAAAGTAAAGCTGCAGGCGATCCTTCTTCATGATTACATTAATTCAGAGGTGCTAGAACAGATCCTCAGAGATGTTGACACCCATGAATTTGAAGTACTTGATCCTTTCCACTGCTGAGCCCTCTATGAAGATATGTCTGGCCTTAAGCTAAACATAGTAGGGTGAACATAAGAGTTGGAACTTTGCTTCTTTGGCACTCAAATAGACATTCTGCAGTAGGAGTGGATACCCTGGGCAAAGATTAGAATTGTCAAAAGCTCACTTCTCCAAATGCTAAGAAGCATAGGTTCTAATGTGCTCTAATATTGAAGCAATGATGCACAATGTGGATTGGACTTTGATTAATATCTCTACTCTGTGCCCATTGTAAGGGACAAACAGTATATTAGAGCATATCACAGGTGGAGAGGGCAGGATTCAATTTCTCACCATATGGCTTGGCATTCAGATGCACAGATCCTGTTTACTGATTGATTTTAGACTTCAATTCAGAATTCAGAATTCAACTTTATTTCATGAACACATCACGAGATTTGTTGTTCTGCAGCCCATCACAGGTTCAAAATTACACATTTAAAAAAAAACATAAGGCAAAACAAATGAAAGTGAGGTAATGTCTGTGGTTCAATGTCCTTTTAGAAATCTGATGGCAGAGTGGAAGAGGATGTTTTTGTACCTTTGCATGTGATACAAACCACGTGTAACGAGTAGCAATAGACAATGAACCAGACAGCGTTTAATTTTAAAACAGTAATTTTATTTTTAACTCTTAAGGTATAGTCTTAACTCTCAAACTATCTTTAACACTAAATCTATCCCTAACTATGTGCAGGTGTGTGTGTGTGTGTGTGTGTGTGTGTGTGTGTGTGTGTGTGTGTGTGTGTGTGTGTGTGTGTGTGTGTGTGTGTGTGTGTGTGTGTGTGTGTGTGTGTGTGTGTGTGTGTGTGTGTGTATGATATACCCAAATCACTCCTGTACTCTTGCTCATTGCAATCTGTGATTCTACTGATGACCATAATGACATCAGCACATTTATAGATGCCATTTGAATTGTGTCTGCCAATACAGACATAGGTGCATAGTAAGTAGTGCACTCATCCTTGAGGTGCACCCCTGTTGATTGTCAGTGAGGAGGAGTCGTTGTTACCGATTTGTACTGAGTGTATCAATTCCTTGTTTATTAAAACATGTGCTATATAATTAAATATAGAGAACATATAAAACAACACAAATTGCACAGGGTTGTTTTCAAACTGCCCCCCCTCAACTCACACTTCACCTTCAACAATCCCTTTGCCATAGGTGGTCTGTGAGTGGAAAGAAAAAGTTTGAAAACCAGTTTTAATTATCCCTCATTGACTCGTTATGTGCCCAGTTTCCTAACTCCAAAGGGAATGGGCCAATGACAATTTTTCTCAAGCAAAATTGGGTCTAGTGCTGCGGTTTTCAAACTTTTTTCTTTCCACTCACATTCCATCTTATACAATTTCTGATTAATCACAGAGCACTAATGGCATAGGGATAACTTAAGGTGGAATTTGAGTTTAGGGGTCAGTTTGAAAACCACTGGCATACGGCTTATTGACTAAACTGCTTTGAACGCTTGACTTTAATTATTGCTTGCCGTCTAATTTCACCTCATGTGAACTACCTAAGGGCTGAATAATGCAATTTGGTGTTTAAGAGAATGTATCAGCCTACAAAAGTTTAATATATTATACCCTTTTGCAGGTGAACAAAGTGTCAGTTCCTCCAAATTAAAACATTTAATCCTGAAACACATTTTAATAGAAACACAATGCCTTGTGTGAGCTTAGGTCGAAAAATTCTCATTAGTTGTACCTAATGGGTCATGCAGTAATGACCAGACCTGTTGATAGGTCCTCTGCACCACTTCATTTAAGTACTTTAACTCCAAAGCAAGCCGATGAACCTTTGTGAATCTGACAGGCTTCTATTAGTTGTGACACGTTCCAGATTCCCAGTTAGAGCAATTAGTAAGTTGCTTGGGCTCTTTGCTCTCTGACCCAAAGATCCTTCTTTATTGATACCGAATTCTGTGATCAGCTTACATCTCAAAGCAAATTGAATTCTTCCTTAAGTAAAATTCTGAAGTTACAGCATATAATATGCTTGACCAGCCTTGTGCTTGTTATTCAAGACTCTTACATCTTGGATGAATCAGATCAAAATTGTTGAAGTCGGTCATGAAATGGAGTTTAACAACTCTTCATTTCATTCTTTGAAATAACATGAATTTTTGGCCTTCATTCTTCTCCCCCTGATGAGTTGTAACTTCTCAGTTTACTATTGAGAACAGATCTGGACATCCGGAGAACATGGAACAATTCTGGACCTGTTCTGAAAGGCAACAACGAAACGTACTGTCCGTAACTAAATATTTCAACACTGTGCTGCAATTGCCAGTGATTCAACGTGCTGGCTTTGTTTGGTTCCCATTGTTGTTCTTTACAAATTGCTATTTGGAGAGGAGAATTGCACAAATGATAATGCAGGTTTTCATTTTTGAGAAAAATTAACTGATCAATCTCCTCTGGCACATGGGAAATTAAGGTCAAATGTAGCTTTATTAAGTGAAAACAATGGGGAATTCTTGTTTATAAACCATATTATTTTTATGCTTCTGTTCAGATTTGTATTGCAAATTGACAGTGTAGCTGATGCATATTACGATTCCTGTTTTTATTGTCATGTAATAAAACTGAAAATGCAATATTACACAACATTGCCTTCTGCCGGCTGTAAGGCAGACAAAAAGTCACCATTAGTATTGCCTAGCACAAGTAAGAGAAAGAGAGAAGCAAAGGACCATAAGATCCTAAGGCCATATGGGCAGAAACAGGCTACTCAGCCTGTCGAGTCTGCCCTGCCATTCAATCATTTCCCCATTCAGCCCCATTGCCTGCCCTTCTCCTCGTAACCTTTGATGCCCTAGCTGATGAAGAATTTATCAATCTCTGCCTTAAATACACCCAATGACCCAACCCTCCACAGCACCTGGGGCAACAAACTCCATAGATTTACCGCACACTGGCTAGAGAAATTTCATTCCATCTCTGTTCTAAGTGGACGCCCTTCAATGCTGAAGTTGTGCCCACTTGTCCTAGACTCTCCCACCATGGGAAACAACCTTTCTCTATCTATTCTGTCCACAACGTTCAATATGCTAAATGTTTCAAAGAGATCCCACCTCATTCTCCTAAGTTCCAACTAATACAGGCCAACAGCTGTCAAAATTTCCTCATATGATGATCCTTTCATTTCCAGGACCTCCTTGGGAACCCTCTCCAACATCAGCACATTTTTCCCTCACCATCAGACTCCCCATTCCATTCCATTTCCACGTCTCTGTCCAGAAAATGTAATATTCCATGACATTGTGTTCTGCCTGGCATAAAGCAGACAAAGAGTCAGTATTAGAATTAATGTACCCCCTTACATTAAGAGAAAGAGAAGCAAAAGAGAGTTCCTTCAGAGATATTGAGTGTCCATGGAGTTGCCTCGGTGTCTCCTGCAGCCTCTGCAGTCTCAGACTCCTGCTTGGTCCATCGGGAAGCTGCGCAATACGATCAGGAGGTTTCTTTAGCGCATAAAGCCCTTTGGGAGCCCTTCTTGCCCTCAGCACCCTCTTGAATCCGGATCCCAATATCCTCTTCCCATGAGTCTGTCTCCGGCAGCCAGCAGCCTGCGTGGGCCCTTCAACCGCAAGTTGCCAGCAGCCCGCAGCTTGTGTGGGTCCGTCAGCGGCTGAACCCCTCACTGTTCTTCTGCCATGGTCACTGTCCCGTCGAACCATTTCCAGCGCTACTCATCAACGGGGGTTGATTCTCCTTATTTCTGGTGGTCTGCGCAGGCTGACTTCGTATGATAGCACTAGCACATGAGCATAATAAATTAGTTAATGTTTGGAAATTGACGGGCAGGCATTTACGTAGCTGAACACTCAGTACATGGTGAACAAATGAGAGTTTTGTGTTAACATCTACTGCTGCATAGTTCAGTAGCGTATTAGGCTGAATGACTTTTCAGGGTTGTGATCACAGGATTCATTGAAAGAAGTAGAATTTTTCCATTTTTCTCCAACCCTTTATATCCAATCACCTTTTTCTACTTTCTTTACAGGACACTGCTTTTGATGACTGGCACAGATTGGGTATTAAATGTTTTTAAAAACCGTCTTATTAGCAATGATTTTGCATCTTTGGAACAACTGATAGTAAATTTTAATTTACCCAAACTCTCATTTTTTTAGATTTTTACAAATTTGTTCAATCTCAAATCCCCGATTTTCCTAGAATCCCTTTTTGATCTACAATCTTCCCATAAAGGCTTAATATCTCTTATTTATGATCATTTGGCTGATCTAAGATTAGCCCACCCCCTCCACCTCCATCGTTAACATCAAGAACGCCTGGGAGCAGGATTTGAATCTTTTGTTGCCCGATGAGGTGTGGGACTCCATTTTTAATTTGATTGACATGACTTCCTTTTGTGCATGACACTGTTTGCTGCAATTTAAAGTGGTCCATTGAGCACATATGTCTAAAGTTAAATTATCTTGTTTCTATTCAGACGAAAATTCTCTATAAGGCAAATGTAAATCAAGTGATGCTTCTTTAGTTCATATATTCTGGACCTGCCCTAACTTAGTGAGGTGTCTGAGGACATTCAGTATTTCACTGGAGACTCTCGTAAACTTCTACAAGTGGACCGTGGAGAACATCCTGGCTGGTGGCATCACTGCCTGGTATGGAGGCGCCAACTCTCAGGACAAGAATAAACTCTAGAGGGTTGTTAACTCAGCCTGCGACATCGCAGGCACCAGACTTCACTCCACCGAGGACATCTACATGAGGTGGTGTATTAAGAAACCAGCCTCTATCCTTAAAGAACCCCATCACCCAGGCCATGCCCTCTTCATTCTGTCACCATTGGGGAAAAGGTAGAGGAGCCTAAAGATGAGCACTCAACGGCACGAGGTCAGCTTCTTCCCCGCTGCCATCGGATTTCTGGATAATCAATGAACCAAAGGCCCTGCCTTATTTTTCGTGCATTATTATTTTTACTTTTTTAGAGTAAGATGATTATAATATGAATGTTTGCACTATGATGTTGCAGCAAAACATCGAATTTCATGACTTGTTCATGACAATAAATCTTGATTCTGATTCTGAAAATTGGAACCTTGCCATTTAATTGCTCTTTTTGGATTACGTCAAGTTGTTGATTTATTACTGACTTCAGTTCGAAGCTGAATTTTATCTTTTACTTCATTGATAACCAGAAGAGTAATTTTGATTAAATGGAAAGATAATACTCCACCTACACATACACAATGACGAAGGGATATTATGGCTTGTTTAACTCTAGATAAAAATGAGATATACTATCAAGGATTTGAATGTAAAATTCCAAAAGACATGGGGCCCATTTATGGACTATTATCCTAATCTCAAGATTTGGTGTTGTTCTGGGATGTTGGGGCTGTGTTATCCTTCTCCAAGTTGATGTCACTTGATTCATACGTGTCAACGTTCAATCTCGCTTTGAGGAAGATTTTTTTTGTGTCGTTAAATCTTATTTCGTTGTCATTGTGCTCTGTGCTATGGATTTCGTAATTATGACAATATTATATAGTGTTTTAAAAAGCATTTTTTTTAAATCTTGTAGCACATTGTGCTGTTCAATCAGTTAGTCGTCTTTTACTGCCATAGCTAAATATGGAGTTGTTGCTGTTCATTGCCTTGCTGAATTATCAAAACACACCATGGAATGTTCTCTGCTACATTATTTTGGCTACTACTTTAAAACCTACATCCTCATACCCACCTCCAATATTTTATTTGTTTTAAATTTCAACATGCTGCCCTGTTACAGGACATTTTGGCCCATGCATCCGTGCTGCCCAATTTACACCCAATTAACCTGTTTCAAATGGTGTGAGGAAACCAGGAGTCCCCCTGGGAAAACCAACTCAGGCACGGGAAGGTCGTACAAACTCCTTACAGATAACACGGAATTTGAACCCCGGTCACCATCGCTGGCCGCTAGGCCAACCGTGCCGCCTTGGTTACTTAGATCTTCGTACTGTCACCCTAACAGATTGAAGTGGATGTGTTGGTATGTAAAATTCCTCCCTGATAGCAGGCGCAGTAAATAAAGCATCGGTTCGTTCGAGAGAGAACAGGTTCTGCTGCAGATTCCGATGTCACCCCTACCCACTCCTCACAATAACTCCAGTGGAATGGTTTACAATGAGGGGAGGGTTTCTGAAGCCAGGTTCATAGCCAATATTTGAGTGAATTTGATTCCAGTGAAATATAACACTTAGGTTTCTATCCAAAAGTGGAGCTTTGATATTCTTACTGACATACTGGATTTGTTTATGTTGGTCATTCTAAGAGCTTGGATACCTCGGGAGGCTTTGAAATTTATCACATTTACTGAAGGAACAGCTTGCTCACTTCCAGTCCCCATACCATTAAAATCTTTCTCTGTATGTTTGCTTCCAAAGATGAAAGTTGTTGAAGAAGTTGGGCAGTTCCATCAGTTTTGCTTAATCAATTCCACTTCCCAGTATGTCCCAGGCCTTTGCATGCAAACATAGTTTGGACAAAAGCAGAAGCAAAATAGAAATGAGAAAATAATTATCATGAAGGAATGGTTGGCTTATGGGTTAGCACAACGTTATTACAGTACCAGGGTTCAAATCCAGTGCTGTCTGTAGGGAGCTTGTAAGTTCTCACTGTGGCCTGCGTGGGTTTCCTCCGGGTGTTTCAGATTCTTTCCACTCTCCAAAAATGTACCGGGTAATCACTCACATGGGTGCATTTGGGCAGCACTGGCTTGTGGGCCGGATCAGCCGGTCACCAGGCTGTATCTCTACAAATTAGGAAAAAAAAAGGCGGGGAGAATCTAAGGAATAAAATTAATGCTTCTTGTCAATCTGTTTCACCAGAACTGGTAGGTGTTGGAATTTTTTGATATTGCAGTGAAGTAGAAGTGTGAGTTCGGGGTTGAGGGCTGAGGAAGGTGGACGGGTGAAGTGAGTGAATGACAAAAGGGGTCAAGATCAGGTGGGGAGGAATGGAGTTGGGGTTGCCACGGCATGGCAACTATGGTTGAGACTCCAGAAGGAGAGGCTGCCAGGAGTCATTGAGCCATACTGTTTTACAGCACAGGCATAAGCCCTTCAGCCCAACTTGTCCATGGTAGCCCCTTTTACCTGGATTTGGCCTATATTCTTCTACATCCTTGCTATCAATGAACCTGCCTCTGAAATGCCACAATTGTAATGGCTCTCCCATTTCCTCAGGCAGCTTGCTCCAGCCTCTGTATGAAAATAGGTCCTCTCAGCTCTGTTCTGAAACCTTAAATCAATACCCTTCCATTATAGACTTCACCCCACTGGGGGAAAAGACTATGACAATATGCCCCTCATGATTTAATATAACCCCTCATGCTCCTGTGCTTCAGGGAGAGAAGTCTCTGCCTGGCAGCCTCCCCTTCAGTGTAAGCCCTTCAGACCCAGGACCATTCTCATGAATCTCCTCTGCACCCTTTCCAGCTGAGCAACCTCTCCACCCGCATGGCCAGAAACACCCGTGTGGACTCACCAGTACCTTGAACAGTTTGCCCTACCCTGTACTTAATGTCCTGACTGAAGATGCGCTAAGCATCATATTCACAGCCCTACCTATTGTCTCTCCACATTCATGTAACCACGTACCTGCATCCCGACAGCACACTTTAATCCCAAGGGGCCTCACCTTGTGGATTCCCAGCACCTGATAACAGGGTCTGTGATTGCTCATCCCTAATGCCTTTGAGGTAACAGTGAAAATGGACTGGTGCATTGGAATGGCCTGTTTCTCCATGAATGGCCAAAGTCATCCATGGACCGTGTATCCAAAGCCATTTATTATACACCACAAATCATTGCTGCACATGCCTGGGATTATCTATGTGACAGTCTGTCAAAAGAAATGGTGGCTCCACTAGTGTGGACATGGGGAGAGTGGGGAGCAGAGACGCAAAGCTTCCCCGTGAGATCCTTCCACCCAGTCCAACTGTCAAAGGCTCTGTACGGGCTTTAAACGGCCAACAGTTGAAATTTGAAATCCTATGACCATGGGGTCTGGGCCCAAGATTGTGGTGCCTATGTTGGGGAGCAGTCTCGAGAGTTTGCAGTCTCTGGGAGAGCAATGAACTGGCGCTAGGCACCAGTAGCATGGAGAAAACACCCTGTTGAGAAGGAGGAGCAGACGAGATGACCCTGAAGACAATGACCGTGACGATGAGCCAGCAAGGTGCTCTGCGGCCGAAGAACACACACACAGGCGACGAGCTGTTGGCGGCTTGCGGGTGAGGAACCCACACAGGCTGTGGCCTGCTGGCGACTTGAGGTCAAAGGACTGACACCAGGCGACAGGCTGCTGGAGGTTGGCTCATGAGAGTTTATGAGAAACAGGTATTAGAACAGGGATTCAAGAAAATGCTGATGGCAAGGAGGCATCCCAAAGAGACCTGGGCACTGAAGGCTTCCTCATCGTGTCAGAAGTTTGGATCTGGGCTTGGGTTGATGGTTTCAACTGGAGTCTTGTGTGGCTGAAGAGGTTGCAGGAGGGCCAGAGGCAAATCCACAGACAATTGGTGACTCTGGGCGGACTGTCTTTTGCTTCTCTTTCTCTGACTGCAAGGGGGTGCCGGGCAATGCTCATGGCAGATCTGTGCCTGCCTTAAGGCAGACTGAAGGCAATTTTGTGTAATTAAATTTCTGTTTATTACATACCAGTAGATAGTATCTGATCTGAAATACCCAGAAGAGCAGGAAGGAAAAGGATTGAATTTGTGATCGATGGTGAAGAGGGTTTTGCCGGTGATGTTCCCGGGCTGTGTCCACTACCTTTTGCAGGGCTTTACACTCAGAAGTGTTGGTGGTCCCCTTACCAGACTGTGATGCAGCCGGTCAGCACATTTTCCACCCACATCCGTAGAAATTTGCCAGGGTTTCCGATGTTCTGCAAAATTCCCAAGGGAGTCCTGGAATATTCTGAGACGCAGCCTAAATATGCTTCCACTGGTTGTAGAGGTGGGCAAAAGGAGTGCAATTTGCTGGCAAGTTGTAATGGGGCAAGGGCACAATAATCAGAATTCCATAGCCCATTGGAATCTTCATCAGCATTCACCCTCTTAGTTTTCCAGAATGAATTCCCAGCTGGAGAATTAAATAGTTATCCTCTGGTACTCACTCAAGCTATTGTAACAGGGCTACGAGGCTTGGGCTTCCCTTTTAAAATGGTGGCACGGTTATAACCACGGTGTCGTAGTTATTGCCACACTTTTACGCGGCCAGCAGCGTGGTTTTGAATCCAGCGCTGTCTGTAAGGAGTTTGCACACTGTCCCCATGGCCAGTGGTGGGTTTCCTCCGGGTGATCTGTTTTCCTCCCACCCTTCAAAGTGTACGCGATTGAAGGTTAGTTTGATGTAATTGGGGCAGCACAGGTCTCAATGGCCATAATCAGCTTCTATCGTGTTGTTAATTTTAAAAAATTAAAAATTGCTCCATCCTTTTCTAACAGGCCCTGATGTTAGCTGGCTTTTCTTGGAGTGCAGCCATGAATGGTTCATAAACTAAAGGTATTCATGCACTTACACCGATTGGTGACCTCACAAAAGAGTGTAAATGTTTCAAGCTTAAAAATCTTCATTCGCTTTTACTTATTTATTCGATCAATATGCGAAAATGCCCCTTAACAGCACTTCCTGCAACTATATAGGAATAGATTCTACAGTTTCAGGTTTTATAGTCTTAACTCTCTTGGAATTCAAGTGGGAATCAATAGGAAGACAAACTACACCACTAAAGTTTTGCTAATTGAACAGGCGTCTGAATGAAATAGACTCTTGTGGCAATTACAACACAGGGGGGACTAGCAAAGAAAGGTTCTGATCCAACACAACAAATTCCAAGTGTTTTTTTTACCCTCTGAAACTGCAGCTACATTGTCACTGCTCGCATGCAATAAACATCCAAAATTCTTGAGCTTATTCCTGTTGCATAAACAGAAGCCAAATCTCAACTCGATTTGCCTACTTGGGTTGAAAGTTGTAGCTAATTTTGCTGATTCATTACAGTTGAAGGGTCCGATCAATAATACCACTGATTAATCAAAATACTTAGGTATCTGACAACAAAATCCAATGAGCTGCCGGAATAAAAGGTATTAAAGGAGGCTGGGATAATTGATAGACACACAGTCAGTGAAAGACGCAGCACTGAAACAGGCCCTTTGGCCCTCAAGTTTGTACTGACCATCAGGGCCAGATTAAGGACAACTGATGTCCTAAGCACACCCCAACAATGGTACCCCCTTGACCCTTCCATTGTCCAACTGACAAGACATTAAGACTCTGTAGGGCACTACTAGTAACCACAGAGACAAGCTGAGGAAACTATAGGCTTTAATACACCGAAGAATGGCAACAAGGGAAAGGTGGCTCGATCTTTATGGCCCAGGACCACGGGGGAGGAGTCATAGGGTATGAGTCATCCGTGGGCAGGCCAGCTCCACATATTTATCCGACGATGATAACAATATACAATGGAGGAAACATATCACCACAGACTCAATAAGTGTTGAATGTGAAATAATAGATTAAAAATTCAGTTTTCTTCCAGGCCGGACCCCACAACCATGTTAAAAATAACCTGTGTGTGTATATCTATTTATTGTGAGGCCCCCTTTTTGTGGGGACTTAGTTCAACTGCACCATTGTAAATCAGTCACTGGAAAAAAAACTCTGTGGTGTCCCCCTTCCCTTGGTGCCCTAGTACATGCTGATTTTGCTTAATGGTTAATCCAGACCTGCCCATCTACCACCCATTTACAATAATCCTACATTAATCCCACTTTTTATCCTGCCCACATTCTCATCACACCATCCTCTCTTCGTGTGCAAATTTCTGCCATTTACCTGTGTCCCGGGGGAAATTTGCAGTGGCCCATTAACCAAGCAACCGGGATGCCTTTGGTAAGTGGGAGGATACTTGGGGAGACTCACATGGTCACATGCCACACACCCAGGATTGAACCCAGGTCTCTGATGCTGTGAGGAGTTCCCACTTGATAAATTGATGTACTTCCTTTCATCGAATAACATCAATCATGTTTGCTTGTTTTATAAAATGTCAACTTTGGGTGGCACAGTTAGTACAATGCCGTTACAGCGCCAGCAATCGGGACCAGGAATCAAATCCTGCCTGTGTTGTCTGTTTGTACATTCTCCCTGTGTCTGTGTGAGTTTTCCCTGGGCGTTTCAACTTCCACCCACCGGTCAAAAATGTTCTGGAGGTTGTAGGTCAATTGGGTGTAGTTAGGC
Source organism: Narcine bancroftii (assembly GCF_036971445.1). Taxonomy (NCBI): domain Eukaryota; kingdom Metazoa; phylum Chordata; class Chondrichthyes; order Torpediniformes; family Narcinidae; genus Narcine; species Narcine bancroftii. Next base: position 228,513,429 of record NC_091471.1, read on the forward strand.
GGCACAGACTCATGGGAAATAATTAAAAATTATTACCACTTAAATTCAGGTACAGTGTTACGGAGTCCAGAGGACCCCTAAAACCAGCAGCAATAGAGATGCACCACAACACAAAACAAAAGTAGTTTTTAATTATATTTGAACAAGAAAACAGAATTAAATTTTAACTTATACTTAGCCTACTTACTTAACCTACATAACCTACTTTATCTCCCCCTCTTGTACTAAGCACAGGGGTGTGTAATGTATATTTAAGATTAGAAAAGTTCTTTGGATCACAGTCCACTCTCACTGGTTGCAGGCAATTGTACTGTGCACCGAAGTTAGCATGAATAAAATTTACCAGTCTTTGGTGCTTAACAGGCAAATGGTTACCACTCAGGAGGGTTCTTGTTGGTCTTCAGAAAGAGATTCCTTTTTGTTCCAGGATATCTGCACCTGATTCCTGTTTAATTAGTGTTGCTGACGAAACTTGCCCCCTTCAGAGTTCTCCAGATGATCCTCCTTCCTCCTTCTTTCAGGTCACCTTTCAGATAGCCAGTCTTATCCTTTGACCAGACAGTCTTCCTAAAGTTTGCCAGCTTTGTACTTTTGGAACTGATTTCAGTCTCCTTTCTCTCTGTTTCACACCCTCCCTCTCTGAGACAAAACTGTTCTGTCTGCCTGCAAAAATCACATGCTCTCCCAGCAAAGCTGTATGCTGCAACTTTGTTGCTCTTTTTGCAAAAAGCACTCTGCAAAAGTCCTGCCAATATTCTATGTTTTAAAATGTTTGTGTGCAACCTGCTCTAATAATCCTTCCCAAAACACCTCTAAATACTCTGTCACAACATTAATACCCCTGGTATCCAGCACCTTTGAGGTTTTGTAGATTCCGGATAAATGTATTTTCCGGATGCTTAAGACTTACTCCTACAATGCTTAACTAATACACGTGCATTTAGAATAAACAGTTTAAAAGACAAAAAAAATGTTATACTGTACTCACACTGACCAAATGTCACATGAATGAATATATAAACCTTAAAGAATTTTCTTTATTTTTAGTCACGTTCTTTGAAAACATTGAACCATTGCAGGATCTGCAGGGTCCTCCCCTCCATGGAGGTGCCTGAGACGAACAATGACTTTTTAGATAATTAATCCCTTCTCCCCAAGTTTACAGACAAAGCCTTAGATCAGGGAAACTCTTACTAACTGGGGATAGGGAGATGCATTAAGAGAGTCATCCCAACGATGAGCAGAATCAACCAGCTCTTCATCCTGGACATCGCCATTACTGTTTCACACAATAGCTTCTGTGAGTGAAGCACAACTAAAACCCTCTGCCAGCTGAATATTTGCTCCCACCTTCACCAAAGGTTTATGTGTTACTTCAGAGAACATTTACTTTTACAATTATAAATTTATGTACTTTTTACCTATTATTTTATTCTTATTTATTTTAATTTTGAAAATTTATTTTCTATTTTTTTTCCGGTTGCTTGAGGATGCCAGTTGCTTGAATTCCGGATACAAGGGGTTTCACTGTTTATTACTAAGGCCAAATATAGATCAATTTTCTGACATTGTCTTTTGAAATTTAATCACACAAACTTCAATGCAACATCATCAATACCCTTTCAAAGGAAATGATTTCCTGAATATAACTTTGTTTTAAACAGCTGCTGGTGTGTTCCTATTACCTTTTACAGGTCTTTGAGAGTTACAGGTTGAACCTCTATTATCCAGTGCTCAATGGTCCGGCAACTCCCGTGGTCTGGCATGTTTTGAATCTGCATCCGTTATTACAAACATCTTACAGACAGCACAGGACTCGAAAGCTGCCATTGGAAAGGTTGAATCTGCCGCAATTGGGAATGAGGTTTGAGTCCCGCGCAGTCTGTAAGGAGTTTGCGCAAACGGCGGCACGTCCAAGCTTTATAGCACCAGCAATCGGGATCGGTTTCGATTCCTGCGCTGTCTGTAAGGAGTTTGTACTAATGTGCCGACAGTTGGCTCTGTAGCGGCATTACGCTAACCATGCCACCCCACAGTATTATTTCCTGCTTTCAGCTTTGTTCTTCCTTTGATATTTTTACATATAGGTGGTTCCCTTAGGGGTCAATTTCTGTTTCCAGCATTTTCTGTGGTCTGGCAATGGCCAGGTCCTGACATCGCCAGATTAAAGAGGTTCAACCATGTACTAGTAATTTCAAAGATAATATTTGGTAAATAACTTCCCATGACTCTAAGCATCAATATTTATATTTTTTATATTTAAAACTGGAGTGTATGAAATATACTGTGCCATTTTAAGGCAATGATTAATAGACCATATTTATAATAATCGTGATTTTTTTTTAATTGAATGGGAAACACATCTCAATCATGAATTTCCTGAATAGCAATTTGTTTCTAAATTCATTTCTTTGAATACTAGCATTATTCATCTCAATTTTTAAATGAATCTTCATTCATTTACTCCCAACTCAACCGATCTCTCTTCCTTTTGGGCTTGATGAAATGTAGATAATGCATCTGCTGTCAGTCAGAGTATTCATTCTCTCAAATATAACTTCAGTGACCCACATGCCTTAAAAGAACAAAATCGAACCAAAATCTAAATCGCAAGCTCAGTAGAGGAACGCAACTCAAGTTCAAGTTTAGTATCATCTCATTCTACAAGTGCAACCCGCCGAAACAGCATTCTCCAGTTCTCAGTGCACCAAGCAGACACACATGTTGACAAATGATACATGTGCAGTACATATATAAAAATGAAAAATATTGTTTAATCGAAAAAGGGCTTCATGAGCAGTACATTTCAGTCGCACAAAATCAATATTTAATTATGGTCAACTGACAAAATATGTTCAAGGAAATAATTAAAAAGTGTTATTAAAATTAAAAAAAAACTCTGCTGAAGCTTTTCAAAAAGTAAACCACACTATGACCTTCCTTAGAATTGAAAAATCTTTAGTTAACAGATTTCAAAGACTGCCCAATATAGGAAGCTGCCCAGGGAATTACTTACATCCAAATGTCAATTTTTAAAAAAGCAAATTTGTCCAATGTTGTAAGGTTAGTGTCTAAAATATAGGTAAAAATATTTAAAACTCCAAAACACCATGTTATTGATGTGCATGATTTGTTTTTTATCCCCCCCCCACCCCCCACCCCCGTGTGGAATAAACACCTATGAAGGGTGCATCTTTCTCACTCGAGACATTTCTTCCTCAAAATACAGAGGCAGTTATATTTGAAGTCAGCTTTACCAATATACTGGCTGCAAGATGATAGATGAGCAAAGGCTTTCCCAGTAACTGCAACAAGGACTTGTTCATTGAACAGAACAGCCGCTTGTCAAATTAACAAAGGCAGGGTCTCCAAGGAACAAAATATTTGGCTGCTCATCTGTAATTTTGCCATCAGCTTCTGTGGGCATTTTGCTTTCAGTTGTCTCCTGCAATAGATTGGGAGTGTAGAAACATTCACTATTTGTTGTTTTTTTGTATGTTCAGCCAATTTTAGGCTGTTTGAGATGCTTTCGATTTGCTGCTAGGTCTTTTTTTTGCCAGATTTTAGTTGTAAAAAATCATTATACAGACAAATGAGAAAATTGTGTGGTTATAACTCAATGCCTGATTGCTTGTGTTTCTCTTTCACCCTTGTTAACAACATACGTGCTTCAACATATTTAGTGGCATCTACACAATGGCCCTTTTGAATCTATCAGCCTTGAGTTGAAGTCACTTTTCAGAGCCACTCTTCATCAGTTGCCTTTAAAACAGCTGCTTCTCTTTATACAGTCTGCAAAATGAGGTGATTTCAATATAATCATGGAGAGCTGCCCTTCCTCTGCCACTTATCCATCTATGGTCTGGCCAAGAACCCCTAGCTGGGCTATTTGCACTGGCAGACTTATCACTGGAAGTGCACCCCCACCTGCTAACCTCCAGCAGTCAAGATTAGAGCACATTTAAGTGTCCAGGATAAGGTGAAAGATCCCAGGCCACAAAATTTGTGCTGACAAAGAATTGCTGGCGGGACTCAGCACGTCATTCAACATTTTGGTCTGAACCCCTTATCAAGACTAAGATAGAATAGGTAAAAGTACAAACATAAAGGGGGGAAAGAAGCTGGGGGAGGGGCCCAGTGGTATTAGAGAAAAGCGAAAAAGAATGTGACAATGCTTTGGGAGCTACTGTCACAGCAGCGCTGCCGCTGGTGTGGACCCAGGAGAGTGGAGAACCAAGACACTATGCTACTCCAAAGGGTTCAACCGGTACGGTCCTAATGCCGGCAGCTCTGTACATGCTTTAAATGGCCTGATAAAGCAGCCAACTGTGATGTTAAGTAAAATTCTGCAAGTGTGGACATCTGTACCCAAGAAGTCAGTGCCTGTGGTTGGCAGAGGCCACAAGGGGTTGCAGGCTCCCAGGAATAGTGGACCGGGAGAAGTGCCGCTCATTGAGAAGGAGAAGCGGAAGCAATGACCCGACAGGCAGTGCACCAGGAAGGGGCTCAACGGCTGAGGGACGCCCACAGGCTGCAGGTGACTTGTGGTCAGAGAACCTGTATGGGACGCGGGCCGACGGAGCTATGATCATGGAAACCAGGCTTCGGAGCCGGGATTCATGAGGGTGCTGAGGGGAAGAAGGACTTCTCAGGGCTTCGGGCACTGAAGGCTTCCTGATCATGTCAAAGGACTGGATCTGTTGCTCAGGTTGCCGATGAATCTGTGTAGAGGCTGCGAGATCCTGGAGGTGAATCCACGGGCACTCCGTGATGCTGAACAGACGCTGCTTTGCTTCTCTTGCTGTTTGGGGCACCAAATGACACTAATTGTGATTCTTTATTTGTCTGATGGCAGGCAGAGGGCAATCTCAGGTAATATTACATGTTCTGTACTATTCCAATAAAGGAATTTGGAATCTCGAGTCTGGATAGGTGTGATATGTGGTTCCAACAGCTGCAGCTTTTATGTTTCACCGTTTGTTTGCTGCATTATCAATGTCACAAAAAAAGCATGTAAAGTGTTTCAAATAAGCTGACCCCTACCTCTTGTGGCTTTTAGCTGCTGTACCACTGGCCTGAGTGTGGCCTCTTCCAAAGAGCATATTGAACTCTTTCGTAGAAGCTCCTGCCATTAATTAAGCCTAGTGGGGTGAACAAGCTGTGACGTAGATCAGAAGAGAGATGCTGTCCTGCTGAATCCATTCAGGGAGCAAGGTCACCATTAAGAAGGACTTCCAGTGTTGCCATCTCAGCATGTGTCAGCTACTAGGGAGGCGAGGAGATGGCGAACTTTAATACATGGCTAAGGAGCTGGTGCATGAGGGAGGGATTCAGATATTTAGATCATTATACTCTTTTCCAGGGAATCTGAACAAGAGAGTTGGGTTACACCTGAACTTGGGGAGGGGGGCAGGTGGTGGTGGGGGGGGGGGACCAATACCGTTGTGGGGAGGTTAGCTAGTGCTACGTGGAGGGTTCTCGGCAAACAACTCTCAGTTTTCCATGGACGCTGCCAGTCTCACAAAGTTCCTTCAGTTCTCTTTGTCTATTGGTCCAGAGAGTGGCTGAAGTACTTAAGAATAAATAAGTGGTGGGGAAGCTATTAGAAAGACTATTTTGGGAAAGGTTTTCTGCGCATTTGGAATGTTGTGATCAAATTAGGCAGAGTAAACATCACTTTGTGAGGGACAGGTCGTGTCTGACCGATTTAAAATCTGGAAGAGTTGACAAAGGTGCTTGATGAAGGTAAGGCGATGGATGTTGGCCCTGGGGAGCTTTAGTGAGATATTTGATCAGGTCATCATGGAGGGCTGATTTAGAGGATGCAGATGCATGGGAGCCATGGAGATAATTTGGATATAAAATGAGCTGGCCCTTAGGATAATAGTGGAAGGCTATTATTTGGCCTGAATGCCTGTGAACAATGGTGTAACATAGGGACCAGTGTATGTTTATTTCTCTTATTTCTAGTCTCCCCCACCAATGGGAATAAATTGCCTATCTCTACCTTTATTTTATAGATTTTTATAAGATCCCCTCTCAGTCCCAGACAGCTCAATCTCAATCTCTCCTTGTAGACTGACCCCCCTGCCCCCTCATCGCTGGAATCAACCTGGTGAACCCCCTCTGTACTGCTCCAAAGTCAGGAAGGGTAAAGAGGCTTCAGAAAGGGTAGAGAAGAGGTTGACCAGGATATTCCCTGGTCTCAAGGGAGAAATTGGAACCTTGGGTTGGAGCTTAGGAAGCTGAGTGGACACCTGGCAGAGTTTTATAGTTCCATGAGTGGCATGTATTACCACGGAGACTCACAATTCTTTCACCTAAGATGAAAGTGTGATATCCTAAGAATGTGTCTTTAAGGTGTTACGACCCCTAATCTGGTTTTGATGTTGAGCAGATGGTGCAGTACTGGTGAATTCCTATGTTGCACCAGCTTTTCATTCCACTTATATAGTATATGTTCAGGTACTTTCTCCCCTATTTTATCTAGTTATGAGCCCAGAGGACCCTAAAACCCAGCAGCAATAGATATTCACCAAGACAAATGATTGCTTAAACAAAAGTTGCTTTTAATTATCTTTAAACATGAAAACAGAATCACGCTTTCACTTATCTCTATTGACTTAACTAACCTAACTTAACCCCCTTCTAATTCTAAGCGCAAGTGTATGTAATGTGTGTGTAAGTTCAGAAAAGTTCTTAGTTCACAGTCTAATCTCACTTCTTACTCCTCCAAATTCACTGGTTACAGGCAATTCTTATACTGTGCACAGAATTTAACATTTATAAAGTTCACCAGGCTTTGGTGCTTGAAAGGTAAATGGTTAGCGCATAAGAAGGTTTTCAGAGAGAGATTTGTTGTACACTGACACCCACAACTGATTCCTTTTTTAATCTACCACTTCAGTCAGGGTTCTTCAGATGATAACTTCTTTCTTTCAGGTCACCACAGAGCACCTTTTTCTTTCTCATATTTCATGTAAAGCATTAGACTGCCAGTCCTCTCGTCTTGCATGAACTACAAGGGCTTTGACCAGGCTGAACTAACCACTCACAGTCCATCTTCCAAATGGGGTTTTTCCACAAGCTTGCCAGCTTGTCCTGTTCTAGTCCCAGCTGTTGCTGCTGACTGTAACACTGTAGAAGTGATCTCTTTCTCTCTCTCACTCTCAGAGAGAGAAAGCCTCTTTGGCCCTCTCTACTTGCAAAACCACATGACCATCTTAGAACAGCAAGTTCCCCTCCAGACAATCTGCAGCTCTGACAAGTTCCTTCATCTGTTGCCTTTATGTAAACAACAATCCATTAGAGAAGTCTCTTGGGCACTCTCCAAAGCTTTTGCAAATGTTCTGGGGCTGACATGTATAGCATGAGCAGAGCTCCAGTATTTTAAATAAGATCTTTTTTTAAATGTTTGTATGTGACCTACACTAATAAACACTGGCCTAATTTATCTCCCAAAAACACATCTATATTCTGTCACAAAGTTAAGAGGGAGGAAGTTTAAGGGAGGTATGTGCAGCAAACATTTTACACACAAGGCTTCCAGAAGTAGTGGTGAAACGAGATACAATGGTGACATTTAAAAGGCATCTAGATAGACATGTGAACATGAAGGAGATGGAGGGATATCTATCAGTGCAATCAAAGGAATTATGGCTTGATTTGGATATCGTGTTTGGCCACAAAGCCTGATCCTGTACTGAACTGTTCTGTGGTCTTTTGAGGTTTATTTCCATCAAAATAACTTAAGTTACATACTTCCAATGTGAGTATTAGAGAGTAGGGCTCCAGGTCCATTTTTTCTGAGCACCTCCAAAAAATGGTTGGGTTCCTGGAGAAATCTGGACAATTTCGTAAAGAAATTGCCTTTTTTTTTTCAGGCCCAGCGTTTTCTTCCAAAAACCACTTGGGTAAGTTTTCCACTGCAAATTTGACCCATCATTTCCTTCAGCTTAAGTGGCTCCTAAATGAGGACATTGCCATGAGGCGGTGTCTTTAAAAAGCAGCCTTTATCCTCAAAGACCCCCACCAGCCAGGCCATGCGTTCTTCGCTCTGCTACCATCGGGAAAAAGGTGCAGGATCCTAACGACAAGCACTCAGCGGCTCAAGCACAGCTTCTTACCCTGCTCCCATCCAATTCCTGAATAATCAATGAACCAAAGACATTGCCTCACTTTCCATGCACTATATTGCTTTTCTTAGTGTAATGCGGTTATAATACAAATGTTTGTACTACGACCCTGCTGCAAAACTACAGAATTTCATGACTTGTTCATGTCAATAAATCCTGATTCTGATATTGTGTTTGAAGGATATGGTGGGATTCAGATGGAGAGCAATGTGTGAGGTGTATGGTGGGCATGGTGGGTTGTGGATGGAGTTTATTGAAGGCATGTGCCATTGGGGTGAGTGAGGGGTGTTCTACATTTGTGGTGGGACTTTTGTGTGAGGTGTGCTGTACTGGGTTGTGTTTTGATGGGGTATGTTGTGGGGTAGATTGGCTGTGCGAAGGCTTTCTCTGGGGGGTATTAGATGGACAACTGTGTGCAAGCAGAGTATTTTTTTGGCTTGTGGCATGGGTGGGACATGTTAGTGCAGAGCATGTTTTGCACACAGTTAATTACAAGGTGGTGTAGGCACTCTGTCTTTATTTCGGCAGTTTTTTGTGTACATGTGCATTGCTGTTCTGGGTCTTGAAATTGTGGAAAGAGTTATGAGACAGAATATGTCAAGAACCAATTACGTTGTCGGTGTCCTGTCAGAAGCAGGGTGCTTATTGGCACCTTGTGCTGTCAAAATGAACACTTCTGCAGATCATGTATAAATGAAGAAGCCCTGGTAAAACTGAAGTAAGCAGTGCAAATCAATCCAATGACTAGAGGCATGCCTCAGAGGGGTGTTGTGGTGGGGTGCGTTGTGATGGGGTGTTGTGGTGAGGGTGTTGAGGTGGGGAGGTTATGGTGGGGAGTGTTGGGAGGTGTTCCAGTGGGGGATGTTGTGGTGGGTTGTGTTGCGGTGGGGGAATGTTGTTTTGGGGTGTATTGTGGTGAGGGGGTGTTGCGGTGGGGTGTGTTGTGGTGTGGGGTGTTGTGGTGTGTTGTATTGCGGTTGGGAGTGTTGTGGTAGGGTAGGTTGTGGTGGACGGTGTTGTGGTGGTGGATGTGTTGTGGTGTGGGGTGTTGTGGTGGGGATGTTGTTGTGAGGGTGTTGTGGTGGGAGTGCTGTGGTGGGGGTTTGTTGTGGTGGGGTGTGTTGTGCTGGGGAAGGTTGTGGTGGGGGTGTTGCAGTGGGGGATGTTGTGGTAGGGGGTGTTATAGTGGGGGGTATTGTGTTGGGAGATGTTCCAATGGGGGATGTTGTGGTGGGTTGTGTTGCGGTGGGGGAATGTTGTGGTGGGGGTGTTGTGGTGGGTGTTATGTTGTGGTGTGGGGTGTTGTGGTGGGGGTGTTGTGGTGGGGGGTGTTGTGGTGGGGGTGTTGTGGTGGGGGTGTTGTGGTGGGGGTGTTGTGGTGGGGGTTTGTTGTGGTGGGGCCTGTTGCGCTGGGGAAGGTTGTGGTGGGGGTGTTGCAGTGGGGGATGTTGTGGTAGGGGGTGTAATAGTGGGGGGTATTGTGTTGGGAGATTTTCCAGTGGGGGATGTTGTGGTGGGTTGTGTTGCGGTGTGGGAATGTTGTGGTGGGGGTGTTGTGGTGGGGGTTGTGTTGTGGTGTGGGGTGTTGTGGTGGGGGGTGTTGTTGTGGGGGTGTTGTGGTGCGGGGTGTTGTGGTGGGGGTGTTGTGGTGGGGTGTGTTGTGCTGGGGAAGGTTGTGGTGGGGGTGTTGCAGTGGGGGATGTTGTGGTGGGTTGTGTTGAGATGTGGGAATGTTGTGGTGGGGGTGTTATGGTGGATGTTGTGTTGTGGTGGGGGGTGTTGTTGTGGGGGATGTTGTGGTGGGTTGTGTAGCAGTGTGGGAATGTTGTGGTGGGGGTGTTGTGGTGGGTGTTGTGTTGTGGTGTGGGGTGTTGTGGTTGGGATGTTGTGTGGGGGTGTTGTGGTGGGGGGTGTTGTGGTGGGGGGGTGTTGTGGTGGGGTGTGTTGTGCTGGGGAAGGTTGTGGTGGGTTGTGTTGCAGTGGGGTATGTTGTGGTAGGGGGTGTTATAGTGGGGGGTATTGTGTTGGGAGATACTCCAGTGGGGGATGTTGTGGTGGGTTGTGTTGCAGTGGGGGAATGTTGTGGTGGGGGTTTTGTGATGGGTGTTGTGATGTGGTGTGGGGTGTTGTGGTGGGGGGTGTTGTTGTGGGGGTGTTGTGGTGGGGGTGTTGTTGTGGGGGTGTTGTGGTGGGGGTGTTGTGGTGGGGATGTTGTGGTGTGGGGTGTTGTGGTGGGGGTGTTGTGGTGGGGTGTGTTGTGCTGGGGAAGGTTGTGGTGGGGGTGTTACATTGGGGGATGTTGTGGTAGGGGGTGTTATAGTGGGGGGTATTGTGTTGGGAGATGTTCCAGTGGGGGATGTTGTGGTGGGTTGTGTTTAGGTGGGGGAATGTTGTGGAGGGGGTGTTGTGGTGGGTGTTGTGTTGTGGTGTGGGGTGTTGTGGTGGGGGGTGTTGTTGTGGGGGTGTTGTGGTGTGGGGTGTTGTGGTGGGGTCTATTGTTACAGGGACTTGTGGTGAGGTCAGATTCATTAGCTCAACCTCATTTGGAAGATCTGTTTGTGCCCCTGTATGGAGTTGAGTGGTGAGATGTGGTGGGGAAGGTTGTGGTGGAGGGTGTTGTGGTGGTGGATGAGTTGTGGTGGGGTGTATTGTGGTGGGATGCTTGGTGGGACACCAGCAGGCAGAAACAATGGGTCTGCCAGGGCAGTTCGGTTGTGAATGTTGGGTGGGAGATAGAAGCAGGTGGAGTGGGGTTCAGGAACTATCAGGCTGGAGGTGGAGGTGAAGCTGTTGGGGGGGAGAGGCAGATGTCCTGAAGAGATGCAAACTCAATCATGGACTCACTGAAGGGCTCTTACTTTGTACATTATTTATGATTGATATTTTTTTCTGAATTGCAGACTGTTTGTTTACATTTCTCCCTTTTGCATAAGTATATTTTCTTGAGGGCAGTTTTCCCCACTGGTAAGTGGTAATTCTCTCTGGCCTGCAGGAAAAAAAAAAGCTCAGGATTGTATGTGATATCATGTATGTACTCTGACAATAAATCTGAACTTGGAATATTTTGGTGCATTTTTCTGGATGGAGAAGGCTCTGAATGTCCTCGTTACTTTAAAACATTACGCTGCAAAGAAATATTTACTATCTCATTGAACTCACCGAGTCAACCTTTCCGAACATTGCTGTGAACTTTTTGCCTATACTCCTTAAGTCAAATATCTAAGAAACAAAAGGGCCCAAAGATCAATGTGGAACAAGCTATAAGTTTCATATAGAATGAAAAATAAGCACATTGTTTAATTCACAAGTCATGTTATGATTCAATCTGGGATTCATTTTTGTTTTAGTAATTAGCAAAATTAGCAGTGCTCACTCTACAATTAGCGTATAACTGGCATGACTGTGTCTGACTGAATAATTCAATGAGTTGGCACTCATTTATTGAATCAAAAATATTCAGTTGTGTTAAACATGGATGTATGATCTTTATGAGTACTGGAATATCTTATTCTGTGTCTCCAAATCTGGCTCTGAACAAACAGTTGTAATCATTTGATATTCTTTTATCCTTTTTTGCTAAGTCAATATTATTAGTATTTTGGGACCTCTATAATATACCAGCATCTTGGCCTAAGAAGAATGCCTCAGCTTGATGCCTACAAATTGTCCCATTCCTCTCCACACAAGGAGAGGGTCAGAACAGTGCTTTTCTCATATGATGGCTTCAGCACTTATGGCATCAGCTCAATTCAACATGAGCCCTGCTGCGCAGCTAAAATGCCTTAAAAGCCTGACAAAGAAAGCAGCCCTAACCCAAGCTTAAGGTGGGGAGTTTGCAAGGGGATGAAGAGAGAAAAGAGAAAAAGTTTGCAATCAAAAAGGTAATCAAGTAATTGTAAAATAATTCAGCTGTCTGAACACAAATGATGAGGAAACCAAAAGGCTCTCAATGTATCTCATCAGCAGTAAACCATGTCAGATCAGAATCATATTACCTGATTCCATCTAAAACCAAATGTTTTTTTGTGATGCTTGCTTAATATTTTATTTGCTTCACTCCAATTATTTTTTTCCATATAATGGATAAAATTCTGTCTTCACTTTCCCCTCACGAAGAATGTTTTCAAAGATCATTATTTCTTGTTTCTATCTGTCACCCCATGATCTGCTCACTTCTCTTGCCTAACTTCCCCTAAAGATCTCCAGGAACACTGCAGGGCTTTGCCCACATCTATATTTTTTTGAAGCTCGAATCGCGAAGATTTCTGATGAGCTTTTTTTTACATTTCTTATCCATAGAGGAATAGGATATTTTTTTGTTTTTGGTTAGTCTTGATCATTGAATAAATTATTGGGACATGATGATTGTTTTCTGATTTTTCCTTTTGTGCAAAGATTCAATTATAATTCTAATTAATAATGGTGTTTTTTTAAATTAAAATCCTGCAGCTCTGGGGACCAAGCCAAAGATGGTGGCACCTGACCTTTGCAGTGACCACAATGGGTGGCAGTCTCCAGGGAGCTGAGGACCAGCACAGGGCACCAGAAACGGGGAGAACAACCCACATTGAGAAGGAGAAGCCTATGAGACCAACTCAACAGGGACAGTTTACCACAGCAGTGGACCAGTGAGGGGCTCAGTGGCTAACTCTAACCCTAACCCTAACCCAAAGGACCAGCACAGGCTGCAGGCTGCTGGAAACTGGCTGGTGGGAACCAGGTATCAGATCTGGGATTGGGGAGGCAAGAAGGGCTCCCGAAGGCACCCCAGGATGCTGAAGGCTCCCTGATCATGTCGGAGGTCTCGATCTGCAGCTCTGGCTGCCAACGGATCGAACAGGAGTCTGTGCAGCTGCAGCGACAGCAGAAACACTGGAGGCAAATCCACAGGCACTCAGGGGCTCTGCAGGCATTCTCTTTTGCTTCTCTCTCTCCTACTATTAGGGACACTGGGCAATATTGAAGATGACTCTTTCCTTTGTGGCAGGCAAGATCATTTTGTGCAATATTACATTTTCTGTATTATTACAAAGGAATCTTGAATCTTATTTTGAAAAAGTTATTTCTGGATATGAAATTGTTAAATTTAGCTGAAAACTATAATCTAAAAGTATCAGATAAATTAACATGCAAGAGTATAAAAGTTGAAGTGTCGTCGAGTTTTCAAATGCAAGTGCTTCTCGACATATGATGAGGTTGCGCTCCAATAAACCCATTGTAAGTGGAAATATTATAAGTTGAGAAAGAAAATCATAGCCTTAACACTCCTTAAATGTGCTCACACCACTGACTGTCGCCTATGGCTGGACAAATGTATCTAAAACAAAGCATATTTTATAATTAAATTTTGAATACTAGACTGAAAAAAAACAAATTTTAATCTCAAAATATAGCACCAGCCATCAGCTACTGCAATGATAACATAATGACAGTCCTACCAACACTATGCGGCAAATTGTGAAACAATTACAGTACCAAGTGACCTCATGCAGGTATTATCATTAGAATGTGTATCACCATTGTACAATCTAAAAAGCCTTAGTCAAACCATCGTAAGTAGAGGAGGACCTGCAGTGGGCTTTAACGTGCTAAGCCTGAGATATTAATTACTATCCAATAATATAAGGCACCTTTACAGCGAGGAGGGAAAACAGGTGGAAATATGGAGCACGGTTGAAACTGGAGCTGTTTTTAATGTAACCATGAAAAATATTCACTGTGAGTTCTCTGGTGGGGCAATATTCAATTCCTGGAGACAATCCTAGCTAATACAATCCTTGTCATTTTCAGCCATTTTACCAAAAAGGGTTGGTGGTGAAGCACCATACTGTTTAATCCATGAAAAGGTTGCTATAAGTCGTCATTTCACCCATTGCTGCAATTAAATATTTAAAAAGCAAATGGCAGGGGCGGATTTATTTGAGCTGTAACTTAACCATCCAAAAAGGAGAAACAAAGCAAATCAAGTCTTTGCAAAGGGTTCAGATCCAAACTGCTGACTGACCATTTCTACCCTTTGGATGCTGTCTGATCCGTTGAGTTCCTCCAGCTATTCTCAGGGAAAGTGACCCATTTGACCTTTCTGAGATTGCAATTTTACATTCAGGAAATGAGTACTGGCCTGCAAAAGGCTATCGCAGCCTGCCTGTCTTCACCTGATGTTCTCACAGGCACTCTCCTGCATGGTTTACAGATCAGTCAAGATTACAAAAGTAGCTCAAAGACAATTAGGTTGATTTAAGTCCTATGGACTTGGCAAGCCTGTGTAAACAGTTTGAACCATCTATCCATCCCACATCCCATTCACGAAGGCCCTGACCCTGGAAATGTTTACTTGTTAAAGCAATGGACGAAAATGGAAAAAAAAACAAATGACCTTGAGCACGCTGTTATGTTTAAAAGGAAGCGCCTTACATCTGAGCATGCTCAGTTGAACGCAAAGGTCATTTGAGGAGGAAATGGAACATTACTTCAGGACCTACCACAGGTTTAAAAAGAAGGAAAAACAGAATGGTTCAAAGGGAAAAAATAGGGTAGTGTTTTATGCACCAATGTGAAATATTTTTGTTACGGTGAAGTATAACATTGATGTCAAACAGATGCCTTAATAATTGTCTGTTGGGTATAATTTATCGCGCCCAGTTAGTAAATCATCTTGTACCATGTGAACTGTTGTGAAGATAAAAGCCCTCACTTAGTCAGATTAACAAGACTGTAGGCAGATGTTTACTTTAAAATCAGACTAGATAAAATCATCAGGATTCCAAAAAGGAAGAGGTAACTAGTTGAAATTATCAAGATTGAATTAGATGCTGTGAATAAGTGAGAGAATAAATTCTTCTTTCCTATTCAATCTGTTTATTGAGTTATGTTGAACATATGTACCAGAAGAGAGATACATTACATTCATGTATTTACAAGTGTGTAAGGAAAAGAACATATTAGTATTTAATATATTAACCATAAATTTCTTCTCTCCTGTAAAACCAGAAGAAAAAAGAGAGAGAGAAATGTATTAATTTTTATTACAAAATCTCCTTCAACTAATCAAAAAAAAAGTAAGAGGGACTGGGCTGTCCATTCAGAGAGCTTTGGCCTTCTCTAGATCCGTAACAGTAGGAAAACAGAGGGTTTCCTGGTTTACATTGGGAAAAATACGGGCCAAGAGGGAATAAATTCTTATAGCGCAGACATATGTACACATAAATAGAAACATACATAGATGCACTTAAATGCACGCGTGCACACATATGCCCCTACACACACACACACACACACACACACACACACACACACACACCTACACATGCCCCTACATCAAGAATCATACACATACATACACAGACACACCACACAAAACCACACACACACACACACCCCACACCCACACACACACAACACACACACTCCTCATCAAATACTCCTCATATGTTAACCCTCTAATCCTAGGGTCATTCTCATAAACCTCCTCTGGACCTTGACCAATGCCAACACATCCTTCATTAGATATGGGGCCCAAAACTGTTCACAACAGTCCAAATATAGTCTGACCACTGCCTTATAAAACTTCAGCATTGCATCCTTGCTTTTATACAGCAAAACCCCTGGTATCCGGCACCAAGAGGGATTGGTAGATGCCAGATAACTTAAATGTGATTGGTGAACTAACGATGAGGCACACCAATTTTAAACTTTTACCTAGTTATCTTCCGCAAATCTTTTGCTGGTTGCTTGAGGCTGCTGGTTGCTTGAATCTGGATAAAAGGGGCTTTATTGTATTCTAGTCTTCTTGAAATGAATGCTAAACATTACATTTGCCCTCCTCACTACCAACTCAACCTGCAAGTTAACCTTTAGAGAGCCTGGAGCACTAGGATTTCCACACACCAGAATAATTCCTCCAACTCTAAATGCTGCAGAGGCTGGACATGGCAGCATCTTTCACTACATCGGATGAAGATCTTCTTGATGCTTCACATTTTGTTTCATGAATTTCTGAAGGAATGCTGAGGATTGCAGTGAGCCAACGGTCAGACGTTAGAGGCTGTTTGACCTGATGAACAGTCTGTGGTGAAACAATTAGTCAAGTCAGGTTTATTGTCATCCGATTGCACAAGTACAACCTGACGAAACAGCGTTTTCTGGTCCTTGGTGCAAAACATGCAGACACACAACCAGATATAACACACATACAGACAAACAATACATATGCAGGACAAGTCTGCATCTATGCAAATAAACATATATTGGTTCATAAATATGAGAGTCTTGGATGGTCAGTGTGAGCAGTTCCTTTGATCGTTCAGCATTCTCACTAACCAGGCTGTTCCTCAGCCTGGTGGTGCTGGCTCTAATGCTCCTGTATCTCTTCTCCGACAGGAGCAGCTGAAAGATGCTGTGTCCAGGGTGGAAGGGGGTCCTCGATGATTTTGTGCACCCTCTTCACTCAATAATCCTGGTGGATCATGTGAATGGAGTGGGGGGGGGGTGGGGGCGGGTGAGGAACACTCTGATAGACCTGAAGATTGACCTCCAATTTCTCCACAGCAACTGTACCACACTGTGATGCAGCCAGCCAGGATGATCTTGATAGAGTTTCTATAGAAAGCTGACATAATCGTAGTCTTGCCCGCTTCAGTCATCTTAGGAAGTATAAGTCACTGTCACACCATCCTGACAAATGAGGATTCAAGATTCAATTTATAATCACAGTAATAAAACAGTGTCGGTTTACATGAAACTTCTTTTTGCCTGCTGCACGGCAGACAGACTTGCCATTGGCAAAAATTGCCTCATAGCCTCTTTCAGTTCTTACAGTCAGAGAGAGAAAAGCAAAAGAAAGTCCCCCCAGAGTCACTGAGTGTCCTTAGATTCCCCTCCAGCACTTCCACAACCCCAGTGTAGTCCAGTCCAGTCCAAGCCATTGGCAGCCTGAGCTCCAGATCCACACCTCCGATAGGGTCAGGAATCCTTTGGTGCCCTCGGCACCTCCTCGCACCCTGGTTCTGATATTTGGTACCCCTCCAGCCAATTTGAGCCAGTCTCCAGCAGCCCACAACTTCAATGGGGTCCTCGCCTCGAGTCACCAGCAGCCTGCCGCGTGCACTGGTCCCTCAGCCGCAGAGACCCCTCACAGGACCACCATCATGTTCAGTGTCCCCATGAGTCATCTCCTCTGCTTCTCCCTCTCAGACGGTGGATGATATTCCTGTCCTCTGGTACTCTGCTCAAGTTCTCTGTCTTCCCCAGGGTCTACAGCCCATCATGGCTGCTGCAAATTAATAGGCGCTGCCATTTTGGCACAGATCTGCGGTCACGGGATTTCAAATAAAAACCGCCATCAGGAGCACTGCAACTTCACTCTCTTGATACCCTTGGGTCCACCACATTGGCAGCGTTGCCTTGACAGTGGCTCTGGCAGCGTCGCCATCTCAAAACAAAAGGCAAATGTTATGCTTCCATGATTGGTCACCAGTTAAGTGAACTCCAAGGAACTTGGTGCTCTCTACTCTGTCTACTACAGAGCTGTTGATTCACAAGATTCACAAGACAAAGGAACAGAAGGAGGCCACTAGGTCCATCGAGTCTGTTCCTTAAATCTACACTAAGCTACTCTACACTAGTTCCAATTTCTGGCCTTTTCCTAATGCCCTCACTTATGAGATACTTGTCTATTTCTTGTATAAAAACTTCCAGTGATCTTGCTTCCACTGCTGTATGCGGCAGTGAGTTCCACAGATCCACGACCCTCTGGCTAAAGAAGTTCTTTCTAATTTCTGTTTTATATGGACAACTTCTAATTTTCAAACTATGACCCCTTGTTCTCGATTCACCCACCAAAGGAATCATCTTACCCACATCCATCCTACCTAAACCTTTCAAAATATGAAATGCCTCTATGAGATCTTCTCTTATTCTTCTACACTCCAATAAATACGATGCATGAGCTGCCAAACGCTCCTCGTACATTAGCACTTGTATCCTGGGAATCATCCTAGTAAATCTCCTCTGCAACCTCTCCAACAACATCACATCCTTTCTAGGATAGGAGGCCCAAAACTGCACACAGTACTCCAAATGAGGTCTCACCAGTGCCCCATAGAGCCTCATCAACACCTCTTTACTCTTGCACACTATTCCTCTTGATATGAAGGCCAACATAGCATTCGCTTTCTTCACTACCAATTTCACTTGGTCATTAGCTTTTAGGTTTCCCTGCATGAGGACACCCAGGTGTATAGTGGACGGTGGTCATTCCTAGTCCTCCTGAAGTTCACGGTTATCTCCTCCATCTTGTCAACATTGAAACTCAGGCAATTAATATTGCACGATTACATGAGATTTTCCACCTCTTCTCTGTAGTCCAACTCATTGTTGTTTCTGATGAGGCCAACCACTGTTATGTCATCTGCAAACTTGATGACACTGTTGGAGCTGAAGCTGGCAATGCAGTCATGGGTCAGTGTAAAAGAGTGTATGATAGTTGGCACACACTGGATTGGCTAAAACAGTGGTTTTCAACATTTTTCTTTCCACTCACATACCAATTTAAGTAATCTTTATGCCATAGATGCTCTGTGATTAGTAAGGGATCGCTTAAGGTGGTCTGTGGGTGGAAAAGAAAAGGTTGAGAACCTCTGATTTAATTGTACTTCATTGACCCCTTATGTGCACAGTTTCATAACTCCAATGGGCCAATGATAATTTTTCTCAAGCAAAATGTTTAAATAGGAATTGAGTCTAGAGCAGTGATTCTCAAACTTCCCTTCCCACTCATCATTTCCTTACTAATCACAGAGCACTGATGACATACAGATTGCTGAAGGTGGTCTGTGAGTTGAAAGAAAAAGGTTGAAAACCACTGGGCTAAAGTATCTGATCCTGTACCATATAACTTCATAATTACAGGAACCTGAAGACGAACACCCAATGGTACAAAAACAACTTCTTCCCCTCCACCGTCAGATTTCTGAACGGACAATGATCCACGGACACGACCTCCCTTCCTCTTCATTAATTTGTGTACTGTATTTTTAAAAAATGCAATTTATAGCAAATGTTTTGCACCTGTAATGCTACTGCAAAAGAACAATTTTTTGTGACACGTGCTCGTGTCAATAAATTACTATTCTAAATTACGGTCCTACAGCTCTCCCTTTTTTACACCTCAGCTCCAGTCTGGGAGGCCAGTTGGTCACCCTGCTCACTTCTTAAATATATTTCCTTATCTTATTAGTAGTTGGCAATAAAACGGAGCAGAATGGTAACTCTTACAATTACTGTTACTCCAACTTCATGAAACTTGCGGATCTGGATGACAAAATGTGAGAAATTGGATCAACACATTTGCTGATGACAAGATAGGAAAAGGATTTTTCAAAGCTTGCAGAGGGATTTGGACCAACTGGGAGAATGGGCCAAAAATGGCAGATGGAGTTTAAAGCAGACAAGTGTGAGGCGATGCATTTTGGAAGGGTGAACCAAGGAAGGACCTCCACGGTGAACAGTTGGGCACTGAAGAGCAGAGAGATCGGGAAATACAGATACATTGTTCCCTGAAGGTGGTGTCATAGGTGGGCAGGGTTGTAAAGAAAGCATTTGGTATCTTAGCCTTTATAAATCAAAGCACAGAGTATAGGAGTTAGGATGTAATGTTGAAGTTGATTAAGACATTCAGGGTATTGTGTGCAGTTCTGGTCGCCCACCTACAGGAAGGATAGAGTCGCAGAGAAGATTGACTAGGATGCTGCTGGGTCTTCAGGAGTTGAGTTACTTATAATAAGACCCTTGGAAGTGCTGGGTTCTCCAGAGACAAGTGAAGAAATGGGAATCCACATGTAAAGACTCTTCATTTGACTTGCTGCCAGCCATTAAACAGGGGCCACTGAGAGATAGTTCAATGACCATGACAGGGGTCACATCCGAAATCCAAGGTCAGGAATCAGGAACACAATCAGAATCAGATTTACTGACGTGAACATGTGTCGCAAAATTAGTTATTTTGGGGCATCAGTATTGAGAATTACAGGGTGCAAAATGGCAACAAATTACAGTCCTGTGAATACAAGATTGAAAAATATAATTAGTGCGAAAAATAGAAAAGTGAGATAGTGTCTGTGGTTCAGAAATCTGATGGCAGATGGGAACAATCTGTTTTTGTACCATTGGGTCTTCACCTTCAGACTCCTGTACCTCCACCTGATGGTAGGCGTGGCCTGGGTGGTAAGGATCCTTGATGATAGAGGCTGCTTTCTTGAGATGTCCTTAGAGGACAATAGACAATAGACAATAGACAATAGACAATAGACAATAGACAATAGACAATAGACAATAGAGAAGACTGATGCTCATGATGGCACTGGCTGAGTTGACAACCCTCTACAGCCTGTTCCTGTCCTGTGCATTGGCACTTCCATACCAGACAGTGATGCAACCAGTCAGAATGGTCTGAATGGTACCCCTGTAGAAATTTGCAAGTCTTTGATGACATACCAAAGAGTAGGTGTAATGTCAATTGACGAAGAAGGGCTCAGGTGGTAGGAGTTTGGTGTGAGGGTTCATTTCCAGAGACTAGCGGAGAGGGAAATTACAACTCCCAGTTGTTAAGTAGGGATCAGTTAAGTAAGGGAACAGAGATCATGGAAGGATTGGCAGCAGGAGTCAGGGTCAAGGTGAGGTACCATCAGCTTAGCGGATGGTCATTTTGCAGAGGGGGCAGCCTTTGAGCAGGGGTTCCACAGGAGAGTCATTGGCATTGCTTAAAATGAGGTTGAATCCTAAAGCTGGGCTGGGCTCTGTTCAGGAAGGTCCACTTTAAGTGATACAGAAGCAGATTCTAAATGTTTCATAGAAGGTCTCAAAGGAAAATCTGTAACTTTATGACCAGTGCAATAGGTTCCCAATATTGCATTTTGTTCTGTTTTTCATTGAAGTGGAATTACACAGCACACAATAAAAAAAGTGATGTTGATGGCCTCAATTCTCAGCAAGAACACAAACATATCGGGCCAAATGATCTCTTTTAGCTTATGAGCTATTTTCTGATCTGCCAGTTGTCTTCGATTCAAGTAGGGAAAAGTTCAAATGATGGGTATAGCTAGATATAAATGCTTTTCCAAGGTTCCAGGTTCCTTTTATTGTCACATAATAATACATTAAAAATGTAACATGCGTGATAAACTTTAAATTTTTCCCTGCCACAAGATTAAGAACCACTATTAGTATCGCTTGGCATCCCCATTTGCAGTACTCAAGACAAGAAAGCAAAAGAGAGTCCCTTCAGAGTCATTGAGAGCTCCCGCAGCTCCTCCCACTGAGGGTAGGTGAGATGCAAATTGGAGGGCACGGATTAAGGGTGAACGGGGGAAACGTTTCGGGGGAACCTCAGGGGAATTTCTTCGCACACAGAGAGTGGTGGAAGTGTGGAATTTGAAGTGGTGAATGCGGGCTCAATTTGAGCATTTTAAGAATGTTTGCACAGGTACATAGATGGGAGGGGTATGGAGGGCTATGGCCTGGATGCAGGCCCATGGGACTAGGCATAACTTTGAACAGATTAGAAAGGCTAAAGGGCCTGTTTTCTGTGCTGTAATGTTCTATGATTCCAAAAGTATCTGAAATGGAGTATTGTTCAACAATCTGCAATTTTTAAAAACTCAATTGCTAAGTAGTAACAATACCTGTCACCAGGTCACCAAGCCTGAAAAATCAGTTATGTATCTTTATCTTTGCTTTATAGAGGACACTGTTTGACCTGCTGAGTTTCTCCAGCATTGTGTTTTTTCTTCAATCACAGTGTCTCCAGACTTGCATTTAGGGAATCAAAACCAAGGACAATGAAAGAAGTATCAAAAGTGTGGTGTGGATTACAGATTCACATCTGTTGAGCTACTGACACTGCACTGTGATAAATATTTCTTTTCAGCATGTCATGAATGACAGTCTATTACAGTTTTAAATTCACAGAAGTTAAAGGGGGAGAGAAAGATTGCCCCTCAGGTCGTGAGTTGAACTTACCAGTGCATACGCAAGAGGTAAAACACAGGATTCTGTCTACACAGTGGTTAAATGAAAAAACACCCAAATGCTGTAGAAACTCAGCAGGTCAAACAGTGCCTTTATGTGTGTGGTGATACACCACCAGCCTACTACAGAGGGCAACCTCTGTACCTGCAGGAGTGTAAGGGGACAGGACAACACCTGGCTGGCTGCCAATCAGTCGGCCTGAATGGATCAAGCCTCACCCGGTCGGGTGTCAATCACTCTCTGGGATATAAGCCTGTGCTGGCCTCCCAAGGCCTCACACTGAGTTGCTGCAGGCACAGCCAGCCTGGCTCTGTGGAGGTCTTTGTGAATTAATGCCTGTTGTTCAGTCTTTACCTTGTGTGTGTCTGATTCTGTCTAACAGCGCACCACAATGTGGCAAAGGTGAAGATACATCACCAATGTTTCGAGCTTGAGCCCTTCATATGCAACGGTTGTAACTCTGGGATATTGTTCTGCCCATGTTGGCCCACATTGTAATTGTAATGAGATTTCACCATGATTATTTTACAGTCTTACAACCAATTTCTATTTTCTCGTGCTCAGGACAAAGACTACGATGTCTGAATTTCTCATCAGTCCCTTGTTTTGATTAGATTGAAGGGAAAAGCTACAATAGATTTCTAACCCCTCAAAACGTGCCCATGTTCCACTCATAAGGTGATTAGTCTCATGTTGGCCCTTGTAATGTCTTTTTGCTGAATTAATAAAATATGGTTATTAGTAACAATCGTGTGGGGGAAGAAAATATTCAAATTATTGTTCTCTTTCCCCAACAAAACGGCTGTGAGTCAATGGTTTGCAGTAGAGCAGAGCAGAAACAGCGTAAAAATAAATGTCTTTCAGCGCAAAGTTCTGAGGGAATTCAAGGGAGCAAATGTAAATTAAGGGACATGTAGAGGTTGTCAGGTCCCCGTCCACATAGTAGAGGTGATATTTAGCATCTAAAGGACAGTTATGGTTATCTTAACAGCAATGGTGATAAAGCTGTCCATTTTCTTCATTTCATCTGTTATGTCATTAAGAACAACCCAATAGCTGTCCGGGACTAGGTGTTCACAAGCTGACCTCCCAAACCAGTTTCACCATTTACAAGGCACAAGCTAAGAGTGTAATGAACACTTAGCTGGATGCATAAATTCCAACAACATTTGAAATGCCAGGTCAAGGTGACCTATTTGATTGGCAACCATCCCACCCGAGTACCTAAGCATTCATCCTCTCCACCTTTGCCACAGTTTGTATATTCAAAAGAATGCACTACATTTACTTGTAAACGTTATTCCCAAGCCTGCAACCTCTATCACCGAGAAGGACTAAGGCAGCAGCGATGTCAACACCGCCATAGGATGTTTCCTCTCGTATGCAAACTTGATAATGTCTCTAATATTCCTAATTTGGCCACATATCTGCCTTGCTCTGTCATCCTGTACTGTAAGTGGTGCCAGGTAATAGTAATTGTGACCCTTTCTCTGCCTTATGGCAAACTGAAGGAAGTTACGTGCAATATTACATCTTCTGTTTTATTACAGGATAATGAAAGAATGTTGAATACTGTATATGGCAATGTATCAGACAGTCCTAGAACTTTTAAAAAACTCACCCCCACCAGGGTAGTCTATACAGCAAGAACGAAATCCCAAACTTAACAGTGAAGTTTCAGCGCTCCCCGCAGGATACATCTGCCTAGTCTGACTGCTGTCAGCTCTGTAAAGGCTTAAACATCCGGTTAAAGGAGCTGACAGTGGTTTATTTTAGAATATGCTAATAAAATTTAAACCTTGACTGGATAATTTGCTTTTAATGTATTGTTAATTCGTATATTAAATAAGCCTAGCAGCATCAGTCCACTTGTCAGCAGTAAATGGGTTGTCTAATAGAATGAGTATAGTGCAAAACCTACATTTAAGGGGTCACCTCATACACGGGTCATCTGATACACCAGCGTATACGGTTAAATTATCTTGAATCCTTGGTTTAAAACCTTGAAGTTCCCTAACCAGGATGGTGAAAGAACACAAGAGTTTGAGTAATTGAAGAAGGAGAAGTCAGCTTATTAATTTTGGGTGAGGCTCTTACAACATCGTGAGGACCTGGTAAATACTAAATAGCTCACAGGCTATTTCTGAGAGTAAATGGTTTTCGAACCAGAAGGGGAAAGATGAAAGAGGGGCCTGAGGGAAACAGTTTTAAACAGAGGGCAGTCCGTTTCTGAAATGAGCTGCCAGAAGAGGAAATGGGATCTGTTACAATACTTAAAAAGCATTTGGACAAATTTATAGACGGGAAGGATATCGACCAAGCGGTCTGTCCCTGAATATCAACTTGGTGGACTGGTGAGCTGAAAAGGGCCTGTTCCATGATGTCTCACTCTGATATCTATGATTGAAATAACGAGACCTTTTAAAGGAAAATATGGAATGGTGTTTTCATCTCAAGGACTCAATGGATTGTTTACGGTGACAGGCACAAATAGAGTGGGGGAGAGGGAGCACAGGCAAATGAGACAGCTATCATCTGCCCAAGAGGTGGGAGGTTGAATTCCTTTCAGAGGTAAAGCAGAGACGAGGATGGAATGTAGCTGGATCATCCTTTCTATCCGCAGAGTGTTTTTAATTGATGGACTTTAGTACGGCTGCCCGTTTCAGTGGAGGTCAGAGCCTTCTCCAAAAGGAAGCACTACCAGGCAGTGAAGCAGTGGCTTAATGAACGAAGGTGACAAGGTTTGGGGGGTAGGCTGGTGGTTTCATTACTCTGTATTTGAGGCTGAGAAAACGATGGTGTCAGATTAATTCCTTTAATAAATAAATGATGCCTTTGATGTATGGGGGTTTCGGCTGGGGCTGCTGGAGGGGCAAGTGGCAAGGAAATTATCTCACTAAAATCACAGTGAGAGCTGGAACTATATTGAAGTAAGAATGTCAAAATATAATTTGGAATAGCGGGTTTTGATGGACTTCAAACATTTCACACAGAACAGGGAAAAGGGATTCTTGTTTGTTTTTCTGCCAGGTTGGCCACGATTTGCTGGAAAAGCAATTGACTGACAAGGGCAACCGAATCACAGGGTGAGCTTTCTGGTAGGTCTGGCAATTAATTTATTGTTTCAGATGCTCTTTCTCTGCCCTTCCTCATGTTAATGGATTCTCTCTTATTGTTTACGAACAAACTTCCTGGGGTGGAGGATGCCTGGGAATTTCATAGCAGCAGCTGTCCAGTCACTGGGCCCTGGCTGATTTGTTTAAATCACTTCACTGTTGAAAGTTAAAATGAGGCGATTGTCACTCACTTTAAATTCCTGATTCCAATGTGTTTATCTTAAGACTCTTTAGAAACAGTCTGCTATTTGCCTCTATCTTCTTCTGTCGTCCAAGAAGATAAGCACATCACAAGCTCAATGTGTGCACTGAGAACCTTTCATAACTGACTTTAAGCACTGGTTCCCTCTGCTGTGTTGAAACCTCTGCACATTTTCCTGTCAGCACTCATGGGTCTAATTGGTGTTGGATTGTTATAACAATAGTGACTGCTGTTTACATAAGTGAGTTCTATGACCAGTGGAGATGGAAACAGAGCCCTCTAGTTTTGCAACCAACACAATCTAAAGTAGTTTCAGCTGCTCCCTCGTTGAACAAAATCCAAAGTTATTTAGTTCATTAATCCAATTCCCCAGCTGCCAGGTAGTGTGAAGAGAAGTCTGCAAACCACTGAATTGATTCATTGCTGGTAGCTGATCCGGCGGGGACGGCTGCAAATGTGCCCTGTCCCAAAACACACTAGTTCACCAGAGTGATTGTATTTACTGAACTATTAAGAGACTAAGTGAAGTCAACCTGGAGGCAGAAGCAGGTCAAGAGCAAGGGGCAACGACTGAAGAGAGGACATCAAGAGCACTGCACCAGCGACAGAGGAAACCATGGAGGAGAGAGCTCAGTGGTTCGTCAACACAAATAAATGCAATCGTTTTAAATTTCCATGGAGGTTATTTATTTAGACATACTGCATGGTAGCAGACCCTTCCAGCCCATGAACCCCTGTTGCCCCATTACACCCAATTTACCTACAACCTCTGTGTGCTTTAAAGGGTGGGGGGAAACCCACGCAGAC
Organism: Narcine bancroftii; assembly: GCF_036971445.1. NCBI lineage: Eukaryota > Metazoa > Chordata > Chondrichthyes > Torpediniformes > Narcinidae > Narcine > Narcine bancroftii. The sequence continues at coordinate 228,539,714 of NC_091471.1, forward strand.
ATGGGGAGAGCGTACTCCTCACAGCCAGCTCCCCATTCTAACCCGGGTCGCTGTTGCCGTAATAGCGTCGTGCTAAGCATGATGGACATCGACGCTGACTGTGCTGTCCATCCACGCTAACCGTTCTTCCACATCCTAGTCCAGGACTAGGATCTACTTGCACACTTCCTGCCGGGTTTCTGCTAGTCGGCCATTGAAGTCACAGTAAACATTTGGGAGAAACCATGGATACAGGGAGAGAAAGGATCACGATTACAGAGGAAGTTGCTGGGACAGGAAAAAGCATAAATCAAACGAAGGGTAGAGAAAGGCTTACAAGACCTATCATGCATGCAGATCATTAGACTTTGGGGCAGCGTGGGAGGACAACAAATTCACAGGGTTAAAGTAAACCAGCCACAGAGATAGATCAGATTAAAAGGAGAGAGCGAGGGAACACAAGACACGCAAACATAGAAGCAAAGCCAACTATAGACATAGGCTGAGCTAATAAATGGGAACCACAGAGAGAATAATGTACCACACAGGGAGATAGAGACGGAGATAAAACCACAGGCAGAGAGTAAGAACAAATCGCATTCTCGGGACAAAGTGACCCAGATAAGAAAGAGGAGAAATAACTTGCCTTACCCATCGGTGCCATTAAAACATTTCAATGTATTTTATAATCAATGAATTAATGCCCAGAAAAGTAGCATTCATAGACATGAGATCTTGAATTAAAGTCTTGCCTCAAAGGCAGTAGTACCACCGTATTGCATGATTAGGTACTAAAAATCCGTAATGGGGTAACATTCAACCTCCTAAATTAGAGGTGGAACGTGTGCTAAATGAGCTATCCACCATGCAATGATGACGAGACAAGTCAGAGATTGAGGGAACTGAAGAAAGGGATAATGTCGTAAACAAACTGAGAGACATGGGAAAAGAGAGAAAGCACAGCCGCACAGAGTTAAAAGCAAACGGGAAACTATGAATGTGTGCGGAAAGAAATAAAATAAGACGAAAAAAAAAAACAGCCCACAAGCTGATTTTCTCCTCAAAACCAACTTGTGAGTGAGCTCCAGATTAAGGCGATTCTTAAAAAAAACTCCGAAACAATTTGTCGTCCAGTTTCCAACAGTTGGAATATTGCCCGTCTGCCATTCGCGCCTCGCTGAGTGAGTGGTAAGAGCGATCAGTTTGACTCCTACCATCTCTCTCAATTTCAACGAAGTTTTTCTCCTCCAAAATCGCAGGATTAATTTTAGTAGGACAATGATAAGTCATGACTTTATTTTTTTATTAGCTAATTCTAGGTACATTGATCCAGCTTCTCTACAATTGGTATCAGAAAATAAACCTATTTCAATAAAACTGCTGTTCGTTGTGTTTGGACATGAAGAATAAAATCCGCAATAATGGGAATGGAGATCATTTTCTCTCTTGATTCTTGTGCGGTTGTTTACTCGGTGTCCCTTGTGCCCCGCGCCTCTGTGTGTGTGTGTGTGTGTGTGTGTGTGCCTGTTACTCTCTGAATCTCTTTCTGGGGTTTATTCCTTCTGTGCCTGTCCCAATGTGCATCTGTTATTTTCTGTAATACAGTGGCTCCATTTTGTGCTTTCAGTTTGTGTCTGATTATTCTCTCTTTGTATCACTGATGACATTTAGTGGTTCTTTGTCGCCGTCTCCCTGTATGTTTGCAGTTCCTTCTTCTGCCGTTGTGTAGGCATATAAACCTGCATCCCCGTGTGCATTGGTTGTCTTTTTTTTAATCCTTTCTCTCTGCGACCCCTTTCTGATCCCATGTGGGCTTGTGATTCGTTCTCAATACATCAATGTGTGATTGCATTTCTCTTTCTCTGGCTGGCTGTCTCCTTCTTTCTCTTGTCTTTTTATGAAAAGAAGACAATATCAGGTAGGTTATGTTAAATCCAGACTATCTCCGACTTGGAGGACGAAGCACAATTCTGATCTCTGCAGCGATACACCATGAGAGAAACAATAGGGAAGACTTTCAGGGACATCACCAAAGCCAAGCAACAATTGGAGTGAAACATGAAAGTCTGCAAATAAAAGTCTCTAATAAAAAAGCACAGTTCACGCGGCATCCATAGGAGGTAAAGATATATAATCGACGTTTCGAACCTGACCCCCTTCCTCAAGGTGTTTAGGAAAAGATTTGGTGGGAAAATTTTCCAAAAAGGAGAAATCTTGGGTAGATGTAACGAGGTCTTCAAAGCTGTGGAAGAGTTCTGATGTACCATCAATAATCACTAAAGGTTGATGTGGTGAAACTATCAGGCTTTTATTAACGAAAAAGTGGAACGACCATCGACCTCATTGACCTATCGAAGCAAAGAGAAAGGGGAACATGCAAAGGGACTGTGGTTAGGAACAATCTCAGGAGGTGTGTCCAGCCATCATGTTAAATGTGAAGTTTAAGATAAATATTTTTTTTGGAAAAAAAACCCAGAAAATGTTGGAAATACTCAACAAGTAAGGATACATGTTTGGAGAAGGAGAGTTATTATTGCAGGTTTATGTCCTTACAATGTATCAGGAAAAGTTAGAAATCAACTGTGTTAAGCTGTAAAAAGCCAGGGAGGGTTGGACAGTACAAACCCCTCACCTCCCCCCCCCCCCATCCACTCAACTCCGAGAGACCGGGAGCAGCACAGGGTCTGTTTCCCCCCCCCCCCCCCCCCAGCTCCAGGAGTCGAGGAGAAGTGCAGAGTCTCTTCCCCACCCTACCCCCACTCCCCCCAGCTCAGGGAGACTGGGAACAATGTAGAGGTAATTGCTTGCCTCACTCTTCCCCACCTCCCCCCCCCCCCACCCAGCTGGGGGAGACCGGGGAAGTTCAGAGGACATCACCCCAGCTCCAGGAGACCATGAGCAGTTCAAAGGCTGTTGCCCCCTCATCCCCCCCCCCCCCAGTTCCAGGAGAAGGAAAGGACACGCCAGCCAGGAGACAGAGAACCAGGAGCACACACAGACTGGCCCCCATCGACACCAGCAGCTTCACCCGAAAAGACCCCACTCCCAGAGGAAGATCTCTCCCTGTTCCTGAGCCAAGAATATGTTCTGCAGTTCACCGAAGGGGTGAGCATAAGGTTTCAGACTGATTGACACTGGACTGTAAGAAATGTGAACTAGAGACTTTAATAAATAACTATAAAGATTAAAATAGCAACCCTCAATGTGCACAGTGTCAAACGTATCATGCAATACCTGGCGAAGATCAAGGCAGATGTGATGTTCATGCAGGAGCGTGGGCTGCCACACCTCAGGAACTATCGGAGGTGGTCGCGATGGTGTATGGTTGGGGGGGTTTGTGGGGGGTGGAAAAATTCTCGTGCATCTGGTCTGGGTATCTTGCTGCAGGGAGGCCACCGTAAACGCCAAGATTAAGGAGGTTGTTGGGGGACAGCTCCTTGTGGTGGACCTAATGTACCACCACACCCCACTCCGGTTGATGAATGTGTACACCTTGCCTGTGCAGAGTGAGAGACTGGGCTCCCACCATTGAGCAGAATGGTCATTCTCACCAGTGAATTCTACTACATCATCAATGCAACTGGATGATCTGGCGGTGCCAATAGAACATTACACAGCTCGTCCAGACTCCTGATGGAGATGGTAAAGGATTTATAGATATGTGACTCCTTCAGCAGCCCTTCAGGTGGAGCACAGCCTCACCCCACCTTGTCGAGATCAGACAACTCAACCTGGACTCGGATAGATGTGTCAAAGGCCTTCATGTTCAGATCCACCAACATCAAGCCAGTGTTCTTCTCTGACCACTTCCTTCCTTTAAACCTCCTGTCCCCTACAGAAGGACAAGAGGGCAGGCAGGGGAATGTGGAAGTTGTTGACCCCAGAGGTCATAGGGAAATGTTTTCAATTTTTTAATAGTTTAAATTTGGACATACAGCACGACAACAACCATTTTGGCCCACGTCCATGCCGCCCAAATTACACCCCATTAACCTACACCCATGGTACACTTTGAATGGTGGAAGGAAACCAGAGCCCCCAGAAAAAATCCCATGCAGACACAGGGAGAACATACAAACTCCTTACAGACAGCACGAGACTCGAACCCAGCCCGGTCCTGATCGCTGACGCTGTGAAAGGCGTTATACTAACCACTAGGCCAAATGCGCAGCCCTTATTAACTCTGCTTCTTTACTGGAACTAAAGCAGGAGAACCACGTAAGCCTTCTTTGACTCCCCAGTGAATTGGTGGGATGTGATGAAGGAGAATATCGTTCTTTGTCCTCAAACGTGTGCAGAGACCAAAACAGAGGAAAAGGGGAACTGGGCCAACTCCAGACTGACCTGCAGAAACTTTTCTTTCTGCAGATGAGAAAAGTGGATGTGGGAGAGGAACTCCAAGATCATTTTTCAATCCAGTAGAAAAGGATGAGGCATCCTCATGCTTCTTCTTCCAAAATGTTCACCGAGAAAATTCTATGATCCACGGTCTGAACAAAGAGGATGGTTCAGTCACATCCTTGCCGACGGACACAAGGGAAATAATCAGATACTTTTATGCCAGAATGTACAACACTAAGGCTACAGACCGAACTTACTGTCCTCAATAAAAGAGGTCTTAGGTGACAGCAAGTGGGAAAGTCTGGATCAGACAATTACTCTGGGGGAGTTGACAGGCTCCATCCTTTCCTTTGGGTTGAGTAAAACTTCCAGAAATGATGCTTTGTGGGATTGGGTGGGCCCAGACCTGATCAAAGTATACAATGCTCCTGGTCGGATGAAGGGCCATTATCAACCTGATCTTCAAACACAGAGGGATAAGGAGGACATAAGGAATTGGCGACCCATTTCACTGTTAAGCATGTACTACAAAATCCTATGCAAAGCCATAGTCAATTAAGTCAAGTCTGCCCTGGGACAGATGATGGATCCAGATGAAATCTACACAGTTCCGGGCATGAAAATCTCTGTCAGCCATGTGCTGGTCAGAAATACCATCACCTACTTACAGGACAGTGGAGTGGAAAGCTGCCTGGTCGACCAGGAGAAGTCTTTTGATTGAAGGAAGCAGCTGATTAGAGCAAGAGAGGTGAGGTAACCTGAGGGATGGCAGCAGTTAAAATTTACAAAGGGGCAAGGCAGGAGCTCAAAGTTGATTGGAGGAAGAAACCGAGTACCCCTACAAAAGTGAGGGAGTGTGTAGCGGTCAGAGTGGACTGAGTCAGAGTGGTAAGGCTTTGGTGCAACAGACTTTGGAGAGAGCAGGCAAGGGATAGAGGGAGTTGAAGTAAGAAAGGGCCACCCTATTCAAGGAAGAAAAAGGATTCACCAGACAAGCACAGGTAAGGGCAGATTTTGTTCCTCTAATCTTAAACAGTGGCAGCCAAGGCAATGGACTGCTCCTGTTGCTGAAGGTCAGTCATCAGGGAAGCCAGTAGTATCCCTGATGACTTCATCTGTGAGAAGGGCGGCACAGATGGCATAGTGGTTAGCACAACACCTTTACAGTGCCAGTGATCGGCAACAAGGTTTGAGACCTGCGCTGACTTTAAGGAATATGTTCGTTCTCCCCCTGTCTGCTTGGGTTTTTCCTGAGGGCTCCTGTTTCCTCCCACCATTCGACTGTACCGAGGCGGGGGGTGGGTGGTGGTGTAGGTTAATTAGATGTAAATTGGGTGGCATGGATTTGTGAGCCGATATGGCCTGTTCCCGTGCTGTATATCTACATTTTTTTAAAAAGTGCATCCAGATACAGTTCCTGACAAGCCACGTTAAGGAATTGGAGCTCGATTTGGATGAATGCCGGATCATTCAGGTGCAGAAGGGGTAATAGACAAGTGTTATAGAAACACTCTCACACCTGCGAGGGAGAAGGAAGGTAGATGGACAACAGTCAAGAGATATAAAGGGAATCGAGAGGCGGTGCATGGCACCCCTGTGGCCATTTGCCTCAAGAACAAGTATACCATTTTGAATACTGTTGGGGGAAACAAGCCATAGTGATCAGGTTTCTGGCACGGAGTCTGGTCCTGTGGCTAAGAAGGGAATGGAGGAGAGGAGGCGAGCTGTAGCGATAGGTGATTCCATGGTTAGGAGGATAAATATGAGGTTCTGTGGAAGATATTGAATCTCCCAGATGGTAGTTTTCCTTCTTGGTGCCAGGATCTGAGATATCTCAGATGGAGTTCACAGCATTCTTAGGAGCAGCGTGATGTCATGGTCCATGTAGGGACCAATGATTTGGGTGGGAAAATTGAGGAGGTCCTGGGAGGAGAGTTCAAGGAGTTAGGCACCAGGCTGAAGGACAGGACCTCCAGAGTAGTGATCTCAGGATTGCTGCCCATGCCACGTGCTAGTGAGGTTAGAAATAGGAGGATAATGCACGTGGCTAAAGACGAGGTGCAGGAGGGAGGGCTTCAGGTTTCTGGGTCATTGGGCTCTCTTCCAGGGAAGGTGGGACCTGTCTGATGGGGCTGTTTGCAACTAAACAGGAAGGGGAATAATATCCCTGTGGGAAGGTTTGGTAGGGCTGCTCCAATGAGTTTAAACTAGATTTGCAGAGGGATGGGAAGAAGAGTGTCAGAGCAGATAGAGGAGAAGAGGAGGGAAGAGATGATATGAAAGTTCAAAATTCAAGATTCAATTTATTATCATAGAATAAAAGTGTCATATTACATGATTTTTTTTCTGCTTGCTGCAAGACCAACAGATTTGCCACCGGCAGGAATTGCCAAGGTGGCTCTTACTATCAGACGTAGTCAGAGAGAGAAAGAGGGAAGCAAAAGAGAGTCCCCCTGGAGTCATCGAATGTCCTTAGATTCACTTCCTGCACTTCCACAGCCCCTACAGCCACACAGAGACCAGTCCAAACCATTGGCAACCCAAGCTCCAGATCCGAACCTCCGACCTTTCAGCATGCTTGGCAACTCCTCACATCCCTGTTCTGATACCTAGTACCCCTCCAGCCAGTTCGAGCCAGTCTCCAGTGGTCCACAGCTAGGCAGGTGCCTCCCCACAACAGTCTCCAGTAGCCCATCACATGTACTGGTCTCTCGGCTGCAGAGCCCCTTCACTAGTCCACTGTCGAGGTCACTGTCCCCACAGGTCGTCTCCTCTGCTTCTCCCACTCAGATAAATGAGGTGATCTTCCTGTCCTCTGGTCCCCTGCACCAACCCTCCACTTCCTCAGAGTCTGCAGCCCCTCATGGCTGCTGCCGATTAATAGGCGTCACCATTTTGGGCACAGACCCCGGCAGTCACGGGATTTAAAATAGAAACCGCTATCGGCTCCTTCAATGGGCCACTGAAAGCCTATGTGGAGCCGACGGCAGTCGACTGGGTGGCTGGACCCCTAGAGTGCTCAGGTGGTGAACTTTAATATTTAAGAAGAGTTTGGACAGGTACATGGATGGGAGAGGTGTGGAGGGCTATGGACTGAGTGCATCAGTGGGACTAGGCAGCAAAAAGGTTCAGCATAGACCAGAAGGGCTGAAGGGTCCTCTCTCTGTGCTATAGTTTTCTATGCTTCTATGACCAGATATCACACAAATATATGATGGATGTGCTCTCCAAAATGGGCTTGTGGGAGGGAATCTGGAATTGGATTTAACTGCTCTACATGGACATCCCTAGTGCTGTCCAAATCAATGGGAGGGGAACAGATAGCTTCCTCATCAAGTGTGCAGTCAGGCAGGTTTGCCTTCTCTCTGCAGTCTCATTTGTGTGAGGCAGGAGCTATTTGCTAAATCTATCAGGAAGGACAAGGACATAAGAGGAGGGATGTTGTCAGGCAGTGGAGCACTTATGTCAAGGCCTCCCTGTACATGGACGGAGTTGACGACTTCTGTTCGGACACACAATCAATCTATTGACTGATCCGCATCTGTGATCACAAGTCTAGAGTTCTTCCATTAACAGGCATTGAGGGTAAACTAGAAGAAGAGTGAGGGAATGCTTTTTGGTCACCGGATTGACCATCCCCTTCTCAGTCTGATCTCTCTGTTGGGGATCTGGCTTGGAAGGGCCAAGGCATGCAGCATAAATTGGTTGGAGCAGATCTCACAAAATTGTGTCAGTGGACATGGTAAGAACCTGGTCATCGCTGAATGTGAATAGGTTGTGGCCCATCCCCCGCAACTTCACCTTCCTGGTCACCAAATATGGATCCAAGATGAATATGTTCCAAAGGGTCATCTTGTACAAGTTCCCAGATAACAGGGGCAAGGGCGCATCCAACGTGGTCCTCATTCTGATGACCACCTTCCTGTATGGCTCCACCAGGCTGTGCGTGGAATCAAAGTACGAGGGCACCAAGTGCCACTACCTGTCCCAGATGTGGCAAAGGATGGGCCTGACCCTGTTTCCTTGTAATGTCCCAGTCAACTGGACTTTGCCACATCACCCAGACAAACATCTTCAATCACAAGGCCATTAGCCATTGGTCAACACAGAAAATCCTGCCAATATTGAGAGATAAAGAATCGATGGACATGGTGGGGTGGTTCCTGGAACAGTGCATCCAGGTCACCTGGCTGATTGCCTCAGTGCCAATGCTTACAAACAAGCACCAGGATGTGGCCTGACTGTTAATGAGAGGGGCTCTCCCAATAAGATCCTTCTTGTACAACTGGAGAATCACCCTCCATAATGATATCCTCGGGATGACTGTGGTGGAGGGTATGAAGAAGGCTGCAAGAGTCCTTGTCATAGTTCATCCCCAGCAGCAGCGTGACAGAAGACTCTTTGATTTACAGGCTGTTCCCATAGATGAACAGAGTCAGACATCCAGAACTGCTGGAAGATCATCAACTCGATGAAAGACGCACTTTGGTCTTCCCGAAACCTGTTAGTCTTTCAGCAATCAAAGATGTCAGTGAGGGAATGCAGCCAACTGGCATATTCCAGGCTGTAGGAGTACATGCTAAGGGATGCACTGAGACCTGGTGCAGCCAATGTGAGGGCACTATGGGGAAGGGCCACAAGTCTAGAGTTCTTCCATTAACAGGCATTGAGGGGCTTCCCCTCAGACTCAAAGAAAACAGAGGTGCCACAGGGGTGGCAATGGTGTAAATAGAAATGAATGTAACTGTGATGACATGGATACCTGCCATTTCATCACTTGGCCACAGGGTGTCACCTGTGGCCACTCACTATTTCTTCTTCTCTTCTTCTTTGGCTTGGCATCGCGGATGAAGATTTATGGAGGGGTATGTCCACGTCTGCTGCAGGCTCGCAGGCATGGTTGCAGCGGTTACAAGGGAAAATTGGTTGGTTGGGGTTGGGTGTTGGGTTTTCCTCCTTTGTCTTTTGTCAGTGAGGTAGGCTCTGCGGTCTTCTTCGAAGGAGGTTGCTGCCTGCCAAACTGTGAGGCACCAAGATGCACGGTTGGAGGCAATATCAGCCCACTGGCAGTGGTCAATGTGGCAGGCACCAAGAGATTTCTTTAAGCAGTCCTTGTACCTCTTCTTTGGTGCACCTCTGTCTCGGTGGCCAGTGGAGAGCTCGCCATATAACACGATCTTGGGGAGGCGATGGTCCCCCATTCCACCCAGTGCAGTTGGTTCTTCAGCAGCACAGATTTGATGCTTGCGGACTCTGCCAGCTCGAGTACTTCGATGTTGGTGATGAAGTCATTCCAATGAATGTTGAGGATGGACCAACCCTCTTTACTATCTTCTTCAGCATGATGCTGAAACAAGCCACAAAAGACCACAACAATGAAGACGCTGTTTACATCTGGTACCGCACGGATGGCAGTCTCTTCAATCTGAGCGCCTGCACGCTGCTCTCCATTGCAGGCAAAATCTTCGCTAGGATTCTCCTTAATAGACTAATACCTAGTGTCGTCGAGAATGTTCTCCCAGAATCACAGTGCGGCTTTCGCGCAAACAGAGGAACTACTGACATGGTCTTTGCCCTCAGACAGCTCCAAGAAAAGTGCAGAGAACAAAACAAAGGACTCTACATCACCTTTGTTGACCTCACCAAAGCCTTCGACACCGTGAGCAGGAAAGGGCTTTGGCAAATACTAGAGCGCCTCAGATGCCCCCCAAAGTTCCTCAACATGGTTATCCAACTGCACAAAAACCAACAAGGTCGGGTCAGATACAGCAATGAGCTCTCTGAACCCTTCTCCATTAACAATGGCGTGAAGCAAGGCTGCGTTCTCACACCAACCCTCTTTTCAATCTTCTTCAGCATGATGCTGAAACAAGCCATGAAAGACCTCAACAATGTAGACGCTGTTTACATCCGGTACTGCACGAATGGCAGTCTCTTCAATCTGAGGCGCCTGCAAGCTCACACCAAGACACAAGAGCAACTTGTCCGTGAACTACTCTTTGCAGACGATGTCGCTTTAGTTGCCCATTCAGAGCCAGCTCTCCAGCGCATGACGTCCTGTTTTACGGAAAATGCCAAAATGTTTGGCCTGGAAGTCAGCCTGAAGAAAACCGAGGTCCTCCATTAGCCAGCTCCCCACCATGACCACCAGCCCCCCCACATCTCCATCGGGCACACTGAACTCAAAATGGTCAACTCACTATTTAAATGTGAGACAATTGCCTATTGAATACTTCTGACCTTCCTGGCTAGAGGCAAGGCTGTGTTAGGTTTCTTGGTTGATTAAATTGTAGTTCCCTTTCAATTTCATGCTCTACTTGTTGATGTGGTGCTTCAGTAACAATGTGCAGTGAGGGAAATGTATGGATTCAAAACTAAAATTGGGAAGAGGCTTTGAATAGATTTCCTTTTGATAATAATTTGTCGTGAACAAAGTCTATTTTTGGTTAGAAAAAATATTATCTGCTATTTACATTTCATCAAGACATCTGTTGTGGTCAACACAGTCTCAATCAGTGTTACTCAGTCTCTTTTCCATTACAGACATTCTTTCCACCTTTCATCCCTTTCTACAACTTAAAACAAATTTAACCTACATTTTATTACTTCTGAGAAAAAAAAAGATGTCAACCTGAAGCATGAACTTTGTTTCTCTTTACCTTGAAATTGTCCTTCTTCTAGGAAAGGTGAGGCTGACACCAAATCAATAATACGAGTAAAATCTTGAGCGGTTATGAAACTGGGAAAGCATAGCGGCTGAACGCCACTTGCACATGGACAAGAACAATCCTGAGGAGCACTGGTTGATCTAAATGCACTTCTTTTGTTCCATCATTTTTATACACTTCTGAAAGCCTTTGATACCCTTCAACGAATAACTACTCAAATCGGATTTCATACCTGAACATATTTGCCTTTCCTCTCCAACTCATAAAAGTGCTAATTATTCTTCAATCTTCCCACTGCACTAGAGCATTCTGAAGTAGATACATGAACTTTTGAGTCCACACTGCTAATTGAATGCAGTGCTCACATTTACATTTGGCTTGTGATGACACTCAGAAATAATCGAATTCAAGGCCAGTTTTTTCCACTCCACACTCTATTTTTACCCAGAAAGAGACACTGCAGAAGCTGGTAACACACAGGAAAATGGGAAATGCTCCCTCCGCCATACCTTCTGTTCAAATAATGTTCTCACGTTTCAGAATCCAGATTCATCATCCACATGATGACAAACCAATCCTGTGATTGTGATATTTTCTGCATGTTTTCCCTTATTTCCCCAGGGTTCTTGTGTTGGCTGCATTTTCTCCATGTTAACAGAATTCAAACTAATGCAGAAGTACTGAAACATTATTATTTCTCATTTCCCTCCTCAAAATTGTTGAAGAGATTTACTCAATGTGTGTGAGGGTTGAAGTCAATCCTTGTCAATACAAATTTGCACAAAATTTTAAATGAAGGGCTTACATCTACAAGGCTTTGCTTGCAATAAAGCCTGGAGTCCACGGAAGAATTTTCAACTCATAAGTATGTGATTGAAGCTGACAGGCGTTGCCCTAGTTCCATGTGCTCCATGTTTAGCAACTGATAGCCGTATATGTTTCTGATTGCCTTGCTTTAAAGTCCACATGACCCCTTTCATTATTGGTGCCAGAGGCAGTCAAGCGGAGTTTTGCAGTGTTGGAGATAAGACAGCTCCACCTTTGTTATCTACCTCCTCTCCACCCCTCTGCAGCAGAGGGACTTTTTAAATTCAAAACATCCCTTCATCTGACACAACTGAAGCTAGCATCTCTAACACATCATAAATTCAGCATCACTTCTGAGTAGATGCTTATTCCAATCAGTGGATGTCAGGGCACAAGTGATCTGAGCAAATGCCCTGGTAATTTAAATTCCCTCTCCGACACACTAATAATAGGAAATAATGCCAATGTTGATTTGATGAATCTATTTAGTTGAAATTAATTAACACTGCTAAAACTACGAGCAACATTTTGGTGCATACACTACAGTTGCTACTGCTGCTGGCCAGCTTTAATTTCTGGGCTGTGTACTGTTTCAATATTATTAAGAAAAGAGCAACATACTGCTCAGGCCCATCTCTATGGTATTTTTTCTGGCTCTCTGTCCCATAGGATGATGATGGTTCCTTTCAGCCAGTTTGCGAGGTTTGATATAAAGATACCCCATCCCTCAGAAAAGGGCTGCATGCGCATAAATAGATTTTAGGCGAGTAGGGGGGTTACACAGATACAGACCCACCCTATCGACATCCCCTCCTGGATCCAGCGGCATAGGGGAAGTTCTGTTGCGGTGAACGGCCAGACCAAGCTTCACCACAAGGATGCCCTCTCCGCGCTTCATGGCACGTCTTTGCTAGATGGCCGTTGACCTTACAAGAGGGTTCGTCCTCCGTTTTACAGGTCTTGTTTTTCACCCTGCAGGGTGTCTAGCCTGGTTGAGGGAGCCGGTTTAGTCACCAACCACCTGACCATGTGACAGGTAGCACTCGGACTAAACGTATGGCTGCATTTTAAAACTTTTTAATTCAGACACCTATTTGCTCCTTCCTCATACATTGAAGAAGGTCTTAGGCCTGAAATGTTAGTTATATCTCTTTACCTTCGATGGACGCTGCAAGGCCTGCTGAGTTCCTCCAGCATTTCAGAGTTTTTACTACAATCACAGAACCTGCAGACTTCCATGTTTCCCTCTTTTAAAGTTTATTGCTATGTATTTCTATGGAATTTCTCCCAATTTCATTCATTTAAATACATCCCTGCAGATTCTTTATCAAATTTTAAATAATGATTTTTCATTAATGGGGGCAGCTAATGACAAATCTACATTTAGTATCGAGTGTATGCATAAAATCTGTGAAGAGTATTTTTGTCTTTTTCAGGACATCTAATGTCAGACTGATGCAAAGGATAATCTTTCCTCGATTTCCTGTCAGGACTTTTTACCTCCCAGCTCAAAAACGACTTGCATCAATCCTCGTCAAATCACCTTTGTCATTATTTCTTATCACAAATCTGAATCAGTTAAGCTCTTACATATTTTTGGACTCTCCATATGATCTGCCCTCAACAAATTAGAAAAATTACACGTACAGCACAGTAACAGGCCCTTTTGGCCCATGAGCCTGGGCCACCCAATTAACCTACAACCCCCATGCATTTTGAAGGGGGGTGGGGTGAGAACACCAGTCTCCCTGGGGAAAACCCACACAGACACAGGGAGAACGTACAAACTCCTGCTAGTCAGCACTAGATTTGAACTCAGGTCACTGGCACGGTAATGGCATTTTTCTAACCATGCCACCCTGAAAAAAAAACACTCGCACATTACTCTTGCACATGAATCACATTTTCATATTTTATTAAGTAGAATGAAGCAGCTGGTACAGAGAACTCTAACGTTACTCTGCATGGGGCTAAAAGGCATTTCTGGTATGAGATCTTACCCTCATAGTTTTTCATTGTGGCAAGGAGTTGGTCTGGAATGACAGAGTGCTCCATCTACTGGAAAAGAAGCAATTTATAACATTCATTTTACTCAGTCAAAGACTTAATTCTCAGTATGAGATGGGATTTGACCCCATAACCTTTTGGAATAAATGTCCTCCATTCCACTGCCTGATCCACAAAGCCACTTTCCAATTATAAGTTCTTGCCTGAAGCTCAAATCCTTGGCAAATTATTCCAAGTATTGTTTTCCCCCTGCAAAACTTGATATGAAGTCGGTCGTACGAAGCAGCATTTTGTGAATGATGTCCGAGGAGTTTGTCCAATTGTCAGAGTTCAGCTTTACCATGTCAGAGTTTACCTGAGTTGATTATTCCCGCCTGCAATCTGTCGAGATAGAATGCGAGATAAGTGGGTTTCGGCAGTTGGAGTAATCTCCTTCCCATTCTCCCCTCCCCCTTCCTTTCCAGTGAGAAAACAAGAACTAGTTTGTGTTTTTTTTCAAAAATTGATTTATTGAGAGTGACATTCCGGTTTTGAGTCCCCTGACTCAATGATTGACAGCCAGCCCTGTAATTTCTGACATCAGCATCTATTTTTTCTCCCTCTCTCATGATTGAGTAAGTCACATGAAATAAAAGAGCTTGGTCGCTGATATCAGCTATTAAACCATATCTCTTTTGCAAATTTACAAATTTTGGAACAGTCGATCATTTTGTGGATGATTATTATTGAAGCCTACAAAAGTGTTGCAAGCACAAGTACACAAGAACTAAGATGATTTTTCAAAAATGAGGTTTGCCTGTGATAAAATGGAACATCTACAATGACCTTGTATTTTGCAATTATAAAATTATCCTTGAGGAAACATGTCAAATTTACTTGATGACCACTCATGGGTTTGAGTAATATTTCTGGACTTCTTTTGGGGAGGGGGGAGGAGGTGATGGATGGAAGAAAGAATTGGTTGGAAATATGGGCTGAAACATGAAAGCCTGCATATGCTGAAGCAAGTCTGGATGAGTACGTGATTGTAGAACTTGAGAGCAGCGGGGAGTGCAGATGGAGAGCTGTGAGAGAGACTCTCATAGAACTCCCTTCAAAGAGAGGAGGAGTACTTCTTCAGCACAGGCAAACCTCGAAGTGATTTTGCAGTGGAGCTACTCAATGGACTGAAACACGAAAGTCTGTGTAATGGCGCTTTGAAACCTGCTGAGCTCTGTGATGTTTATTTTATTGTAATAAAGAAACTTGGGTTCTTTTATAATAACTATACTTTATTAGCTACAGTACTCATTACCTCATGGAGGCATCTATTTCGAATCTTCTCTTAGCTGCAACAACTAATCTCTGACTCCCTCTAGTGGTCAAGATTATTGCTAGCACTCTATATTACATCCCTTTTCCTTGAGACATTTACTCAAACATTATGACACACTAATACAGTATTCATTTCATTTTAAAGTTCAACACAAATGTAAACATGAATATCAGTAACACAAACTTTAATAGTGTGCAGTTTTTTTTCTATTGTGTGTATAGTGTGTACACTTTCACTTCTGTTATGTTTCCCTTTGGAAAAACATTGTTTTGCACAATGATTCTATGCTTTGCACTTATTACAGACTTTTCCATAGGCTGGGCATTGTTTTAGTGCATGTTTAGTGCCACATTGTTTACAATTGAATGTCTCTCCACCTTTTTGTTGTTTCCTATATCTCATTTTTTGCTTATGTGTGTGTCCAGACATTGTGTCTGTGACTATGCCTTCATTTTCTCCAGCTTTTGCACTATCACTCAACTTTTTCACATGATGCAGAGCTATTCACTGGCGTGGCATAGCTTCACAGCTCCAGCCAAGATAAGTTCTGTCTCTCGCAGCAACCTTTCTCTCACTTTCTTATCAATCATCCCAAACACAATTTGATCATGAACCATTAAATCATGCAGTAATCCAAAATTGCATGTTCTTGCATTTAATGTTAAGTCCATTAAAAAAGTATCAAAGCTCTCTCTCTGCAGTTGTATGTGCGAGTGAAACACATACCCTCTTGAATGTGTCATTTTTCTTTGGTGAACAGTGTTCATCAAACATCTCAATAACCTTGTCGAACTTACCCTGGTCAGCTGCCTCGGAAAAATGAAATGTGTTGAAAACTTCTAGTGCTTGAGGTCCCACCACAGTAAGCAGCAGTCCTATCTTCCGTGCATCAGGTTTTCTGTCCAGTCCAATGACTTGAAGGTAGAGCATAAATCGTTGTTTGAACAACCTCCATGTGATTGACATTTTCAGTCCAATTTACAGCATCAAGATTCTTTACACTCTCTTTTTTTCTGCTGCTATTGACTGATTCACATTCTGCACCCTCCTGGTGTTTCTTTCACTCATGGTATCATGAGATGTTTCTTTTATTGTTATAAAGAAACAGGTTCTTTTATAGCAACCATACTTTATTCGTTACAGTGCTCATAACCTCGTGGAGGCATCCATTTTGAATCTACTCCTAGCTGCAACAACTTGTCTTTGACTCCCTCTAGTGGTCATGATTATCACTAGCACTCTATCATTACAGGTTCCTCTAGCATTACTGTGTTTTTTTTTAATAGAAAAGATAGTCTGCATCTGTAAAGATTCCATATATTGTGGAAATATTGTCTCAAATATAAGCATAAACTGAACTTGTTAAGGCTGTGGTGTAGTGGGCTAAAGGCAGAGTTTGGGGTTACTTGTACGGCAGA
This sequence comes from Narcine bancroftii, assembly GCF_036971445.1. Taxonomy (NCBI): domain Eukaryota; kingdom Metazoa; phylum Chordata; class Chondrichthyes; order Torpediniformes; family Narcinidae; genus Narcine; species Narcine bancroftii. Next base: position 228,556,249 of record NC_091471.1, read on the forward strand.
GGTGCCTCTTTTCTTTGGAATCTTCTTTGGACTGAACCAAAGCAAGAACAGCAGGATGAAAGGAGGTGTGGCCAAAAATAAATATTTTGTAGCAAGGGTTAACACTATGATATAAAAGTGAGAAGGGGTTTATAAACTTCCTGATGAACAGACTGCCATCCTAACTAGCAGTGTGTATGCAACTAGTCTGGAACTTGCAAAGATTTTCAAAGGTTTTAAAGTTTTCTCAAATGAATAAGGCAGGTGACATACATTTCTGGGGCATTTCTTAGAGATTGTCTCTTCAGTAATCATAGCATATAACCCCTGTCACAAATCTGATGGTTGTAGGAAGAAACACTATAGAAATATGGAGTGCTGGGCTGTGAGGAGGCAAGTGAAGTGAACTTAGAGTTATCGGAAAAGTTAGTCTGGAACATGATACTGACACAATTTCAAAAGTAAGAAACGAAAGCACAGTAATAGATAATTTCAATAAAGTATAAAATCCTACTTCATACAAAGAGGGATGAACATATGAATTTGGCACAGACTAGTGTAGAGGGAGCAAATTTCTTGGACACTTTCAAGAACCAATTTGATGCTTTAGAGCAGAATGTTCATGTTGCTTAGATGAATTAATTAAAATCAGCCAAATGGTCTATGTTCACAGTCATTATATCATGGGGGAGGTTCACCTACTCCTTCTGAACATCTCACAGCAACTTAGCCCAATGATTAAGCCCGATATGAATTAACGGTACTGACTGAAAATTAGAAACGTGTAACGTTTAATCGACACATTTTGTTTCTGTGGTTGTAACAATTTCTGACATGATCTTCACAGTTTCCCGAATCAAATGAAAATATCTGTATTACAGCTTGCACAGCTCAACCTTTCCAACCTTTAGCCTTGTCGGTTCATGTTGAATGAATGAAGGAAGTGCAAGTACGTCCCACTCCTCCAAAGTTTTAGACTGAAAGACCCAAGTAACAAAACAAAAATCTAGAAATTAGGTCATAAAATGACATTGAAAATGTCAATGTTCTAAAAATAATGGAAATTCAGTCATTAATATAAGGTCTTCTTGTTCCACACACTGTATTATCAATAGAAACATATTCAAAAGCATTAAAAAACTGAATTTTGTTAAGTTAGCAGTGCATGAAACCTCTTTTCACTTACCTTCAGCAAAGTCAAGTTCCTCTGACCTTCATCAGTGCTGGAAGATATCACCCTTGTGACCCCAATACTTTCTCCCAGATGTCTTCCACCAGAGCACATAAAGGAGGCTAAGTTATTTGTCAGTTGCAGCACCAATGAAATATTAATGAAGTATTTATAGTATTTTGGAGTCTTGCTTTTAGCTTCACCGATCTTACTGACGTGGTGTAATGGATAATCAATTGACAGAATGTCTCGTAAAGTCCTTAAATCTATTTTTGTCTTGTTATCTCCATGTGTACTTTTCAAGTTTTTCAATAAAAAAATATTTGTGACCTTCAAACTCTGTCAATTTTTGGGGTCAAGGAGAGGTTCCTAATCTCCCTGCCAATCACTTGCAAACATGCGTCAACTGTTTAAGTGGCCCAACCGAGCAGTTTGATATTAGCCTACCACTTTCTTGGAAGTAAGCTATAATTGCTCTAACTTGCCCCTTCCAAGTGCAGAGCAAGCTCGAAGCAAATTTAAAAAGAAAACTGCTGTGCTTAGAAATTTAATCATATAGCACTTCCTTTTTGAGGATTTCTAGGTGTGAATCACAGTCTAGCCACTGACCTGATTTCCATGGGCTATAAAATCATGGATTCATACAATACAGTCCATGGTATACATAAGTAATTTGGAGGAGGGGATTAAGTGAAATGAAACAAAGTTTGCAGATGGCACTACATTGAGTGGAATATCAAATTCGGTTAAGGAAACCAGTGGCACGGTTGGTGTAGCGGTTAGCGCGATTCAATTACAGAGCCAGTGACCCTTCCTCAAACCCAGCACTGTAAGGAGTTTGTGTATTCTCTTCCTTGTGTCTGTGTGGGTTTCTCCTGGATGCTCCGGTTTCATCCCGCCCTTCAAAACATACGGGATTGTCAGTTAATGTGGGTGTAATTGGGCAGCTTGGGTTTAAATGGCTGAAATCACCTTCTACCATGCTGCAAATAAAATGTTTTATAAACCTGTAGTGTTTGCATACTGAGATGGAATATTTGGAGATGTTTTTGGGAGATACATTGGTAAAATTAGAGTAGGTTGCATACATACATCCACTTTAAAACAAATCTTATTTGAAATACTGAAGAATTCACATCCAGTGACTTTACAAAAACTATGGAGAATGCTATGCACATTTCACAAGTAGGTGCTAATTGAAATGATGTCATGAAATGAATAGGTTATTGTCTTGGAAGAGCCAGGTTGTCTTTGTTGGACCTTTTTGCAAGACTTTTGACCTCTCTGCAAAGTGCTCATTCAGAGGTCATTGAGAGGTTTGTGTACCTAAAACAACAGATGGACTAGAAGACTGGCTCCTATTATTTGCTGAAGAAGGAAGGGGTTTTGCAAGTGAGAGAGAGAGAGAGAGAGGAGGACATGTGGCTGGCAGTTGGAATCTCAGAGAGAGGGAGAGACTGAACAGTGTCAGCCAGGAGAACCTTGTTGGAACTGAAACAGAAGCTCAAGAGTGGCGGGTGGCTGGAAGTGCTATCTGTCTGATGTTTCTCTTGGAATAAGGGGAAAGATAGGAACTCTGTAGTAGCCTGAAAGAAAGGGGTTATCATCTGGAGAACCCTCATATGGCAAGTTTCATCAGCAAGACATTGAGGTGATTAATGATGGTATCTCAATTGTGGAAATCCTGGAACAACACATCTCTCGCTGTAAAACTACAAGAACCTTACTGAGCTGTAAACAACTTCAACATTGAAGAAATGACTTAATTGTTTCAGAATCAGGGTTTATTGTCATTAACATGTCTTGAAAGGTGGTGTTTTGTGGCAGTGTTATATATGCAAAATATTGTGATGATGTGGCGCTCTGAGGAGCTGAAGTAAATCATGTTGAGGGTCGTTAACGACTCTTTTTATTCAAATTCAGGATGCCCCTTTAAGGGCAGCATGAGCTCAGTCACCTGGTGCATTGTGACATCATACTCGCTGCCCCGGGTGCGAGCTGGAAGGGATGCTGGAGCCAGAGAGAAACCTCTGACGACGCCATTTCCCTGTGGCTGCCCCACCATGTGGTGATACAAGCAGGGCCAGTTCGCCATTAGGCTGTGTGCCGCTGCAATGAATTATATTTGAAAAGTAAGTAAATTAATGCAAGAGAAGAGAAAGAAAGGCAGTGTCAGTGGTTCACTGATTATTCAAGAGTCTAATGGCAGCAGGGAAGAAGCTGTCCTTGTGCCATTGAGTTCTTGTCTTTAAGCTCCTGTACCTCTTTCCTGGTGGTAGCAGAGTGAAGAGGGCATGGCCTGGGTGGTGGGGGTCTTTGAGGATAGAGGCTGCTCTTTTAAGAGACCCCCTCATGTCAATGTCCCCGATGCCTATGATGTCGCAGGCCAAGTTAACAGCCCTATGGAGTTTTTTCAGTCCTGAGCATTGGCACTTCTGCACCTGACAGTGATGCAACCACCCAGAAAGTTCTCCACGATACAAACCGAATCTCCTGAAAACACCTCACAAAGTTTAGCTGCTGGTGAGCCTTCTTCATGATTGCATCAACATGGAGGCTCCAGGATACACCCAGGAATTGGAAGTTCTTGACCATTGCTGACCTCTCGATGAGGACCGGTTCATGTTCTCCTGACTTCCTCCTGAAGTTTACAATCATCTCTTTGATAATGTTGAGTGGGTTATTGTTTTCATTCCACTCAACGAGCTCCTTATTGCTTATTGCTATTTATGATTCTGCTGACAACCAAAGTGTCATCTCATCTTTCCCAAAAATAGTTCCAATATTGTAAAGATCTGTTTCCCTCCTACTCCATAAACAGACATTCATCTGACCTATCTGCAATGGAGGGTCAATCTAGAGATTATAACTTTAGAGTTATTCAATCTCTGACCTGGCTCTCTGAACTAATGTTACAAGATTTCATCTGTTTGCTTACTGAAGTAATGGTCAAACCACATCTCACGAGCCACATGCGACTCTGTGACATATAGTGTTCAGATCATGGAAATATGTTGATTAGAGGAGAGACCAGTGCTCCCGAAGGCGCCCTGGGACTCTCTGAATCCCTCATCCAGACCGGGAGTCCTGGGACAGTCACAGCCCGGGCTGTGTGACAAGAAGAGGGCAGAGGGTGGGACAGGGAGGAGATGTGGACCCCTTGACCTCACCCTGCCACAGGAGGCAGCTTTGAATTGGGTCACTTCCTGCATCATGTGCTGGACTGTAGGCACTGCAATGGTGCAGGTATTTGCAGAGGCATTCCTAAAGAGAATGCCTCAGAAACAAGGTGTCATTTATCTGGCCCATTGAGCCTGTTCCCACATTCAGTGAGCTCACAGCTGATTTGGCCATGGACCCAGCTCCACCTTTCCCCCATAAACCTTAATTCCCCAATGATGCAAAAATCTATTTACTGTACCTCAAATATATTTAATGAGGCAGTATCGACTGCTTCCATGGGTAGAGATTTCCACATAAAATCAGTCAGGATTTTGAAAATATTTGGTATTAAATGCATACATTTTGATTACTGAAACTAATTCAAATTTAAGAACAATATAGATGAATAAATATTACTAAGTAAATTTTTATATTCAATTTTTGTAACAAAACATGCATGTAAGAGGAAAAACGTACGTGTACTATTTCTTCATGTCTTGGAGTCCTCAAACCACTGAAGTTTATCGTGTGCGGCTGTTGCGTTAAGCAGGTTCAGCCACCCCTGACTTACAGTATTAGTACTATTAGTTCCAGTCAACTCCCCCTGTTAGAATGATCCGCAGTCACTCTGAGACATTGATGACAAGGAAGCAAAATACCAATCAAGGACCTCCTTTGTGGCAAACAAAATGCCTGCTTGCTCTCCTCGCAGTGGAGCCATCTATCACCACAGCCCTACTCTTACCCAAGCTCACAACTCGGCTCTTGCTGCTTTCCATTAAGAGGCCATTCCTTGCCCCGATCTTATATCTCCTTGAGAGGTGGATAAGCAGGGAGATCTATTCCACAGCTTGAGAGGAGGATGAGCATGGAGATCTATTCCACATCTTGAGAGGAAGATGAGCATGGAGATTTATTCCATTGCTTGAGAGGAGGATAAGCATGGAGATCTATTCCATTGTTTGAGAGGGGATGAGCATGGAGATTTATTCCACTGCTCGAGAGAGGGATTACCATGGAGATCTATTCCACTGCTCCAGATGGGATGAGCATGGAGATCTATTCCATTGCTTGAGAGGGGGATGAGCATGGAGATCTATTACAGAGCCACAGCTTGATAGGGGGATGAGCATGGAGATCTATTCTACTTCTCGAGAGGGAGATGAGCATGGAGATCTATTCCACTTCTCAAGAGGGGGATGAGCATGGAGATCTATTCCACTGCTCGAGAGGGAGATGAGCATGGAGATCTATTCCACAGCTTGAGAAGGGGATGTCTGTGGAGGGTTCTTCCACTGTTGACGGCTCAGCAGATGGTAACCCATCACTCTTCCATCTGTGAAACCAATAATTGCGTAGCGGGATGAGGCGGGACCAGTTTTCTGTGTATGTCAACCATAAATGTCTTCAGCATCTCCATCTGTGCAATCTAGTCATTCAGGGGCTGCACCAGGCTGGAATTCTAGCAAATAGGGACATCACAGGTACTTGAGGTGTCCCTGGTCTCCAATGTGGCACGGGATGAGATCACCTCCTTTATGGACCCTGGAATTACCTTTTCACTCAAGGGAATATTAAAATATTGTCGGGGGCTTGTATAACCCTCAGCACAATTTACCTTTACTCAGAGAATTAAAGCAGCCATTATAGGTGAAATATACTGTACAACACAAGATACCAATACACACATATATGTTTACTTAAACCACTATATTGTATATACACATGTCTAAATATCATAGTTAAATAAATGTAAAAAAAATACATACACAGGTAATAATAGTAATTAGACTGTATGTGTACTGGACTTAACATGAATGATGCTGAAGTGTTGGCAGTGTTATCACTTTTGAGCCCATATGTTGAATGCATGACTTCACATCTGCTAACGCCGGCCAACATTAGTCCCAGTGTAAATTTTAATTAAGCCCTCATGGTGACCTTGGATGTATCTGATATCAGACATTACTCAATCGGGAACAAGTCAAGGTTTAGCTGTACCCACTTCTGCTGCTCACATAAAACAGAGAAGAGTACCACACAGGAACAGGAACTACAGTCCATTTATCTGTGCTAAACACTGGATCAACTTAAGCTAAACCTCTGCTGCTTGCACAAGATACACATTCGCCTATTCCCTGCAAACCCCCAGCAAAGCCCATACTTGGAGATCACTTCTTTCTGTGATCTGGTCTGCAAAATCATTAGTCCTTTCATGGACTATTTCATGGAAAATCAAATCTAGTTGTCATGGGATTAACTGTTGTCAGATATTCCCAGAACAATGGAATTCTGCCAACATTATGCTGATTATCTTGTTAAGCCCTAACCTTACCTTGGATCATGCGCCAAAGCCACCCCTTCCCCATTAGCATGCAATGAAAAGTCAGTCATTTCACAAAGCTCATCCCAACCCTTTCCACAACTACTTTTGCATCTAGATCCCTCTCCTGTCATCTCCCATTTTATAACCATATAACCATTACAGCATAGACACTTTCTCGCACCTAACCACCCCACTGACCTACACTCAACCCGCAACCCTCCATTTGTTTCCCACCCTTAGACATATACAACTTCTCCTTAAGTGCTAATATCAAGCTTGCCTCAACCATTTCGTCTAGAAGCTTGTTCCACAAACATACCACTCTCTGAGTAAAGACATCCTCCCTCCCACTCAGGTTTCCTCTAAACTATTGCCCTCTAACTCTCAGCTCGTGCTCTCTTGTTTGTATCTCTCCCTTTCTTAAAGGAAAAAGGCTCTCCACGTCAACTCTATCTATACCCCTATATCCCGAATAATTTTAAATACCTCAATCCAATCCCCCCTCAACCTTCTATGCTCCAAAGAATAAAGATCTAACTTATTTAACCTTTGCCTATTACATAGACCCTGTAACCCTGGTAACATTCTGGTAAATCTTCTCTGTACTCTCTCCAAATTGTTGATATCTTTCCTATACTTTGGTGGCCAAAACTGTACACAATACTCCAAATTTTGCCTCACCAATGCCTTGAACAAATTTTACATAACATCCCAGCTCCTATATTCAACGCTCTGATTTATAAAGGCCAACTTCAGCATCTTATCCACATGTGACTTCCCCTTCAGGGAACTATTTATCATTATTCCTAGATCCCTCTGTTCTACTGCTCCCTTGAATGCCGTACCATTCACCATGTATGTCCTATTTTGATTAGCCTGACCAAAATGTAGCACCTCACACTTATCTGCATTAAACTCCATCTGCCATCTTTCAGCCCACTCTTCTAACTGGCTTAAATCCCTGTGCAAGCTTTGAAACCCATCTTCATTATCCACAGTTTCACTTATCTTAGTATCATCCGCATTCTTACTAATCCAATTTATCACCCCATCATCCAGATCATTAATGTATATGACAAATAGTAATGGACTCAATACTGAACCCTAAGGCACACCACTGTTCATTGGCTTCCAATCTGACAAACAGTTATCTACCACTACTCTTTGGCATCTCCCATTTAACCATTATTGAATCCATTTTACTACTTCAGTATTAATACCTAATGATTGAACCTTACTAACTAACCTTCCCTGAGGAACCTTATCAAAGGCCTTAGTAAAGTCTATATACACACACCCACTGTCTCATACTCATCAACTTTCCTAATAACCTCCTCAAAAAATTAAATAAGATTTGTCAAACATGATCTTCCCTTCTCAAATCCATGTTGGCTGTTCGTAATCAAACCCTGCCTATCCAAATATTTATATATACAATCTCTAAGAATACTTTCCATTAACTTACTCAACACTGATATCAAACTTACAGGCCTATATTTACTAGATTTACTTCTGGCACCTTTTTTAAACAATGGGTCTACATGAGCTACCCTTCAATCCTCCGGCACTATTCCCGTTACTAACGACATTTTAAATATGTTCATCAAAGCCCCTACTATTTCTACACTAACCTCCCTCAAGGTCCAAGGGAACATCTTGTCAGGACCTGGAGACTTATCCCCTTTTATTTTCCTTAAGAATGCCAGTACTTCCTCTTCTTTAATCATAATCATTTCCACAATTCCCTAGTTATTTGCCTTACTTTACACAGATCAATATCCTTCTCCTTAGTAAATAATGAAGAAAAAAAAATGTTCAAAATCTCCCCCATCTCCTTTGGCTCCAAGCATAGTCTTCCAGTCTCATCTCATCCACTTTTCTCCAATTTCCTTCAGGGGCCATGTCCAGATTTACCCACCTCCCTATGCCTTAACATTACTGATCACTCAACTGCACAATGAATGTCTTTACCCATGGCTTAAGGACATTTAAGGATTGTTGGTGGGACCATGGTTGCTTTTTATCCATTTCAATGATCTGGATGATAATGTGGTAAATTGGAGCAGCAGGTTTGAAGATGACACTAAGATTGGAGGCATTGTGGACAATGAAGAAGGTTTTCAATGCTTGCAGAGGGATCTAGACCAGCTGGAAAAATAGGCTGAAAAATGGCAGATGGAATTTAATGCATTTTGTAAGGACAAATCAAGAAATGGTTTTACCATGGTAAATGGTAGGGGACTGCGGAATGTGGTAGAGCAGGGGGATCTGGGAATACAGATTACCCAATTATAGGAAAGATATCAATAAGATAGAAAGAGTGCAGAAAAGATTAACTAGGATATTGGCCGGACTTCAGAAACTGAATTACAGGGAAAGGTTTATTCCCTGGAGTGTTGAGGAATGAGGAAAGATTTGATAGTGGTATTTAAATTATGAGGGGGATAGACAGAATAAATGTAAGTAAACCTTTTCCACTGAGGGTAGGTGAGACACAAACCAGAGGACACAAGTTGAGGGTGAAAGGGGAAAGGTTTATAGGGAATATGAGGGAGAACTTCTTAATACAGAAAGTGGTGGGAGTGTGGAATGAGCTGCCAACTGAAGTGGTGAATACGGGCTCAATTTTAAAAACAAATCTTTTTATTATTTTCATAATTTCAGGCAATTTCGGCCCATTAGTCCATGCTGCCCAATTTACACCATATTAACCTACACCCCCAGTACATTTTGAATGGTGGGAGGAAACCAGAGCCGCTAGAGAAAACCCACACAGGCACAGGGAGAGCATACAAACTCCTTACAGACAGCAGGGAATTTGAACCCTAGTCCCAATTACAGACACAGTAATGCCAACCGTGCCTTCCGTAAGAGGAATTTGGACAGGTACATGGATGGGAGAGGTATAGAGGGCAATGGACTGAATGCAGATCAGTGGCACTAGGCAACAAAATAATGTTTTGACACAGACTAGATGGGCCAAAGGTGCCTGTTTCTGTGCTGTAATGTTCCAAGGTTCTATGGTTATTATTAAATTAGGTGGCATCTTGAATAAAGTAAATTAAATTGAATTAAAATGAATTAGAACATCTCAAAACCTCGAATGACACTTGGAACTGTTTTTGATAGTTCGTTTTGACATTATTGTCTTCATTTTAAAAATGTGAAATAGGCCATTTTTTTTATCCTATTGCTTGAGTGCATAGTAACTAATTGGATTTGGCTGCCAATATTTCCAACTTCCCAAAGCCACCGGAAGAACAATGTTCATTTTGCAGGGCATATGATAGTTTTTTTTATTATCATCCTGTCAGAGAAACAGCTTTAACAGTTAGAGCAATGCACAAAGTGATGGAGGAACTTATTGGATCAAGCATCATCCTTGGGAAGTTTTCTGTGGATCCAACCTGATCCACTGCAGTAATTTGTGTGTTACTCCATTTTTCAAACATCTGCAGACTTCTTCTTTACCACCTTAAGAAAGCAGAAGGCAACTTGGGTGGCATGGACAAGTTCAGCCAAAGGGCCCATTCCCCTGCTGTATGTAACTCTCTGACTCCCTGAGACATAAACAAGTGCAGATGCTATAAACTGGAGCGAAACAAAAAAAAACTTCTAGGGGAACTCAATGGGTCAGGCAACATCTGTGGAGACAGAGGGGTGGTCAGATGTTTCTGGTCGAGAACCTGCAACAGCAATGGGGAATTTCCTGTCCATTCTTCCTGGCCATTATTTCCTTTCTTAGTTGTCAGATCATCACTGAGAAGTCAGAGCTAACCTGGAAATTCCAGTGGGATGGTTCATTCTCTCATTTTCGGTAAACAGTAACACTGTGTAATACAATAGTTCCACCAATTCAAAATCATTTCTGAATCTCACTAAAATGAAAACAGGAATTTATTCTCATCCAGAATTCAGTTGATAGTTTCATTAAATTGTGGACCCTTCAGTGCTATTTGGACAGAAAGATTTCACTTTTAGTTGCAAATATTTATCTTTTATTTCTGAAGATCAGCAGTTGCAATGTTTGTACGTATGTCGCCTTCATTCTCAAGTTTTTCCTTTGGATCTGTACACCCCAGCATCAGCTCAAAGTTTATGGGCCCCCTTCCCTGTGAAGCAACCAAGTTTTTGTTTCTTCCAAACTTCTTTCCCACCAACTACAGAAAAAACATACAATTTTCTTGCAATCCATGTTGCCCACCCCCCCCCCCCCCCCGCTTTAAATGAGCTGTTGAGAATAACCATATAACATATAACCATATAAAAATTACAGTACAGAAACAGACCATCTCGGCCCCTCTAGTCCACACCGATTTAAGTGAAACTCTACTAGTTCCACCTTCCCGCTCCCTGCCCATAAGCCTTCAACCCCCTCACATCCATGCACTCATCCAACCTTCTCTTAAATGACAAAATTGACCCTGCTGCAACCACCTCTTCCGGAAGGTCATTCCACTCAGCCACCACTCTCTGTGAAAAAGTTTCCTCTTATGTTACTTCTAAAGTTTTTCCCCCTAACCCTTAACTTATGACCCCTTGTTCCAATCTCCCCTACCCTCAAGGGGAAGAGCCTATTCACATCTACTCTATATATCCCCCTCATAATTTTAAATACCTCTATCAAATCCCCTCTCAATCTTCTACGCTCCAATGAATAAAGACGCAGTCTACTCAATCTTTTTTTGTATTGTATGACTGGTTTAAATCAATTAATGTACTGAAATACACTGAAGTACATTTAAAAAAAAATTTGATATAGATTTTGGTGGTGTTTGTACTGCAACCTGTTTCCCATTTGTGCTAAATCACATGATTATGGATTTGCTTCCATTGTGTAATCAAAACAATATTCTGATATGTCTGTGCCAAGATAATCAATCATAACCTTTCCTGACAAGAAAGCAAGAACTGAGGATGGGATCTGTGAACACAATGGAATATTATTGATCAAATCGCCTGTTTGGAACTAGGTTCAAAGAACTAAGAACAAAACACTTTGCACTCAAGAGGTTCAAAATCAGACTTTATTGTCATGAACAAGTCATGAAATTCAATGTTTTTGCTGCAACATCATAGTGTAAACATTCATATCATAACCATCTTACAACATTACTATAAATAAAAAAATTAAAATAATAGTGCACGAAAAGTAAGGCAATGTCTTCAATTCATTGATTATTCAGGAATCTAATGGCAGCAGGCAAGAAGCTGTCCTTGTGCCGCTGAGTGCTCGTCTTTAGACTTCTGTACCTTTTTCCCGATGGTAACAGAGTGAAGAAGGTGTGGCCTGGGTGGTGGGGGTCTTTGAAGATAGAGTCTGCTTTTTTAAGTCACTGCCTCATATAGATGACCTCAGTGGAGTGAGGTCTGGTGCCTGTGATGTGGCGGGCTGAGTTAACAATCCTCTGGAGTTTATTCTTGTCCTGAGAGTTGGTGCATCCATACCAGGCAGTGATGCAACCAGCCAGAATGATCTCCACGATGCACCTGTAGAAGTTTATGAGAGTCTTTGGTGACAGACTGAATCTCCTCAGACACCTCACAATGTATAGCTGCTGGCAAATCTTCTTTGTGACTGCATCAACATGGAGGCTCAAGAACAGATCCTTGGAGATGTTGACACACAGGAATTTGAAGTTCTTGACCCTCTTTACTATTTAGCCCTCAATGAGGACTGGGTTTTGTTCCCCCAACTTTCTCCCGTAGTCCACAATCATCTTCTTGATTTTGCTGACGTTGAGTGCAAGGTTGTTGTTGTTACACCATTCATCGAGCTGATCTATCACCCTCCTGTACGCTTCCTCATTGCTCCTTGTGATTTTTCTGACAACTGTGGTGTCATCGGGAAACTTGTAGATGGCTTTGGAATTGTGCCTGGCTACTTAGTCATGGGTGTATAATGAGTAGAGCAGTGACGTAAGCACGCATCCTTGGGCTGTGCCTGAGCTGATAGCCAGTGAGGAGGAGACACTTTTTCCAATTCGTACTGACTGTAGTCTTCCAAGGATCCAGTCCAGTTTCCTACGCATCACTGACAATTTGTGCATGAATTTATAATTGACTAGCTACAACAACAATATATCTAAAAATGTAATTTTCAAATGCCATTGACCCAAAATGGTTCATTTTTGGTCAGACAACATTTGAACATTAAATGAGGATTATAAGGATAAAGTTAATGAAACAAATATCCTCACTTTATGAAATATCTTCAAGGAACATGCTGATCACATTTTATCCTGAAGTTAAGAAAATCCTGTTATCATTAAGATTCTAAAACAATGGCTATATAAACTCCCAAGAGTAGTTTCCAGGAATTCAGCATTTCATTCAATATCTCAACAATCCAAAGCAATAGGTCTAAATAAGCAAACTTTTAACCAAAATGCCCGTTCATGGAAAAAGACCTTGTCCCACAGCTAAAATATGCTTCAAAAATGTTCTTACAATTTTCTCAAGTCCATGCATCCTAAGCCTACTGTCTAAACTGGAAATTAACTGAACATTAATCTAATTCTTTGCCCCTGGGGTCCTTTGTGTTTGTTTTTTTTTGTTCCAGAATGTAGATATTGTTGATGAGGACAGTGTTTATTAACCATCTCTAGTTGCCCTTGAGAAAGTTGTGAGCAATTCTTCTGGTCAATATCCCCCCCTCAATGATAGTCATTGGGGGATTCCAGGATTTAGTTCAGAGACAAAGAAGGAACAGTGTAATATGTCAAAGTCAGGAGTCCAATGTGGAGTGGCATCTATATGGGTGATAATGATCTCATGTGCCTGCTCCGTTGGTCCATCTTGGTGGCTTTGCTGCTTTGAACAGTTCTGTGAGAACATCCCAAATAAGTAACTCAAGACAGTGCACGCTGCAGCCATGGTACACCAATGAACGAGGGAATTAATGTTTTGTTCCAATGGTATTCAGCTTCCTGAGTGTTGTTGGAGCTGGCATAATCCCATCGCATTCATGACTTGTCATGATAGCTCTGGCTATCCCTTGTAATTGAGGATGATGGCCTTCATTCCATTGATCTACAGAGTGAAGACGCCTGTGTGTGTATTTGTTTAATGTGTACATGATGCGGCACCCCAAGAAGCACACAACACTTCACAAATCAACCAACTAACTCCAATGGCATGGAAACCATGATAATTGGAGCTAATTGATTTGTTGCAGCCTTTGTCCGCCTTCACAGCCGTTGAGTTCAGAGTAATTCCATCTGTCTGCTCCACCATTGAGGACTTGGTTGGATGGTTCTTTGTCAGGGACCTTAGTGCCAGACGGCATCACTTTCGGGATCTCAGGACCACACAAGCTTCTCCCCCACGACAAGGTGACAACCCGCGGAGAAGCCTGACTTGTACCTTGTAGGTGGTGAAATGGTTTTGGATGTCAGAAGGTGCAGATAAGTTGCCCCTATCTGGCCTTGAAGCTAAATTATATGTGGCTGGACTAAATTAATTCAATAATATTCCCTATAGATGTTGATAACTGGGGAGTTGGTGATAGTTCAGCTATTGAATGGTAGGTGGTGAGACACTCTCATTGCCTGGCGGAGTTATTGCACAGAGTTATAGAACCAAAGACTTGTTGATCCAAACCAAGGCTTTTATTAACTAAAAGACTGGAGCATATCACAAGTAGGTCGACCAGTCCAGAATGACCTGGTCTGGCTAGGAGCAATCCTTTAAGACCTGCCAGTAGGTGTGGCTACACACTCAGCCAATCACAGTCATCTTACACTACCATGTGTACATATACACATTGGTGATAGAATCTGTACTATCACAATGGGGTATTTTTTTCCCCTTTTGATATCCATTGACTTCATTTTTACCTAGACACCTTAATGCTGCATCGGGTCGGGTCAAATGCTGCTTGACCACAAAGGCCATTGCTCTCACTTCATCTCGAGAATTAAATTCTTTGGTCCACATTTGGTCCAAGGCTGTGATGAGGTTTGAAACCAAATGCTGCTGGATGAACTGAATTGAGCCATGAGTGAGCAGTTTTCTGGAGTAAATGTGCCACTTGATAGCGCCTGACAAAAACATTTCCCATTATTTTGCTGATAATTGAGAGTGGACTGATTTAACAGCAATTAGATGGGTTCGACGTCCCTTTCTCTATGAATGAACATGACACACTTCGGCAATTTTCACATGATTGTCAGTTGCCAGTGGAGCGGGGGATTCAGGAGAGCCGTGAATGTCGGGAACCAGCTGGAGGTGAGTGCAGTTTCAAAGGCAGCAGAGGGCAGGTTAAGGCTTAAACGGAACAGTGATTGATGGGTGGAGTAATAATGATAAGGGGGAGTGACACATAAAAAGAGGGGCCGCTCAAACGAAGGGGCCAGTGTGTGAGAGGCCTAGTGTTGGAGGCTTTGGTGATCAGAGGCTTTGGAAACCAGAGATTGAGGATGAGCTTGTTTCCAGCAAGGTAAGGCCAGGGAGGATATCTGCATTTAAATTAGGAATAGTTAATGGAGACAGCAGCTGGGGCAATGGAATGCTCCAAATGCACCATGTGAGAAATCTGGGACAGCATAATTGTCTGCGATGACTACACCTGCAAGAGGTGCATCCAGCTGCAGCTCCTGGGAGGCAGAGTTAGGGAACTGGATAAATTCCAGATTGTTCAGGAGGCAGAGGCAGAGATCGAGAGGAGCTTCAGGGAGTCAGTCACCTCCAAAAGGCAAGAGGCTGATAGCTGGATAACTGTTAGGAGAGGGAAGGGGAATAAACAGACAGTGCAGAGCATCCCTGTGGCCATTCCCCTCAACCAAAAGTATACTGTTTTGGATACTGGGGGGGGAGTTGAAATGATGTACCATGGACTAGTTATGGTGGTTACGTCTCTGGTGCAGAGGCTGGCCTCCTGGCTCAGAAAGGGAGGGGGAGAGGGGAGCTATGGTGATTGGTTAGGAGAATAGATAGAAAGTTCTATGAATGAGATCGAGGCTCCAGCATGGTATGTTGCCTTCCAGGTGCTAGAGTCAAGGACGTCTCTGAGGGAGTTATGCAAGAAGTTAAAAAACAGGAAATCAAGGGTGGTAATCTTGGAATTGCTGCCTGTGCCATGGACCAGAGAGGATAGAAACAAGAAGTTGTAGCAGATGAATTAGAGGAGGGGGCAGGCGTTCAGATTTGTGGATCATTGGGACCTCTTCTGGGGAAGATCTGACCTGTACCAAAAGGACAGGCTGCACGTGAATTGGAAAAGGACCAATATTCGGGCAGGTAGATTTGCTAGAACTGTTGCGAAGGGTTTAAATTAGTTTAGTGGGGGGAGTGGGAACCAGAATGTGAGGGCAGAGAATAGGGCAAAGGGTCAAAAGCATGATGCCATGTGTTCTGAGTTGGTGAGGAAAGACAGGTAGGGGACAAACATATAAATGTAGCCAGTTAGAGGGGTTGAAATGAATCTATTTCAACACTAGGAGTATAAGGAATAAAGGGAATGAACTTAGCATGGATCAGTAAGTGGAACTATGATGTTGTGGCCATTACAGAGATTTGGCTGGAGGAAGGGCAGGATTGGCTGATGCAGGTACCAGGGTTTAGGTGTTTTGAAAATAATAGGATGGGAGGTAAGGGGTGGGTGGGGGTGGGAGTAGCATTAATGGTCAGGGATGGTGTCATGGCAAAAGAAAGGATGGAGGCTGTAGAGGGAATGTCCACTGAGTTGGTGTGGGTAGAAGTCATAAATAGGAAGGGAGCAATCACTGTGCTGGCAGTAGTCTATATACTCCCAAATGTCCCTGGGGACACCAAGGAGTAGATAAGAAGGCAGATTTTGGAATGATATAGAAAATACTGGGTTGTAGTTCTGGGTGATTTCATCTTCCCTAATATTGATTGGCACTTCCTGACTGCAAGAGGGATAGATGGGTCTGAATTCATCAGATGTGTTCAATATGGATTCCTGAGACAATATGTGAACCAACCAATGACAGGAGAGGCCACACTCGGTCTAATTCTGGGTAATGAACCTGGTCAGGTGGCGGACCTCTTGATGGGGGACCATTTTGGTGAAAGTGACCACAACTCCCTGAGTTTTAGCATAGCTATGGACAAGGGTAAAAGCAGACAAATTGGGAAAGTGTTTCATTGGGGAAGGGCAAATTATGATGGGATGAGGAAGGAACTAGCGAGAATAAATTGGAAACAAATGTTCAAGAGAGAAAACACAGAAGTAATGTGGAGGAAGTTTAGGGACCACGTGTTGGGTTCAGGATAGGTTTGTCCCATTGGAACAGGGAAAAGATGGTAGGAAAATGGACCGTGGTTGTCGAGACAGGCAAGGCAGCTAATCAAGGGGAAGAAGGAAGTGTATATTAGATATAAGAGGCAGGAAACAGGAAGGAGCTTAAAAAGACTCAAAGAAGTCCTTGGCATGATGGATTAAAGAGAACCCCAAGGCATTCTATGCATATATGAAGAACAGAAGGATAGTGAGAATGAAGGTGAGGCCATTAAAGGATAAAGGAGGCAACATGTGCCTGGAGGTGGAGGAGGTTGGGGAGGTCCCAAATGAATACTTTGCTTCAGTATTCACAAGAGAAAATGATCTGGATGAGTTCGGAATAGAACGGGTCTGTGATCTGCACAATGTTGAGAATAAGGAAGAGAGAATGTTGGATCTTCTTAAAAACACAAAGATTGATAAGTCCCCAGGGCCAGACATGATTTACACCACATTACTGTGGGAAGTCTGGGAAGAGATAGCGATGATCTTTGAGTTTTCTTTCTCTGCAGAAGAGGTGCTGAGGGATTGAAGAATGGCAAATGTAGTCCCTCTGTTTAAAAAAAGATAATAGGGAGAATCTTGGGGATTATAGACAGGTGAGTCTTACATCAGTGGTGTGCAAACTACAGTAGGCAATTCTTAAGGATAGGATCTATGAGTATTTAGTCATCACGAACAATTATGCTGTCCCAGATTTCTCACATGGTACAGTCTACCCAAGGATATACAGCCTGGCATTTTGAAGGGTAGGTCATGCCTCACGAGCCTATTTGCATTTTTTGAGAAGGCAACAAAACAAATTGAGGGTAAGGTGGTAGATGTGGTCCACACGGAACTTAGCAAGGCATTTGACAAAGTCCCCCATGAGAAAATCGTTCAGAAAGTCATGAGGCAAGGGATCTATGGAACCTTGGCTGTGTGGATTAAAAAAAAATGGCTTGCAGGTAGAAAGCAGAGAGTAGTAGTGGAAGAAAGTATTCTTCCTAAAGGTTGGTGACTAGTGGAGTACCACAGGGATCTGGTCTGGGACTCATGCTCTTTGTGATTTTTATTAATGACCTGGATGAAGAGGTGGTGAACGGAGATCTTGGGCTGATGACGGCGGCCAGGGATCTCGGGCTGATGACGGCGGCCGGGGATCCCGGGCTGATGACGGCGGCCGGGGATCCCGGGCTGATGACGGCGTCGGGGATCCCGGGCTGATGACGGCGGCCGGGGATCCCGGGCTGATGACGGCGGCCGGGGATCCAGGGCTGATGACGGCGGCCGGGGATCTCAGGCTGCAAGGGGGATTGGGGATATTGGGCTGCCACAGGGAACGGGGAGTGGGGACTTCAGGCTGTTGTCAGGAGTGGGGAAACCACTGTATACAGTACTTTCAAGACAAAATATGTACAGTAGTTTTAAGAAAGATTTTTTTAAAATGTTGGTTGTATGCATGGGTGGACATAACTCACGTAGGTCAGAAGTTGTGGCCTACCGGTACAAGTGCCTGTAATGCCTGAAAATATTTTCTTTCATTGTCAAGTTCCATAATATCCCTGATAAAAGCAGAGAACGCTGGAAGCACTCAACAGAGCAGATAACATCTATGGAAAGAAAAATCTGTTACTGCTGCAGGTCATTTACATTAATGGTTCATATGATGGAGTGGTAAAATTGATTAGTAAATATATAGACGATACAAAAATAGGGGGGAGTTGTGGATAGTGAAGATGGTTTTCAGAGACTGCAGAGAGATTTGGACTGCTTAGAAGGGTGGGCTAAAAGATGGCAGATGGAGTTTAATGTAGATAAGTGTGAAATGTTTTATTTGGGAAGAATAATTTTAAAAAAGGACGTATGCAATGAAGGGGAAGGTGTTGAGGAATGCAGAGTAACAGAGAGATCTTGTAATAATGGTTCATCATTCTTTGAAAGTGGAATCTCATGTGGATAGAGTGGTAAAAAAGGCTTTTGGTATGTTGGCCTTTATAAATCAAAGCATAAAATATAGGAACTGGGAGGTGATGTTCAAGGCATTGATGAGACCAAATTTGGACTATTGTGTGCAGTTCTGGTCCCCAAATCGTACGAAGGATATCAATAAGATAGACAAGGTGCAGAGAAGATTTACTGAAATGTTGTCTAGATTGAGTATCTAGAATGTGGAGAAAGATTGAGTCGACTGGATCTTTATTCATTGGAGCGTAGAAGGTTGAGGGGGGATTTGATAGAGGTATATAAAATTATGAGGGGGATAGACAGAGTAGATGTGAATATGTTCTTCCACTTGAGGGTAGGTGAGATTGGAACAAGGGGACATGAGTTAAGGGTTAGGGGGCAAAAGTTAAGAAGTAACATGAGAGGGAGCTTTTTCGCTTAGAGTGGTGGCTGAGTGGAATGGTGGTTGCAGCAGGGTCAATTTTATCATTTAAGAAAAGATTGGATAAGTGCATGAATGTGAGGGGATTGGAGGGTTATGGCAGGGAGCAGGTAAGTGGGACTAGAGGAGATCAAGATGGCCTGTTTCTGTGCTGTAGTTATTATATGGTTAAAAGTGAGGAGTTTTACATTGTAGAGAGGACAGAGTAGAATGAAAAGGGCAAAGGCAATATCTCTGATAGAGTAGGTAGGTGTTACCAATTGAAATCATCTGGGCCTCCTTTCTCCTTTCCTCTAGTTCTCTCTCTCTCTCTCTGTTCCCTTTTTCCTCTGTCTCCTTTCACAGAGCCAAAATCAATTCTCACCTTTCTTCTTATCATATCCAACAAACACATTTTGTCTGTTGGTCTGGACTCCTCCCCCTCCCATCCTTCCTCCTTTCTCTCCCCAGTCTTTATCCAGGTACTTGCCAGCTCTTTGCTTGTACTTTGAGGAAGTGCTCAAGCCTGAGATATCGGTAATACATCTTTAACTCCTATGGATGCTACGAGACAGGCTAAGTTCCTCCAACATTTCTCTAGGTTTTTACTATAATCATAGTGTCTGCAGACCACACATGACCCCTTCAGGGACATTTCCATGGTCTTAATAAGCCATCTCCCCCTGCCCTAATCATCTCAGCAATTTCACAGGTGTTGCCTGGCCTAGAGTTTCCAGTATTTTCTGTTTTATTTTAGATTTCCATTATCTGTAGTATATTTTTATTTTCCTTAATGCTTCTTAATGTTCAGATGATGTCCAATAACAGGGTCATTGAAAATTGCAAGCTGCCAATCAGCTGGATCTAGTAGTATTTAATATGAATCTTCTATATTAAGATACCTATTCAGATTATATTGGATGTGCAATGAATTTAGGAGCCTCTATATTGGTTTAAAGATATATGTGCATGGATTGCCGAGGCTCCAATTTGTAGTGGGCATATTGATTAAATGTTGTACCACCTCATGAGGAAAAAATGACATTTGACCCGTTCTCTCTGGAGAAATTATTGGAAATAAGATTTGAGGGGGCTTGACAGAGTTGATGATGTGATGGTGTTTATTTCATCTCCTGGGGAACTCCAGAATATAATCTCAAGCTCAGGGGCAGATCGCAGCATTGAAGGGAGAGGGAATTACTTGTCTCAAAGATTTGTGACTCTTTAAAATTCTCTCCTGCCTCTGAGCTAAGGGCAGAGAGTTCATGCATCAAAAGCCAGAGACCTGAACACAGGGGGACAGCTGCACTGTTGGAGGCATCGTCATCTGAAGCTAGAAGTATACAGTATTGAAACTGTTTTTGTGAATGATTAAAGTTGATCCCAGATTCAAGAAATGCATTTGACTCAATAGGGATTCACGTCACAAGAACAGATTTAAAGATAACATTTGTTAAATGGCCAACATGGAAACAGTTTAATCTCTCATTTCCTAATTTGATGTCATATTGTCAATTGGTATTGTGATTACATTCCTTGTTGAACATACAAAACTCTTTGCTTCTTGAAGATATGGATTTATTTTTTTAATTTTTAAATTTAGACATACCCAGGCCATTTTTGCCCCCGAGGCTGTACCGCCCAATTTACATCTTATTAACCTACACCCCGGTGCATTTTTCAAAGGGTGGGAGGAAACTGGAGCTCCCATTAAAACCCATGCAGAATGTAAAAACTCCTTTCAGACAGCGCGATATTCGAAACCCGGTCCCGATCGCTGGCGCTGCAAAGGCACTGCATTTACCACTACGCCCACCATGCTGCCCTTGGAGGACTATTAGCTCTTTTGATTTTTTTATTTTTTTTTTTTTTCCCAGGCAGCAGAAAAAGTGACTGAGGTTATACTAAATATTGTTTGTGCAAAAGTTAATTTGCAAATGGGAAATTCTGCTCCTTTTAACCCCATACTGCTTAAGAATAAATGTATTACAGTAAAACCCCTGTTATCCCAAATTCAAGCAACCTGCAGCCTCAAGAAACTGGCAAAAATAAATAGGTAAAAAATATGGAAGTTTAAGATCGCCACATCTTGCCGTTAGTTCACCAATCCACGCAAAACACAATCTCAAGCAACTGAAAAATTCACTTATCTGGGATCTACCAATCCCCATAGGTGCCAAATACAAGGGGTTTTACTGTACTTGAACTTTTAACCTGGATGCATTCAGATAGCTCAGCATTGTACTCAGCTATAATTTGATTCAAAGGCTGTCTTCCATTATCATCAAGAGAGCAGAAAACATGTTTCTTCGTAATAGGTGTTGATATCCATGTGCTTTCAGCGTGTAAGTGCTTCATACATTTTGAACATGTATTACAACAATTAAGGCTATTAGCAAGAATTAAATGTGAAATTAAATAATTTCAGTGGTTTGCAATATCAGCACGGTTGGCGAAACTGTTAGCTCAACACCTTTGCAGTGCCAGTGATCGGGACCGGACCGGGATTTGAATCCTACGCTGTTTGTAGGGAGTTTGTACATTCTCACCCTGTCTGCGTGGGTTTTCTCTAAGGGCTCCAGTTTCCTCCCACCATTCAAAACGTACTGGGGGTGTAGGTTAATGGGGTGTAAATTGGGCTGCAGGGGCTCGTGGGCCAAATGGCCTGTTACCGTGCTGTATGTCTAAATTTTAAATTTAAATGCATGTATATTGCATTGCAAAAAGGATGCTGAACTCCAGCAGAACCTTTTTGCCTATAGTTGCACAAGACAACATTTTTGCAGACCCTTGGTGATAAGAACAGGCTCGTGGGTGGCAATCTGTGAGGAAATTTTAGTTCTCAGAGGGTTAGGAAAACATTCAGTAACAACGTCAATCAATGTGGCTCAAGGGGATGAAGATGGAAGGGGACAGATTTGTGTTGATTTTAAAACAAGACGCAAATTGAGAACTTACTCCAAACTAATGAAGAAGAAAAGACCACAGAGAGAACAGATCATGCTTCCATATGTGGAGCAGAATGCAAAGCCTCTTTGCTCCAGTGGGGACATTACGAGTTCCTGACTGACTGTTGGAACAAGTTCAGGAATGTCCTTATCAGCCCAAAGACAAATGAGTGTACTCAGTATAATCTGTCTATTTTGACTTGTCACATTATTTACTTACTTGAGAATTTCCCTGTAATGAAGTGCAGATTATTTCATGATAGATTTGGAGGAAGTGACTGTACATCATGGCCATTAAACCAGCAGTACAAATATCATCATACATCAAGTGCCTGTGCACTGATATTTGTCATGGGCTCTGACAGCCATCACCAGCATCAAATTAGAACCATGAGTGAATTAGTTCAGCCTCCTCATGTTGAAACTGAATGTATTACTTTTTTTAATAAAAATCCAAGACAGCAACTTTAAGAGAGTAAAAAGAAAACTGCTGGAGGATCTCAAAGGGGTCAGGAGGTATCTGCCAAGCGAAGGGATGGTCCATGTCTCCAACCTAATCACAGGAACAAATCAACATTTGTGAACCATTTACTCCACAGATTAAGGCACTGTGAAAATACTTAAATTTCTACCATCTTGGCCATTGTATCTATTTTAAAATTGGTTGTTGAAGGGGATGCAAGGATCATTTAATGAAAAATGGCAAACATTTAAAATGAAAGATGGCCCTTTCATCATTTATGTCAGTAGTAGGACCCAATATCAGTTTCACTTTTAATAGTTTTAAAATCAAAAATTGGGAATTAGTTGAATAAAATCTGGTCATCTATTTAAAGAAACATAATTTTCCAATAAATACAATTAAGAACAAAGTTGTTAAATTTTTGAATATTAAATTTCAGTAAAAAGTAATCAAGTCAATTTTATTTATCATCCGATTTTACAAGTGTAGCTCGACCAAGCAGCGTTCTCCAGTCCACAGGGTAAATAAAACACGACAAACACACATATAGACCTAACACACATACAGACGAGCGATACATATACATAGTGCATTATACAGATATTAAGATAAATAAATATTATTTGTCCAATAAGTATATCAGTCATGGAGGGTTTGCATGAGCAGTTCATCAGTTATTCAGGAGTCTCACTGCCCGTGGGAAGTCTCTCAGCCTGGTGGTTCTGGCTCTGACACTCCTATATCTCTGTCCTGACAATAGTGGCTGGAAGATGGTGCGTGCGAGGTGGTAGGGGTCCTCTTTCAGTGACAATCCTGGTAAATCATGGTCAATGGGGTGTGGGGGGGAGGGAGGTGGGTGGTCAGATGTCACTTTGAACTGCCCGCCTCTTGAACTTGCTTTTCACTAAAACTCCAGAATACAGTGCAGTTCGAGGGAGCTATGTCAAATGAAGTGGCATCTCTAGCAGGCACAAGACAAAAATGTAGGACGAGTTGAATCTGTGCCACATCTGACACTTTGTGGCTTCATGACCAACTGCTTGTCAGCAGTGTGAAGGTGGAGAAATGGCCTGCTTTACTAATGCAGGTTTAGGGATAAATTTTAACCTGGGCACAAGGAGAACACCCATTAATCTTCCTTAAACATGATATGATCTTAGTTTAACATGCTCCAAATCTAATCTTGCCACAGAAATAAAGAGTGAGTACTTGGGTCTCTGGAATCAAACAGTTCTAAGATACCATATTAACATTTGTGGGCTCTTCAGAAATCAATTGGTTATAGTTTTTCTGTCACAATTTGATTGGTGATGGATGAAATGTCATAAGCACTCACCCTCCTGGAAAACGGGGACTCGTATGTTTGAATGCTACTTCAGTTCGGCACTCAACACAGTCTTACCTCAGTACCTGATAAGGAAGTTGAGCCCTGCTGGGTCTAAACACCTCCCTCTGCAATTGGATTCTTGGCTTCTTGTCTAGGAGAACTCAGGCAGTCCAGATCGGTAACAGCACCTCCAATACTGTGCTCACACTGAGCACTGAACATGCGCCCACCCCCACAAACCAGGCCTGCGTGCTTAGTCCACTGTTGTTTACTCTGCTGACCCACGACTGTGCAGCTCGAACTACATCATCAAGCTCACGGACGACGTGACCATGGTGGGCCTGATCAGTAAAACGAGGAGTCAGCCCACAGAGATGACGTGCAATTGCTAATGGGCTGGTGCATCACCAACAACCTGTGCCTGCTTGTTTTAAAAAAAACCAAAAGAGATAGTTGTCAACTTCAGGAGGGCCCATGCTCCACCGACCATTGATGGCTCCACCATTGTAATCATCAAGGGTATCAATTTTCTTCTGGTGCACTTGACAGAGAATTTCACCTGGTCCTTTAACACCAGCTCCACAGCCAAGAAAGCCCAGCAGCGCCTCTACTTCCCGCGAAGGCTGAAGAAAGTCCATCACCCACCCTCCATCCTCACTACATTCTACAGAGGATGTATCGAGGGTATCCTCTACAACTGTATCACTGCCTGGTTTGGAAGCTGTACCACCAAAGACCCTGCAGAGCATAGTGGAGTCAGCAGAAAAGATCATTGGGGGCTCTCTTCCTACCACAAAGGACACCTACAACACTCGACACAGGTGATAGGCAATAAACATTGTGAAAGACTCCACACACCCTTCACGTAAACTGTTCTCCCTTCTGCCATCTGGTAGGAGGTACCGCAGCACTAGAGCCCTACATCCAGATTGGGCAACACCTTTCTTCCACCAGGCCATCAGGCTCCTGAATTCCCATAACATATATGGATAGTGTAACGTGGATTTTTACTGTATGCGTCTTAATATTTTAATGTTTCAATGTGTTTAACTTCTATATTTATGTAAATTATTCCATGGTCCTGGAGAAATGCTATCTCATCTTTACCATGTGAGCATGGCATGAATGATAAATAAAGGTGACTTGACTTGAGACTTGAAGTCTGTGAAATCACTGCAGCCTTCAGATGAAGGAAGCAGACCCTTTCAATGAAGGGCTATCATCCTGATTCTACTGCCTGACCACATGATCAACCTCCTCATAATTAATGGCACCAACAATTTTGATGTCATATTTTAAATTTTTGTTTTTCTTAATTTAAAGTTTTTAATTTAAATTTCCAAAAAAGAAACTTAAAAAATGTAGATTTTGATGTTTTTGATGCTTTCTCTTATTTCAGATTTCAGAAGGGTGGCTGGGTTGGTGTAGTGGTCACCGCAACACCTTTTCATCCCCAGCGACCGTGTCTGGGATCCGAATCCCGCGCTGTCTATAAGGAGTTTGACTGTTCTCCCTGTGTCTGCATGGGTTTTCCCCGAGGCTCCACTTTCCTCCCACCATTCGGGGGTTGTAGGTTAATTGGGTGCAATTGGGCAGCACAGAGTCGTGGGCCTGAATGGGCTGTTACCATACTGTATTTCTTTTTTTTTTTAATTCTGGTACATCCACAGATTTTTTGTAGAATTATTGATTTCTCTCATGTCTATCGAGAGGCAGCAGTTCTAGAAAGAGCAGCAACGTTTATTGCTCAGAAATCTACCCCGAATCAGCATAACAGCATCCAATCAGCTGTTGTTTGCTGTTTGAGGGATTCTGCTTTGAAAGAATTGCTGGTATACTCATTTAGATGGCGTGACCCCACCACCAGACATATCTTCCCTGCTCCTCCCCTCTCAACCTTCTGGAGGGCCCACTCCCTCCTTAACTCCCTCGTCTAATCATCCCTTCCCACTTGAATGCAGGAGGTGTTCAACATGCCCACACCTCCTCCCTCACCCCCATTCGGGGCCCCAAACACTCCATCCAAGCGAAGCAGCACTCCTCTTGAGAATCTGCAGGGGACATCTACTGCAGCCAGTACTCCCATTGTGGTCTCCTTGCCTCCTAGAGACTGGATGTGGGCTGGGAGATCATTTTGTTAAGTGCCTTGGCTCCATCCACTGCGATAGTGGCCAGCCATTTCAATTCTCTGCCCCATTCCCATGCCAACATGTCTGTCCAACTGGCAGACTGAGACCAGCTGCAAAATGGAGGGAGTACACTTCATTTTTCGCCAGGGCACCTTCAATCCGAATTGGTTCAGCTGGGAGTCAGAGGAGGAGTTTGGAGAGAGTCGGGCTGTGAGTCAGAGGAGGAGGAGCTTGCTGAAAGTGAGGAGAAGGTAAGCTATTAAAGTTGGGGGATTACCAGGGCTTGGGCCTACTTGGTTTGGCTGGGAGTCGGAGGAGGAGCTTGGAGAGAGTCAGGCTGTGAGTCAGAGGAGGAGGAGTTTGCTGAAAGTGAGGAGAAGGTAAGCTATTAAAGTCGGGGGCTTACAGGGCTTGGGCCTACTTGGTTCGGCTGGGAGTCGGAGAAGGAGCTTGGAGAGAGTCGGGCTGTGAGTCAGAGGAGGAGGAGTTTGCTGAAAGTGAGGAGAAGGTAAGCTATTAAAGTCGGGGGCTTACAGGGCTTGGGCCTACTTGGTTCGTCTGGGAGTCGGAGGAGGAGCTTGGAGAGAGTTGGGCTGTGAGTCAGAGGAGGAGGAGCTTGCTGAAAGTGACAGGGTTAATTGGTCAAGGGGCCAATAAAAGGAATGAAAGGGGAGAGAGCGGCTAGCGAGGAGCAGCTCAGTGAGTCAGGCTTCGGCGAAAGCAGGCAAGGAGAAAAGGTAAGCTGAGTTATTTGCCTTCGTATTCAGAGTCATGCCAATAGGGTTAGTGCTCTGTACTGGGTGTTAGATCTGGGAACAATGGGTGACTTCCACCCTCCCAAATGGCCACATCTGCACCAGGTGTACCGAGATGCAGTTACTAAGGGAGCGAATTAGGGATATGGAGTTGCAGATTGATGACCTGCGGCTTGTAAGGGAGAGTGAGGAGTTAATCGACTCAACTTTCAGGGCAATAAATACTCCAGAATCCGTGTCAGGCAAGTGGGAAACCGTCAGGGGAGGAAAGAAAAAAGTGAGAAAAACGGAGAGCACACCAGTGACTATTCCACTCAGCAACAGTTATGTTGTGTTGGATTCTGTTGAGGGAGATGATCGGACAGAAGATGGCCATGGGCAACAGGTCAATGGCAATGAGCCTGGCAGAGTGATGCAAAAGAAAAGGAAAAGGAGAAATGCAGTAGTTATTCGGGACTCCATTGTCAAAGGTACAGACAGGAGGTTCTGTGAGCCAGATAAGTATACCCGCATGGTGTGCTGCCTCCCTGGTGCAAGGGTATGAGATATCACAAATCAGGTCCAAAATATTCTGAGAGGAGAGGGAGAGCAGCCTGAGGTCTTGGTACATGTGGGTACAAACGACATTGACAAGAAAAGGGAGGAGGTAATGAAATGGGATTACAGTGAGCTGGGATGAAAGCTGAAAGACAGGAATGCTAGGGTGGTGATCTCGGGATTACTACCTGTTCCAAATGCAAGTGATGAAAAGAATGTAAAGATAAGGAAAATGAACGTGTGGCTGAGGTGCTGGTGTACAGGGCAAGGATTTGGCTTGTTGGATCATTGGGATCTCTTTTGGGGAAGGCATGATCTTTAAAAGAAGGACGGGTTGCACCTAAATCCAAAAGGTGTCAACATTTTGGCAAGTATGTTTGGTACAGCAATGCGGCAAGGTTTAAACTAATTTGGCAGAGGTATGGGAACCAGAATGATAGGGAAAAGGGTAGGGAAGATAAAGTAATGGCCAGGAAAAGTAAAATAGGAAAAGTAATGTTGGGAGGAGAAAGTAAAAAATCAGATGGTGCAGTGAGTTTTCGGGTTAATTATTGGTGGGTGTTATCTTAAGAAAATTACAAAGAAAAATAGTGGGCAGAAAAATCAAAAGAAAAGGTTACAGAACTCACTAGATATTAAAAGGACAAAGAGCATAAGGGCACTTTATCTGAATGCCCGCACTATTAGAAATAAGGTTAGTGAACTTGAGGCGCAAATCGGTACCCATGCCTATGATTTGGTAGCCATCACGGAAACATGGCTACAAGGTGACCCTAAATGGGAATTAAACTTTCAAGGGTATCAGGTGGTGCAAAGAGATAGACAGGATGGTAAGGGAGGTGGAGTTGCACACTTAATCAAAGATGAGCTCCAGGCTGTAGTGAGGGATGATATAAGATCTAAAGAGCATAATGTTGAGTTCATTTGGATAGAGATAAAGAATAACAAAGAGAAAAAATTATTGGTGGGTGTTATCTATCGCCCAACAAATAACAATAGTTTAGTGGCACAGGAAATAAATAGAGAGATAAGTGAGGCATGTAATAATGATACAGCAGTAGTCATGGGGGACTTTAACTTCGACATAGATTGGGAAAATCAAGTTGGTCGTGGGAGTCTGGAAGAGGACTTCATAGAATGCATCCGCGATAGCTTTCTTGAGCAGCATGTTAAGGAACCCACAAGAGAAAATGTTCTCCTGGATCTAGTGTTGTGCAATGAGATAGGTAGAGTAAATGATGTAATAGTCAGAGACCATCTGGGAAATAGCGATCATAGTATGATTGAATTTCTCATTCAGATGGAAGGGGAAATAGTTAGATCTAAAGCTAATATATCATGCTTAAACAGGGGTGACTACCATAGGATGAGGGAGGAATTGGGCAGAGTGGACTGGGAGCATAGGCTAATTAATGAAACAGTTGAGGAACAGTGGAAGATTTTCAAAGAAATATTTTGTAATGCTCAACAAAAATATATTCCGGTCAGCAAAAAGGGCAGCAAGGGAGGGAAAATCAACCGTGGTTAATAAAGGAAAAAAAGGAGAGTATAAAATTGAAGGCACAGGTGTACAAAGCTGCAAAGAGCAGTGGGAAACTGGAAGATTGGGATAACTTTAAGAGACAACAAGGGGTTACAAAGTGGGTAATAAGAAATGGGAAAAAGGATTATGAAAGTAAATTGGCACAAAATATAAAAACAGAAAACAAAAAATTTTATAAATATATAAAATGGAAGAGGGTGGCCAGAGTTAACATAGGACCCTTGGAGGATGAGAAAGGAAAACTGGTAGCAAAAAATAAGGAAATGGCCGAGGCATGGAACAAATATTTTGTGTCAGTCTTCACGGTGGAAGACACGTCCAGCATGCCCAAGTGCGGAGTTAAGGATACGAATGTTGGGGAGGGCCTTGATAAAATAGTTGTTACAAAGGAAGTAGTGATGGAGAAACTAATGGGACTAAAGCCAGACAAATCACCTGGTCCTGATGATATGCATCCAAGGGTTCTGAAGGAAATGGCAGAAGTTATAGTTGAAGTTATAGGTCATATACCAAAATTCCTTGGATTCTGGGCAGGTCTCGGCAGACTGGAAGACGGCAAATGTCACGCCACTTTTTAAGAAGGGATGTAGGCAGAAGACTGGAAATTATCGGCCAATTAGTTTGATGTCTGTAGTTGGAAAAATGCTTGAAGCCGTCATTAAAGATGAAATAGTGAAACTTTTGGAATGTAAGGGTTCAATCAGGCAGACACAGCATGGTTTTAGAAAGGGAAGATCTTGTTTGACAAACTTGTTAGGATTCTTTGGGGATATAATGGGTGCGGTGGATAGAGGGGAACAGGTTGATGTTGTGTATTTGGATTTCCAGAAAGCGTTTGATAATGTGCTGCACAAGAGACTTATCAGTAAGTTACAGGAAAGTGGAGCCCGGGGAAGTATATTGGCCTGGATTGAAAATTGGTTGTTTGACAGGAGGCAGAGAATCGGGATAAATAGGAGTGTTTCCAGGTTGACAGAGATTGGTAAGTGGGGTGTCGCAGGGGTCAGTGTTAGGCCCACAACTGTTCATTATTTACATTGATGACTTGGAGGAGGGGACAAAATGTGGTGTAGCCAAGTTTGCAGATGACACCAAATTGAGTGGAAGAGCAAATTGTAATGAGGATGTGGAGAGTCTGAAGAGGGATATAGTTAAGCTGGATGAATGGGCAAAGGTCTGGCAGATGGAGTACAATGTTAGTAAGTGTGAGGTTATCCACTTTGGCAAGAAAAATAAAAGAGCTGAATATTATTTAAAGGGTGAAAAACTACAGCATGCTGTTGTGCAGAGGGACTTGGGAGTGCTTGTGTATGAATCGCAAAATGTTAGGTTGCAGGTGCAGCAGGTTATTAAGAAGGCAAATGGAATGTTGGCCTTCATCGCTAGAAGAATTGAATTCAGGAGTAGGGAGGTAATGTTGTAACTGTATAAGGTACTGGTGAGACCGCACCTGGAGTACTGTGTCCAGTTCTAGTCTCCATATTTGAGGAAGGATATACTGGCTTTGGAGACGGTCCAGAGGAGGTTTACTAGGTTGATCCCTGGGATGAAGGGGTTGACTTATGATGAAAGATTAAATTGTCTAGGATTGTATTCGCTCGAGTTCAGAAGAATGAGAGGAGATCTTATTGAAACATATAGGATTATGAAGGGTATGGATAGGATAGATGTAGGAAGGTTTTTTGAGCTGGCCATGGAAACTAAAACAAGAGGACACAGTCTCAAGATTCGGGGAAGTAGATTAAGTCAGAGATGAGGAAAAATAGTTTTTCCCAGAGAGTAGTGAATATTTGGAATTCTCTAACCAGGGAAGTGGTAGAGGCTGCTTCATTAAACATATTTAAAATTCGGTTAGATAAATTTTTACATGATAGAGGAATTAGGGGATATGGGGAGAAGGCAGGTAGGTGGAGTTAGGTCATAAATTAGATCAGCCATGATCGAATTGAATGGCGAAGCAGGCTCGATGGGCTATTTTTGGCCTACTCCTGTTCCTACTTCCTATGTTCCTATGTTCCGATGTATTAACATCGACTTCTCAGGTTCCTTTTTGCAAACCCTCCCCCCATCTTTCCCCATCCCTTATCCCTTTCTCTCCTTGAGCTCTGTCTGTCTCTGTCTCTCTCTCTCTTTCCCTGTCTCCTTTCCTCAGCTCTGCATGCACAGAGCCATCCCCTTCCCATATCAATTCTCATCTTTCCTCTCCTGTCTTCTTGACCTGTTCTCCTCCCTCTTCCCTTTCTTCCCTCCTCCACTAGCCCTCTTATCCAGCCCCCTGCTTGCTTTTTAGTCAAATTTTGATGAAGCACTTGGGTCTGAAACGTCGGTTATATATCTTTACCTCCTATGGGTGCTGCGAGACCTGCTGAGTCCACCCAGCATTTCTGTGTCTTTACTACCTGAGTGAGTGTATGGCCATTAATCATCAACCAGTTTGGCTCATCAGAGGGACCTGATAGAGGAGTCAGATGTTATTTTTAATGCTGTTAACCACAAGAAGAAAACTGACTCATATTTTTAATATAACATATATGAAGAGGCGAGGGAAAAATAGACAACTTTGAAGGTGCAGGAAATAATTTGCGCATCTTGTTCTGCTGTTGGCTTTGATTGGGGTTGTTTGAGGTTGTTCAATGATATGCTCAAGAATGTTATTTGCACTGACAAAGTACAAGGACTTTGTAAAAATATTTAATTTGCAATTCAGCCATAGTGAAATTACTTAAATTGAAAGTCGGCAGGGTGGCATAATTAGCTTAGCAGTCCGGGCAACACTATTACTGTGCCAGTGACGTAGATTCGAATCCAACGCTCTCTATCAGGGATTTTTGCATTCTCCTCGTGTCTATGTGGGATTCCTCCAGGTACCCCTGTTTCCTCCGCCTCTACAAATGTACGGGAGTTGTCGGTTAATTAGGGTGTTTGTGCAACACCGGATTATGGGCTAGAAGGGCCTGTTACCGTGCTGTAAGTCTAAATTTAAAATTTGCGTTTAAAAATAAAGAAATCATGTCTGCATGCCACACATATTATGAGTTAAATTTTAAATTTAAATTCAGACATATATACAGCATTGTAACAGGCCAGTTCAGCCCACCAGTCTGTGCCACCCAATTTACACCCAATTAACCTACACCTCTGGTATGTTTTGAAATTTCTTGTATAAAATGTCCATAAAATATTGTATGAGTTATATTGCATATAAAAAGTACCATGTTCATTAAATTGACTCTCTTCATTTGAATATATATTTTCATTTTAATTGTTCACCTCAAAATACTTCCATCAATCCATTTCAGTTCCAGAAGATTTACTGATAGAAGTATTTTTGTGAACTTGCTTTCCATTGAAAATGGCACAGAGAATGGAAATGTTGTCCATTTCACATTGTTGTGATCAGTGCCTTCTTGAAAGGCAACCACTGCCATCAACAAGTGCCAGTCCAGCTGAAGTAACTCTGGGCTCTGTGCGCCACATTTCATACGGGTGTGGCAGGCAGCAGAAGCCCCAAGTTGTATTCGTTTGCTGCATGTACATTTCTTGGTGCCATTCAACTGGTCTAAAGGGATTTCTTAATTGAAAGTTGCCAACAATTGCCAGAAACTGAATCACGTCCAATTTTAGGCAGATGCTGCAGAAGAGAGAAAATCGAACATATTGCAAAAATGCAGACAATTCTTGAGATTTTGGGACCTTGAAATTTGTAAACCATTCATGGCAAGATCAGGTGAACCAAACTTGCATTTGAAGGAGCTGAATTTTTGCAGGAAGAAGGGAAGGCAACAGGAAATAACATGCCTAAGTCATAAATTAGCGCAGATGAGGGGGGGGTGGGGTCTGCAGACAGATGGGAAATGCATCCAAAATAAAAAGTCAGTAGAGGGAAATAGAGATTCTGGTAACTGAGTAACACCGAAAAAACACCTGATGAGGCAGGCACGGTTCACAAAGCAATCTGTGCACAAGAGGATTGAAGTATATTCCCTGTCTAGTAACATTTCCAAACCTTTGGCTGTCAATCAAGTCGTCAAGTTCATTATTATCTGATTGTACAAGTGCAACCTGACAAAACAGCATTCTCTGGTCATCGGTGCAAAAACATGCAGGCACACAACCAGACGTAGCACACATATGGACAAATAATGCATATCCAGGACAAGTATTATATCTATAAAAACAAATAAATGAATACTCTTTTGTACATATGAGAGTCTCAGATGGTTTAGTGTGAGCAGCTCCTTTGGCCGTTCAACATTTTAACAAGTGAAAAACTGAACCTCTTTTTCACCTTCTCAGGAATAAACTAAAAGAGGCTTTGAACACAACTTTGACTGACCTTCAGTAAGTGAGAGGCCCCCTTGACTACGAGAAGGAGGAGGAAGTTGGTCAGAAACTCGAATGACTGTGGTTCTCTCCTTTTGTCTGAATCTTTCCATAGTCTAACCTCTGTGACTGAGAGAGTTCACTGGACATTGGTCACCTGAAAGTAAAGCTTTCTATTTATGACTTATCTGAATGTGGAGCCAGTTGAGTAGTACAGCTAATTGAAGCTTCTGAGGTATCATACCTTCAGTTCATTCCACCTCTGCCTCCCCCTTTTCATTTATCATTCCTCTTACAACTTTTTAAAATGACCTGTAAGTTGATATCATTGCTTATCAAATACATTTTGTTATGACATGTAAGACATAATTCTGAAGAAATTAAATTAAATCTTATTAAATTTTTCAGGTGTTCAATATAGTTGATGTGAAAAATTATATTGTACCAATCTGTATCTTACATTAATAATTTTAGTCACATTATCTTTACATAACATTTTCCAATCATCTTTGTTCTACCTCAATCATTTTCCCACTTTAATCTTGATTTATGAATGAATATCTAATTAAGATATTGTATTGGCAGCTACTCTGCTCCTGCAATAACACATACAACCAGACGGGTTGAGATCAGTGAACAGACTAGTTTATTGCAGGCTCCTGGGCTGCACTTATACTCCCAGCCCAGACCAGACTGAAAACCGTGCTGGAGGGCGCTGACAACACCCAGGCGTCATGTGGTCCCCAAGCGCGGGTTTCTGAGCCCCGAGCTGGAAGGAAGGGAAACCCCCGATGGCGCCACTTTTGCCGGCTGTCCCGCCACCTGGCTTACAAGCGGGGCTGGTTCACCTGCCTTGTGGTGAGCCGCCACACAGCCCCCCACCAGAACCGGTGCAATGTTCTTTTTTGCCGGGCTGCCTTGCTTCTTGGGCTGGGCAACAACCACGGGCTCAGTGGGATCGAGGTGCACTGGCCTCAGCCTGTCCATGGTAAATAGCTCATACCTGCCGCCCAAGTCCAGCGTGAATGTCAAACTGGAACGCTGTATAACCCTGTACGGCCCCACGTACAATTGCTGCAGAGGTGCCATGGTCAGGCCCCACCAAATGAGAACGAACTCCACGGAAAGCAGCTCGCCAGGAATGTGAGACGGGCCTGGGTGATGGTGGGGGTTTGAAGGAGTCCGTGTGCCCTGAGGCGAGGAAGTAGTTTGTGCGGTGACCGCTAGGGATTGTGAGGTGCGTTGACGAACTCACCAGGTAGTGCCAGCGGTGCACCATAGACCAGCTCAGCTGATGACGGCTGCAGATCTTCCTTGCAAGTGGAGCAGATGCCCAGGAGCAGCAAAGGCAGTTCGTCTGTCCAGTCGGGACTGGTGAGGGGGGCCATGAGCGTCGACTTAAGGTTAAGGTGCAGACATTCGACCACTCCATTGGACTGCAGGTGGTAGTCCATGATGCTGTGTAGCTGGATCCCCAACCTGTTGGCGAGTTGTTCCCAGAGTACAGATGTGAACTGGGCACCCCGATCACTGGTGAGGTGAGCCAGGATGCCGAACCGGGCGACCCAACCATGCAACAGTGCTCAGGAGCAGGAGTCAGTGGAGGTGTCTGGCATCGGGATTGCCTCGGGCCAGCGAGTGGTGCGGTCCACCACCGTAAACAGGTAACAGTTGCCCCGGGAAATAGGTAAGGTCATGATGATGTCCACATGAATGTGGCTGAACCGTTCCCGGACGAGCTCGAACTCCTGTACGGGCGCCCTGGTGTGCCTGTGCACCTTGGATGTCTGGCAATGGGTCCTTGTTCTGGCCCAGTCTGCGATCTGCTTCCACAGGCCATCCCATACTAACCGTTCTACCACCATCTGGACAGTTGACCTGATGGACGGATGTGAAAGGTCGTGGATGTGATGTGGGTCTTCACCTGCCTGTGCCACTACTGGGGAACCACTGGCTGTGGCTGTGCAAGGAGATATCGCACAGGATGGTGTCTTCGCCGCTTGGAGTGAGGGGTTTGTGGTCGGTGAAGATGGTAAAAGTCCTCCCCTCCAAAAAATATCAGAAATGTTGCACTACAGGTACATGCCCAGTAACTCACGGTCAAAGGCACTATACTTGCGTTCCAGCGGGTGGAGCAGGCAGCTGAAGAATGCCAGTGGCTTCCAATGCCCATTCACCTTCTGGTTCAGGATGACACTGACAACTGTGGCAGAGGCATCGGCAGAGAGTGCCATATGCAGGTCGGTGTGTGGGTGGGCGAGCATGGTGGCCTTCGCCATGGCATCCTTGGTGGCCTCAATGTGGTGCAGGCTTCTGGGTTCCAAGCGAGCATTTTGTGCTTGGCTGCAATGAGGGCAAACAGCGGCTGCATGATGCACGCAGCTCCCGGGATGAAGCGGTTGAAAACGTTGACCATACTCACAAACTCCTGCAGCCCCTTGAGGCTGTCTGGGCATGGGAACTCCCTGATAGCGCGATCTTTGCAGCAGTGGGTGTGGCTCCTTCGGCCGTGATGGTATAGCCCAGGAACTGCATGGACTCTTTCCTGAACTGGCACTTGGCCAGGTTGATGGTTAAGGCTGAAGTCAGCCAGCCGGGAGAAAAGGGCACGTAGGTGGGCCTTGTGTTGCGCCCAGTCCTTGCTGGTGACGATGATGTCATCCAAATAAATAAAGACGAAATCCAAGTCCCTGCCCACAGAGTCTATGAGGCGCTAGAAGGTCTGAGCGGCATTCTTGAGCCCAAATGGCATGCGCAGGAATTCAAACAAACCAAAGGGAGTGATGATGGCCATCTTGGGTATGTTCTCAGGATGATATCCATGCACCAGGTCAACCTTGGAGAAGACCCTCACATCATGCAGGTTGGCCGTAAAGTCCTGGATGTGAAGGATGGGGTAACGGTCAGGGACGGTTGCCTCATTGAGCCGTCAATAGTCTCCGCAGAGATGCCAGCTGCTGGAGGCTTTTGGAACCAGGTGGAGCAGTGAGGCCCATGGGATGTCGGATCGCCGAATGATCCCCAACTCCAACAGGTGTGAAAACTCCTCTTTCGCTACATGGAGCTTGTCAGGTGGGAGCAGGCATGCCTTGGCATGAACCGACGGGCCCTGTGTGGGGTTGTGGTGGAACATCCTGTGGCGCGGCAAGGCAGAGGAGAAATGTGGCTTGAGGAGTGTCGGAAACTCATCCAGGATCTGCTGGAACTCGTCTCTGGGCCTGCTGATCATGGCCATTTGCGGTCGCTCTGAGCGGGCGGCATCGAGGCAAACGGCCTGGAAGGTACGGGTGTCCACCAGGCACCTAACTCGAATGTCCACCAGAATCCTGTGTGTGAGGAGGAAGTCTGCACCCAGGATGCCAGTTGGGAGGGACGAGATGGTGAACCTCCACGCGAAATTCCATTGGCCAATCTGGAAGTGGACTGTCTTGTCTCCATACATCCGGATTGCCGTTGTGTTGGCCGCACAGAGGAGATGTCCACGAAGTCAGTTCCTGGACTCGATGGGAATGGCCAGGATGACACTGATCTGGGCTCCAGTATCAACAAGGAAGTGCCGGCCACTGACTGAGTCCTGCAGGTCGAGAAGGCTGTGTCCTTGGCCAGCCGCCACAGCCACTAACAGCAGACAGCCTGGTCATTTTCCTGGAGTGAGCAGGGCTGACAACACTTCTGGGCTTTGGCTCCCCATTGCTGGTGGTAGAAGCAGAGGCCTGAAGCAGATGCTGTGACCTTGGATATGCTCTTGGGGGCCCCTGCAGTGGCCAGGTGCTCTACCGTAGTGCTAGGGGCGGGCTTGGTGTGATCATGCCCGTGCATTGTGACTTGCTGGACCACTGAGCCTTCCGAGAATTGTGCGAGCCATAGCTCCTGGGCCTTCTGGATGACCTTCCTCGGGTCAGTGAAGCTCTCCTGAACCAGCAGCGGGCGGATGTCCCCAGGCATATGTTCGATGAAGTTGCACTCGAAAAGTGGACAGTTGGTGTGTTCACCCATGAGTGCGAGCATCTTGTCCATCAGTACCATCGGGGAACTGTCCCACCGGGTGTCGAGGTGCAGCACCTGAGTGCCACACTGGTGTCTGGATAGTCCGAGGGACCCGGTAAACACTCGCTTGATGGTCTCACACTTGTACTCGGCAGATGGGTGCTGAAAAAGGTGCAGCACACATCTGGCGGTGGCCTGATCCAGGGCAGTGACCACATGGTAGAATTTGGTCATGTTGGACGTAATCTGGTAGAGGTTAAACTGGGCCTCCATGTGGCTGAACCAGGTCTCCGTCTCCTGAACTCAGAATTCAGGCAGTTTTATGGCTATAGCGCTGATCCCAGGCTCACTTATGATGGGTTCAAAGACGTTTGAACCAGTCGAGGTCACCAATTTTGGTGGTGGTTACACTGCTCCTGCAATAACACACGCAACCAGATAGGTTGAGCTCATTGAGCAGACAAGTTTATTGCAGGCTGCTGGGCTGCACTTATACTCCCAGCCCGGACCTGGCTGAGAACCGCATTGGGGGGTACTGATGTCACCCAGGCATCACGTGGTCTCCAAGCACGGGTTTCTGATCCCAGAGCTGGAAGGAAGGGAAACCCCAAATGGCGCCATTTTGGCCGGCTGCCCCGCCGCGTGGCTTACAAGCGGGGCCGGTTCGCCTGCCTTGTGGTGAGCCACCACAATATTTTCCTTTGAAGTCATTTATACATTTCTGAAATAAATTTATTAATTCCTCCCCCCTTTTGTAAGCAAAGTTTCTAACTCAGATTGTCTAGATAATCTTAAACTTTGACCTAATTCATCAATTAAAAAAGCTTTAACTTGATAATAACAAAAAATGTATTATTTAGAACATTATATTTTTCTTTCATCTGTTGAAATAAAATAAAATAGCCATCTTCAAAACAATCTTCCATCTTTCTAATCCCCATTTGACTTCATATCTTTAAAAATTCATTACTGATAGTAAAAGAAAAAAAATATTTTAATATAATGGTGTTTTCCATGAAATCTTACCTTTTCCACCTATCTCATAAGAGAAAGGTTGCTTCTTTCACCTGAATGGTAGCCTTTTTGAATACAAAATAGATTATTTTGGAAAAAGTGTTAAAGTTAAAACTTCCATTAGATCCAATGTTATTTTTATTCAGGAAATATTAAATTGTAGAATTTCAAACTAAGGTCAACTATGTATCAAATTGAATTTTATCAAATGGCTTTAGCTGTTTTGAGGAACTGTGTAGCTATTACTTGGAAGTCCGATATAGATTTAGGGATGCAAAGATGGCATGTGATCTTGTATTCTTCCTGAGTACGTAACATAATTTATGTGATAAATATCAAGTTTTTTTAAATATGGAGCCCAAATTTGCAACAAGTTGGTTTGAACATATAAACTCTCAATAACTTGTCCTGGGTCGTATTTGGCTCCATGCCAGCTAATTAGAATTTATATATTCATTGATAATCTCTTTTCTTCTTTCTTTCTTTGGGGAGTTTGAGGGGGGAGGTGGGTGGTGGGTAAGGGAGGGGGTGGTGGGGAAGGGAGTGATGGATATACTACATGTAGTGTTTTGTATGTATAATCCTTTATTAATTGAATATATTGCTTGGGGGGGGGGTTCAAATTTTAAATAAAATATTGAGAAAAAATGTTTTGTTAGAAATACAGCATGATAACAGGTCCTTTTGACCCATGAACCCATGCCATCCATTTAGGCCCAATTCACCTACAAACCCCAGTGCATTTTTCAACCATGGTGGAAACGAGCTCCCAGAGAAAAAACACACAGACATGGAGAGAACTTACAAACTCCTTTCAGACAGCACTGATTTTGAACTCGGGTCACTGGTGCTGTAATAACTCGTGCCAACCATGCCACCCTAAATATATCCAGCTTAAACTTATGAGCTACCATGGGAGAATTTGCACATTTCCTGCTACACCAAACATTTAATGAAAGCCAATTTCAGGCAGGATGGAGACCTTGGGGAACTGATTTCTGTTACTCACAGTACATTTCTTCCTGAGCATTTCAGATTTCAGTTCATTTTTAAGCTTTTCTTCCTGAGCATTTCAGATTTCAGTTCATTTTTAAGCTTTTCTTCCTTTTCTTCCTGAGCATTTCAGATTTCAGTTCATTTTTAAGCTTTTCTTCCTGAGCATTTCAGATTTCAGTTCATTTTTAAGCTTTTCTTCCTGAGCATTTCAGGTTTCAGTTCATTTTTAAGCTTTTCTTCCTGAGCATTTCAGATTTCAGTTCATTTTTAAGCTTTTCTTCCTGAGCATCTCAGATTTCAGTTCATTTTTAAGCTTTTCTTCCTGAGCATTTCAGATTTCAGTTCATTTTTAAGCTTTTCTTCCTGAGCATTTCAGATTTCAGTTCATTTTTAAGCTTTTCTTCCTGAGCATTTCAAATTTCAGTTCATTTTTAAGCTTTTCTTCCTGAGCATTTCAGATTTCAGTTCATTTTTAAGCTTTTCTTCCTGAGCATTTCAGATTTCAGTTCATTTTTAAGCTTTTCTTCCTGAGCATTTCAGATTTCAGTTCATTTTTAAGCTTTTCTTCCTGAGCATTTCAGATTTCAGTTCATTTTTAAGCTTTTCTTCCTGAGCATTTCAGATTTCAGTTCATTTTTAAGCTTTTCTTCCTGAGCATTTCAGATTTCAGTTCATTTTTAAGCTTTTCTTCCTGAGCATTTCAGATTTCAGTTCATTTTTAAGCTTTTCTTCCTGAGCATTTCAGATTTCAGTTCATTTTTAAGCTTTTCTTCCTGAGCATTTCAGGTTTCAGTTCATTTTTAAGCTTTTCTTCCTGAGCATTTCAGATTTCAGTTCATTTTTAAGCTTTTCTTCCTGAGCATTTCAGATTTCAGTTCATTTTTAAGCTTTTCTTCCTGAGCATTTCAGATTTCAGTTCATTTTTAAGCTTTTCTTCCTGAGCATTTCAGATTTCAGTTCATTTTTAAGCTGGCAAAGCATTTCTTCCTTTGACTGGCTTCTATGTGAGGCAGTGAATATCATATAAAAGTATTCAATTGTTAATATTTTCTACAAGAAACCAAATGCCAAAACAAATTGACCTGAAGCAGTTTATTGAACTATCCTAACATGAATAATGTTTGATTGAGCTTGTGATAGGGAAAAAGTGATTGTTATGTGGACTGTGAAGTCAGCTGAACTTTCAAACAGCTTCTCAGACATAAGGGGTCAGGAGGCAAGATGTTATTTTTCAATAAAAACATTAAAGTTATAAAATAGTTTCAGTGAAGACTTTTTGTGTGTGTAACCTTCAGCAGAACATTGCCATATTTTCTTGTTTTATACCCTGACAGGCCCATTGAGCATTTCCTGCATTTTTGCATTTTATTTTGACAATTTCCACATATGTATTTCAGTTCCCATGTCTTTTATAAACACCAAAGTCAGAATCCATTCTTTTTGCTCTGCTAAGCCTGCGCTGTTGACAAAGCTAATGATCAAACGAATCCTTTGCCGATATTTGTGATGTTGGCCAAAAAGACATTGCAAAGCATTAAACATGCAGGAAATTGCAGATGCTGGATTCTGAGGTGAAACACGATCTCACAGAGGAATTCAGATGGGGGGGGGGGGGGGTGTGTTAAGCACTATCAGTGAGAGAAAAACCATGGTAAATATTTTGGGATGAAACCTTCCATCATGTCAACAAATGATCAGAGACTCATTTAACGACTCTTACTATGCACATTATTTATTCATGAATATTTATGTTCTTTGTGTCAGAGTCGGTTTGTTTACATTTCTTTCTTTGTTTACTTTTCTCTTTTTTTGCATACATATCTTTTCTTAGTACTGTTTTTTCACTACTGCTGAGTAGAAATTCTGCCTGGCCCACGGGAAAAAGAATCTAAGGGTATTTTTTTATGAATAGTTTATTTATAAATTTTAAACCACAATATAATTGCATTACATTTATCCCCCTCAACCCAAAGAAAAGGAAGAAAAAAACTGGAGAATGCTCAGATTAACCATTTATACATAAAAATCTATTGGAGGTTACCAAGAAGTGAGGTCCTCAGTGAGTTAAACATATGTGCAAACCAAAATTTTATAAATATGGGCTCTATATTTTCCAAAACACATTATAATTATCTTGCAGATTATGTAATTTTCTCAAATGGTATACAAATACCAAGTTCTGCATGCCATATTTCCATACCTAAATCTATTTCTGAATTCCTTGATATTGCCATACATTTCCTAGCAACTGCTAAAGCAATTAACACAAATTCAATTTGATAAATATTTAAATTTAATTTTGGCCTTATAACCTTAATATTGCTCAGTAAAAATAACATCAGGTCCTGTGGGAATTTGATCCCATTAATTCGTCCCAAAAAATTACCTACCCCTGACTAAAAATGTCTAACTTTAGGGCATTCCCAAGTTGAATGAAAAAAGGTTTAAAGCTCAGATCTACATCTAAAATATAAATCTGATATGGCAGGATTTATTCTAATTACTTTATTGCAGAGTCAAATATGACTGATGTTAAAAAGTTATATTGAACTAACCTATATATTAATCTTGAACAAATCTATCCAATCCTTCTCACTTACTTGAATATTTAAATCTAATTCCCATCTTAATCTTGATTTATGCACCCCAATTTTGGGGTCATTAGTTTGAAGTAAATTATGTATTACTGAGATAAATTTATTTACAGTAGTGTTAGAAATCAGTAATTCTAACTCCTTTTGATTAGGTAACTTCAAAATAGAATCTCAGGGTTGTATCTGATGTCATGTATGTAGTTTGACAATAAATCTGAACTTTGACCTTTGTAATCTTGATGAAGGGTTTCAGCACAAAGTGCCATCTATGCATTTACTCCCACTGACGCTGCTCAATCTGCGTGGACAATATTGCCATATTTTCCTGATGAGTCCATTGAACTTTTCCTGCACTTCACTTTGCAATTACAGCACGCTGTTCAGTTGCCACGGCTTCAAGATGGCCGCTTTGTCTCATGAATGTAAAAGTCTGATTTCACTCTTTTTGGTCTGCAGATTGTGTTTAGTTGCAAACATTTAGTGTGGTTTACATCTGAAAACATGCTGACACATGATTTCCAATGAGACCAAGCTAAACTAAACATCATTTCTGATCATTTGCTGACACATTTGGCCTTAATCCTTTTGATACATGCTCACCTTGACAATAAAACCTTATAATTGCATGGGAGAAAGAGAGACTGCAGAGGAATGGGAGAGAGGCCCCAGTTTAAATCCAAGTCTTGATCAGATACAGAGGAAGCAGGAAAGAAGTCCCGTAAGTCAGGAGGGATTCAGGGTCCCCTCATGAAGAGCCCAGCTGTGATGCACTGAGGTAGCAGCAAGTAAGCACAAAACTCAAAAGACTGTACAACAAGCTTTATTCAGATAAAAGTCTGAACACCAGTTCATGTTTCGGTGACTCCCGTGTAACTGGCTCAGGAGGGGCCGGCTCAAGTCTATATTCGGGTTGGCTGATTGACAGCTGGCCAGGTGGAGTCAGCCCTTAGGTGGTCTTCCTGCAGGTACAGAGATCGCCCCCTGCAGTCAGCTGATTGTCGTATTGTCACACCAGCTCAAGATAGTTGGTTATGTATCGAGATCTTTTCTATACAAAGTACACTACTGAGTTTCTTCAGTCTTGTGTTTTTACTTAAATCTGGCAACTGATGACTCGCATTGTTCCAAGAGTGAGAATCCAGTTTCATCAGATCAATCCAGAAATAGGCTCCATAAACACACATGCAATATCAGGGTGTACGCTAACTGCTGAAATGCTGGTTTGGATTGAGCTCTAATTCATCAGATTTCACATTTAATGTACATTACTTGTATACATGACATCACATGCACCCTTGAGATCCTATTTCCTGCAGGTAAGGCAGAATTATCACAAAAAAGCACTCAATGTACCTGTGAACATATAAAGAAATGTGAACTGATATCAAATGTAAACAAACTGACTGTGCAATACACAGAGAATTAAAAAAATCATTAAAGTGCAAAAATAAGAATCTGTGGTGGCGCACATCCTCATGGAGAACCTGCCCTGCGTTATCGCCATGTGGCAGGGCAGCTATGGGGAGATGGTATCATCAGGGGTTTCTCTCTGACTCCAGCATCCATTCCATCACATGC
This sequence comes from Narcine bancroftii, assembly GCF_036971445.1. NCBI lineage: Eukaryota > Metazoa > Chordata > Chondrichthyes > Torpediniformes > Narcinidae > Narcine > Narcine bancroftii. The sequence goes on from NC_091471.1 coordinate 228,599,674, forward strand.
TCTGGGCAGCGATTATGACATCAGAACATGTGTGGTGACTGAGCCTGAGCTGCCCTTAAAGGGGCAGGTGCTGAGTTCGAATAAACAGTCGTTAGCGATCTTCGGTGTGGTGACTGCTTCAAGCGCCACAGTGGTGACCCCGATGCGTCCAAATGTCTATCTGGAGCCAGTTAACGATGCACACAGCCGAGGTAAATGCTGTAGCCCTCAAACGTACCCCTTTCTGGCCCCTTCGCCCACGGACATGGTTCAGGCAAGCGGAGGCACAATTTCACCTGCGCAACATCTCAGCTGACGCCATGAAGTTTTACCATGTCATGGGCATACTGGATCAGGACACGGCGGCGAGGGTGGATGACTTCATTCATTGACCACCAGCAGTGGGTAAGTACACCGCCCTCAAAATCCTGCTCCTGGGGAAGTTTGGCCTCACTCCCCAGCAGTGTGCATCCAGGCTCTTATACATGGATGGGTTGTGGGCCACAGTTGGCCCTGGTGGAGGATGAGATTCTGGCCCTGGCGGAGAATCATGAGCCATGTTTCCTCTTCTGCCAGATATTCCTTGAACAGATGCCTGAAGATATTCGGCTATATCCTGTCTGAAGAAGACTTCTCTGACCCCCACAAGGCCACAGCCTGGGCAGATGCCCTCTGGTGAGCAAAGCAGGAAAATGAGGTGGCCCTCAGCCAGGTTTCCAAGCCGGGGCCCCATCGACCGCGGGAATCCCCCAAGCACAAGCCAGAGGAAACTCAGTCAACATGGTGCTTTTACCACTACCGCTGGGGAGTGAAAGCCTGCAAGTGCCGCCAACCCTGCGATTTACAGGGAAACGGCCAGGCCAACCGCCTTTGATGGTTGCAATGGTTGGCCACATGAGCAGCCTCCTTGACATCACAGATAAATTCATAGGCCTCCAGTTCCTGGTGGACACAAGGGGCGAGCTGAATGCCCTCCCCCCTACAGTGCTGGAGACTTGAACCTGTACCCCTGGTCCAACCCTGCGGGCTGCCAACGGCTCCGCAATCAAGACCTATGGCACGCGTAGGGCACAGATACAGATCGGGGAAGAAAAGTTCACATGAAGGTTCATCCTGGGCTTGTTGGGCACTGCGCTGTTGTGAGCCGACTTCCTGAGGGCTCACAACCTGCTGGAAGACGTGAGGGACAGGAGGCTGTTCAACACCCGTACTTTTCACTCGGTGTGACTGGGCACGGCGGATGACAACAAACCCAGAATTTCAACAGTAGCCAGCGCCACAGATGAGTATGCTGAGATCCTCAGCGAGTTTCCCGCTATCCTGGAGCCATATTTCAACGTCGCTTTCCCCGACATAAAGTTTTCCACCACATCTCCACCCAAGGCCCCCCGTTACATGCCAAAGTTAGATGGCTGCCACCGGAGAAACTGAAACATGCAAAGGAGGAATTCTCCAGGCTCCAGGAGTTGGGCATCATCCAGTGGTCAGACAGTGCCTGATGCCACAATTCCAGAGAGGTACCCAGTCCCCCATATCCAGGACTTCGCGGCCAACTTCCATGGCATGCGGTTCTTCTCTAAAGAGCGTTGATACCACCAGATCCCGGTTCACCCCAATGACATTGGAAAAACCACCATTATTACCCCTTTCGGCTTATTCGAGTTCCTCCAGATGCCATTCGAGTTGAAGAACGTGGCCCAGACATTCCAGCGCCTCATGGATGCAGTGGGTAGGAATTTGGACTTTGTCTTTATCTACCTAGATGACATCCTGGTAGCCAGCCTCAGCCGCAAAGAGCACAAGGCCAATCTCTGCACCCTGTTCACCCGGTTGGCAGAATTCAGCCTCATGGTTAACAAGGCCAAATTCCAGTTTGGGAAATAGAAATTGCAATTCCTGGGGCACACGACCTCAGCGTCTGGAGCAGCTCCGGCACCGGAGAAAGTGGGAGCTGTCCAGCATTTCCCCAAACCCTCCACCCTTAAGGGCCTACAAGAATTTGTGGGGATGGTAAGTTTTTCATAGATTAATCCCCAACGCCTCCCGCAACATGTACCCTCTATTCGCCCTGATCGCAGCAAAAGAGAAGACACTGGCCTGGTCGGAGGAGGTGTACAAGGCCTTCGCTACAATGAAACAGGCCCTGGAAGGGGTGGCGTTGTTGGTACACCCACGACTGGAAACACACAAGGCACTCTCTGTCAACACTCCCACTATGGCAGTCAGGGGAGTACTGGAACAGTGGCTGGATGGACAATGGTGCCCACTGGCCTTTTTCAGTAAGCAGTTATGACCGCTGGAACTTAAATACAGTGTGTTCGACCAGGAGCTCCTGGCGCAGTACCTGGCATTCGCCACTTTTGATATTTCTTGGAGGGCAGAAATTTCACTGTTTTTACTGATCACAAACCCCTCTCCCAAGCACTGGCTATGGCGAAGGAACCGTGGTCAGCCAGACAACAGTGCCACCTTTCCTATGTGTCCGAATGCACCACGGACATCCAGCACAGGGCGGGCAAGGACAATGTGGTCACGGATGCGCTCTTCCTCATGGCCATCAACAAGTTAACTCCCGGCCTGTACTATGCACAACTAGTGCAGGCCCAACAGCATGACGCTGAAACACATGCTCTCCGGACCACCATCTCAGGTCTGCACCTCAAGGATATCCGGTTTCCTGACTCTGCCCGGATGCTGCTCTGCGACACCTCCATTGGCTCACCGTACCCGGTAGTTCCACAGGAGTGGAGGGCAATGGTTGTCAGCTTCATCCATGATCTCACCCACCCCTCAGTGAAAGCAACCGTGAGGATGGTGGCGCAACAATTCGTCTGGTATAGCCTCAAGAAAGAGATGGCAGCGCTGGCCCGCAACTGCTTCAGGTGCCAGACATCTAAAATCCACAGGCACATGCAGGCCCCGTTCAACATTTTATCTCAACAATGTGGAAGTTCCAGCATATCCACGTGGATGTCATGGGCTCCTTGACGGTGTCCAGGGAGTCCCAGTACCTGTTCACCATAGTGGGCAGAGCAATAAAATGTCCGGAAGCTATCCCACTCCGTTAGGCATCAGCGGAGATGTGTGCCAGACCCCTGGTCAGCCAGTGGATTGCTCATTTCAGCGTGCCGGCGCACATCACGAGCAACGGAGGCGCCCAGTTTACCTCTTCACTATGATCTCAGCTGGCAAGGCTTCTAGCAGTAACACTTCACCACACCATGGCCTACCACCCACAGTCTAATGGGTTGGTAGAGAGGTTCCACCAACATTTAAAGTCTGCTCTGATGGCAAGACTTTCCGGCCCCGACTGGGTAGATGAGTTACCCTAGGTCCCCCTCCGGGTCAGAACAACGCCCAAGGAGGACTTGCAAGCCTCATCGGCAGAGATGTTTTATGGTGCGCCACTCTCCCTGCCAGGTGAATTCTTCAGCCCAGAGGCCTAGGACCTCTGCAAAAGACTGGCCAACATAACCCCACCACCCCCATCACACCAAGGCACCCGACCATCCCATCGACCTAAAGAAGTGGATATGGTGCAGTTTGTATTTGTCCAGAGAGAACCACAAAGGGCCCCATTGCAGCGCCCATTCAAAGCGCCGTATAAGGTTCTCCGGCGGTCGGCTGGGACTTTCACCTTAGATATAGTGGGAACTTTTTACTGTGGACCACTTAAATGCTGCTCATTTGGTTTTATCCCAGCCAGTGCATGTGGCCATGCCCAAGTGCCGGGGCTGGCCGCCAAAGTGGCAGGACACTCAGCCTGTTCTGGGGACGGGGGGGTTGTGTGGCGGTGCACATCCTCATGGCCAACCAGCCCCGCGTGTATCGCCACATGGCAGGGCAGCCATGGGGAGATGGCATCATCAGGGGTTTCTCACTGACTCCAGCATCCCTTCCAGTGTGCTCCTTGGGCAGCGATTATGACATCACCACATGCATGGTGACTGAGCCCGAGCTGCCCTTAAAGGGGCACATGCTGAGTTTAAATAAACAGTCATTAACAATCTTCGGTGTGGTGACTGTGTTTTTATTCAGCTGCTTCAAGCACCACAAGTCCTTAAATGAGTCTCTGATTGAGTTTGTCATTGAGGAGTCTGATGGTGGAGGGGTAGTAGCTGTGACTGCGAGTCTTGAAGGCAGCAGTGAGAAATGAATGTGCGCTGGATGATGTGGATCCTTGATATTAGCTGCAGCTCTCTGACAGCAGCGCTCCCCATAGATGTTCTCAAAGGTGAGGTGGGTTTTGCTTGTTATGTCCTGGACTGTGTCCACTCCATTTTACAGAGCTTTCGACTCTGTAGAATATGATGCAGCCAGTCAGCACACTTTCCACCACACCTCTGTAGAAATTTGCCGGGGTTTCCGATGTCATACCAAACCTCTGCAAACTCCTGAGGAAGTTATGGCACTGACGTGCTTTCTTCACAACACCATTAGTGCATTCAGTCCAAGAAAGTTCCTCCGAGATAGTGATTCCCAAGAAATTAAATTTTCTCACCCTCTTCACCTCTGATCCCCCAATGATCACTGGATCGTACACCTCTGGTTTTCCCTTCCAGAAGTCAACAATTAGCTCCTTGGTTTTGGTGACATTGAGTGTGAGGTTGTTGTGGGTGCACCATTCAGCCAAGTTTTCATTCTCCCTGCTGTATACTGACTCATCCCCTTCCTTTATACAACCTGCTATTGTGGTATTGTTAGTGAGTTTATAGATGGTTTTGTTGTTGTAGTACCAAGCCACACAGTCGTGGATGTAATGTGAGTAGAGCAGGGGGCTAAGAACACAGCCCTGTGGTGCTCCGGTACTGATGGAGATTGTGGAGGAGATGTTCTTACCAATTCTCTCTAGTTGTGATCTGGTCATGAGGAAATCCAGGATCCAATTATGCACTGGGGTGTTGACCGCAAGGTCTTGGAGTTTGCTGGGTAGTTTTGAGGGGACGATGGTGTTGAATGCCAAACTGTAGTCGATAAGGCGCATGCTGATTTATGCTTCTTTGCTGTCCAGATGTTCCAAGGCTTTCTGTAGAGTCATGTAATGGTACAGAACATGTAATATTACACAAAATTTCTTTCTTCCAGCCATAAGGCAGACAAAGAGTCCCCATTTGTATTGCCCAGTGCCCTTTACAGTAATAAAAAGAGAAGCAAAAGAAAGTCCTTTCAGAGGCACTGAGTGTCCCTGGATTCACCTCCAGGGACACTCAGCTGCCAGACTCCTGTTCAATCTATCAGCAACACGTTCCAAATCCAAATCACACATGAGCAGAAAGCCTTCAGTGGCCGAGGCCCCCCAGGATCCATTCTTGCCCTTGATTCCCAGCTCTCATAACTGTTTCCCATGCTCCAGTATCCAGCAGAGAGGGTCCTTTGGCGCTGGTCTGCCGCAGTACTCTCGATCCTATAGGGTCATCTCCTCTGCTTCTCAATGGGGCAAGGGGTGGGGTGGAGGGAGGGATGGGTGTGGGGTTTTCTCCCCATTCTGGAGCCCAATCACCTGCTGCTCCCCAGAGTCTGTAACCCACTGAGGCCTCTTCTGAGCATTGGCACTGCCATCTCAGGTGCAGAGCCTTTAACGGGCTGATTGACCCCTGCACAGAGCCATTGGCATTGTCTGGACTGTTGGACCCTTTGGAGCAGCGCTGCATCTCCACCCTCTGCTCTCGTGTGTCTGCACCTGCCGCAGTGCTGCCATTACAGCCACTTTTTTGGTGAAAACTGACACGATGCCTCTCTTTCTCATTCCACAAATGCTGAATGGAATGTCAAGTATGGAATGGTTTTATTTCAGATTTGAAACATCTGCAGTTTATCTTTTGCTTTCCCATTATTCTTTATCATTTTTGGTCATCCTGCTGTTAATTGGTAAACAGTGTGGGTAGTTGTAGACTGGAGTGTGCAACAGTCCTCTTCAATGCTCTCACGCACCTTGTGAAATGCATCTCTCTGAAAAATAAGCCTCCATTAACCCGTGCAGCCAATGTGTGCTTCTGTGCTGGGCTGATTGATGATGCTGCTGGCGTTCTGCTGGGAGAGACTGCATGGCCCTCCTCTTTCTGCTGTTCTTCAGCTTGGGCCCTGAGCCCCTCAGCTTCTAAGACTGCACAGCTCTTCAAGTTCAAATTTATTGTCATCTGACTACAAGTGCAACCTGACATAACAGCGTCTCTCTGGACCATGGTATGGACAGACTTTCCTTCTTTTAATACAGCCAAATTTCAAAGTGACATCTTCCAGAGTGTAAGCTATGATATCCCAAATTTAGATCTCTTTAATCCAACAAGTCAAACTCTGTGGCTGTTACTTTATGGAATTTTAATTTGCTGATAAAATGGATAAACATTTTGCATAGCTTCGCATTAAAACATTCATAACAACGAATAACAAAGCATTTACTCTATAATAGAGATACAAAAATATATGAAGATACAAATGTTATAAAAAGCTTTTAAAGAGATACTCATGCTTACTTCACATCTTGTAGAATGAAAGAGTAAGCGTTATGACATATTACATTATAGTCATTACATTATGGTAACACTACAAACAATAGTTCTCTTCAAGAGACAGACACTAAATTAACTAAGAACTAAAAACACAAAGTTTCACCCTTTACACATGGTGCTCACACATACACACACTATGCACAGCACAGGATAAGCTCATATTTACATAAAGATACAATTTAAAATAAATATATTTAAATATGTTGAAATAAGTTGCTCAGTTACAGGAGACTGTTCATCAATCTCACAGCCTGTGGGAAGAAACTATTTCCCAGCCTGATTTTGATGCTCCTGTACCTTCTCCTTGATAGTAGTTTGTTAAAGATATGGAGGATGGACAAGGTCTTCTATAATTCCTTGAGCTCTATTATAACAGCATTCCCACTAAATATCAGGAAAAGGGAGACTCTAGTAATCTTCTCAGCTGTTTTAAAGATCATTTGTATTGACTTCTGGTCCAATGCTTTGCAGCTACCACACCACACAATGATGCAGCCAGACAGGGCACTCTCTGTTGTGCTCCTGTAAAATGTTGTCATGATGGCGGGGTTGGGGGAGTGGGGGCACTGGTTTTGTCCTCCTCAACCGCCCTGGGAAGTGCAGGCACTATTGGGCCTTGCTGATGAGGAGATGTTTTGAATCCAGGAAAGGTTGTCCTTTATACATGCTCTCACCGGAACTTTGCGCTCTCCACTCTCTCCACAATGGAATGGTTGATATATAGTAGAGAGTGGTCAGCAGTCATCTCCTTTGTTTCATCCATGCTGAGATTCAGAATGCTGTTCTTGCACCATTTTGCAAACCCGTTCATTACCCTTGACTTTCTCTGGATGTGGTGTGACCTCCTGAGTTTCTCTAGCACAATTGTGTATTGCACTCATTAGGGTGTAGGCAGAGTGGGATGGAGTAACATGGCTGACAGAGTAACCACAGGGATAAGCTGCAAACAAGGTCAGCAGGTCAATGAGCGAGATTCAGAGAATGCAAATACAAACAAAAGGATATTGGCAAGCGAGTGTCAGATTTGCAAAATATACTGATGAAGGCTCCCCGACATGAAACATGGGTGGCACAGTTAGTGTAACATTTATTTTCTGTTTGGAGCAACTCTCCCTGCCTTTCCTAAATTAGATAATGCTGGTATGTGAATCTGAATTGTTTTCTTCTATGTAGTCATAATAATTTTGTTCCTGAGAGCTTTTTACATTGAAAATCTGATTCTGGGATAACTTCCAGTGGGAAGTTTTTCAGGGGTTTATTGATTTGACTATGAGCGGCTGCTGTGAGCAGGAGAAATTCCTTGAGTTGGGGGAGAAGGGACTTAGCTTGGGGTTTTGAGTGGTTTTGCTGGCTTTTAGTATGGAAATTGTCATCTCTCTGAAAGCTATGTTTTTTTAAGTGTCTAGATGGCTAAAAGTTTAAAGATAATGTGGAATATTTTTTGGTTGAATCACCTGGTCAAACACCATAAGGTTTTTTTCACACATTAAAAAATTTCAACCACAGATCATTTTTTTACAAGAAACTCATCTTCCTATATCTGACACTTCCCACCTCCTGAGCATTTGGAAGGGACAACATTACCACTCAGTGTTTATCACAAATTGAGGGGAGTTTCAATTTTGATGGATAAATCATTGCCATTTATTAAGCATGAGCTTATTAGTGATGCCAATGGTCAAGATATAATCTTATCTGGTAAACTGTACAAAATTATTTTGTCAATGGTCCTAATGTTGATGATCCACAATTTTTAGAATGTCTTTTTTCTTCTTCTTTGCCAGATTTAAATGCCTACTCTTTGGTTTTAGCCAGTGATTTAAATTGCTGGCTTGATCTACACTCGACCGTTCATCTTACAAAACTGTTTCTTCAAATAAGTGAGCAATACTGATAAATTATTTTATGTTTCTATCTGAATTTATTGATGTATGGAGATTTTTAAATCCAGATGATAAAGAATTCTCCTTTATTCACCATATATACTCACATATTGATTACTTCCTTACTGGCCAACAATTAATTCCAATGGTTGATTTTTGTATTTATGAAAGTATATTAATTTCTGACCAGTCTCCTGTGATTTTGTCTCTAAATATCTGAGACTTACTTAGAACTACCAGACAGTGGAAGTTTAATTCTTTTTTACTATCAGACCCTGAATTTTTAAAACATGTTGACGATCAAATCATCCTTTATTTAACTGAAAATTCCTCTTCAGAGGTTTCTGATTTGATAGTCTCAGATGCCTTCAAAACTTTCATGAGAGGTCAAATCATTTCATACATGGCTACTTGGCTATTCAATTGAACATCAACAATATGCCTTAGCTCTGAAACCTGAACTTTTTAGAAGAAGCGTTGAACTCAAAACAAAATACGATCTCCTTCTTACTTATCCTATGTAAACCCAACTCAAGAATAAATCTAAATATTATGTGCATAGGGATAAGGCTGGTAAACTTTTTGCTATCTAAATTAATATCCAAACAGCTTATTGCCAAGATCCGTGCAGCCAATGGTCAGATCACTAGTGATCATTTTGAAATAGATGAAACTTTTTTCAATTTTATTCTAAACCAGTGGTTTTCAAACTCCTCCCCCCACCCCAAACTCGCATTATTTTTAAATAACCCCTATGCCATAGGTGCTCTGTGATTAGTAAAGGATTGCTTAAGCTGGTGTGTGAGTGGAAAAGATAAAGTTTGAAAACCATAGTTTTAATCGTACCTCATTGACTCATTATGTGCAGGGTTTCATTACTACAAAGGAAATGGCCCAATGATAATTTTTCTCCAGCAAAATATTTCAGTAACAATTGGTACTAGAGAACCTTTTTACCCCCACCCACATACCACCTTAAGCAATCCCTTACTAATCCCAGAGAACATGGCATAGCAATTGGTTAAGGTGGAATGTGAGTTTAGGGGGACAATTTGAAAACCATTGTTCTAAACTATATCGTTCTGATTTTACTCAAGATCGAACTCCAATATGGAAGTTTTTAGCTAAATTGACGATCCCTGCAGTTTCTTCAGCAAACAGATTTAAATTGGAACAGCATATGTCTCAGCAGGAGATTGCAACAGTGATTAAATCTTTTCAGTCCGGCAATAGTCTTCATCCAGATGGATTCCTAGTGGATTTCTATAAATCTCTCTCTCTCACTTTACTGATACCCTATTTGGACTCGGTCTTTGCTCAATCTTCAATTAGTGGAAAGTTGCCATGAACACTTCCATCTCCCTTTTTCTTAAGGATCTCTTAGACTGTTCTTCTTGCAGACCAATTTCCCTTCTAAATGTTGATGCCAAGATTCTGTCTAAGACCCTGCACTCAAGGTTAGAGAATGTTATGCCTCTAATTATTTATAAGGATCAAACGGGATTCATTAAAAGATGTTACTCCCAATTCAATATTTAACGTCTTTTATGTATCCTTTACTCTCCAGCAGTTTCATCCTCTAAATGTATTATCTCTTTAGATGCTGAAAAAGCATTTGATAAAGTGGAATGAGAATATTTATTTTGTGTAACTAGGTTCTCAATTCATTAATTGGATTAAATTGATATATCTATCCCCTACAGCTGCAATTTTCTCTAATTCAATTAAATTCAAACTGTTTAAACTGCATCATATAACTAGACACAATTGTCCTTTAAGCCCTCTTCTATTTAATGTGGCTTTGGAACCATTAGCAGTCACTTTTCAGAAATCAGCAGAGATCTCTGGAATCTCTCGAGCTGGAAGTATTCATTAGGTGTTTCTCTGCTATACGCATCCAATCCTAACTGTTCAATTCCATATATTTTGCTACTTCTCAGTAAATTTAGTCAGTTTTCAGGCTATAAATTAAAGAGTGAAATATTCATTTTTCAACTCTTCCTGCTCCTTAGATTCCTCTGTCCCTTTTAAAATTATTAATATCAATATAATAATTTGTATAAGGAAAGTTTCCTTACCTTATTGAATTATGTCTCCACTGTGATGGCTTTAATTGGATGTCTTAATATTATCAACATGAATATTTTTCCTAAATCCTTTTTTGATGCTTTAGGTTCTCTCATCTCTTCTTTAGTTTGGAAAAACAAGCACAACTACCTCAAAAAGGTTTTCCTTCAAAATACTAAAACAAATGGAGGTTTTGAATTTAGGATTTTATTACTTGCAGTTAATATTAGATATATTAATATTTGGATTCATCTTTGATGAATACCAAGGTGCTTCAAATGCATTGACCTAGAGATTAAGTCTACTAAAAGGTATTTTCTCCTTTTGATACTTGCAGCACCCTTGCCTCTTGTGCTTCCAAGTTAACTGCTAATTTGGTCATCACTTTGAGAACTTGGTTTCATTGAGAAAACATTTTGGTTACTATAGGTTTTTATTGATTTGCCCTATTCTATGTAACTCCTTTTCTCTACCTTCTGTCCAAGATATCAGTTATACTCAGTGGCTAAGCCTGGGTATCTAATCTTTTCCAGATCTATATATTGATCAAAATGTGGCTTCTTTTGAACAATGATCTATTAAATTTAAAATACTTTTTTCATAATTTACAGGTTAGGAGCTTCTTAAATTCTTTAACATTCAAGCTTTTACATCTAATCATAAAGGACTGCTTTCTGCCTTTTATAAATTAATTTTAAGATCTAAGGATAGTTCCTTGGGTGGAATGAAGGAAATATGGGAACAGGACTTTCAACAATAATTTGCCAAAACTATGGGGGAAATCCCATTTTGAAATGTGTTCACTCATCTTCTCTTTATACTAGGCACTCATTAGTTCAATTAAAGTAGTCCATCGGGCACTTTTCTAAGTTTCAGTTAGTTAAATTTTATTCTAACGTCTCCTCTAAATGTGATAAATGCATCACTGAAGGATGTATGTTGTATCATGGTTTTTTTCATGACCGCTTAGTTATTATTAGTCATGGGCTCCTTAACTTGACCAGCTGCCCTAGTAAGGTGGGGTTAGATTATTCATTTTGAAATATGTTTGTTTTCTCTATCTTTCTCTTTTGTTCCATGTAAATAACATAGGTTCATAAATACCGTGTTCATTGTTATTTGAGACTTGTAACTTGGACCAATGTTTTTGCATATGTTAAAACCAATAAAAAGATTGAAAAAGAAATAAAGAAAATAAACTGTTCACAATGTACACATGCAAACAAATAAAGAAATGTAAACAAGCTATGCTACACAAAGTGAAAAACATCAATGGAGTGCAAAAGTAAGGGACCTTAAATGAGTCCCTGATTGAGTTTGTTGTTGAGGAGTCTGTGGTTGGTGGTGGGGGGGGGAGCAGCTGTTCCTGAACCTTGTGGTGTGAGTCTTGTGGCACCTAGCCCTCTTTCCTGATGGTATCAACCAGAACAGGGTGGTTGCTGGGTGCTGTACTTTCCACAGTGCATTGGTAGATGTTTGATTGACATGCCAAATCTCCTAAGAAAGTAGAGGCATTGGTGTGCCTTCACCATGGTGGTCTCAAAATGCTGGATTCCCAGGAGACTGACATTTCTAACCCTCTCCAACTCTGCCCCATTTAGTGCTGACATGTCTGTGGTTTTCGGCTTCTCCTGCCAAAAATCAACAGCAGGTTCCTTGGTCTTGGTGCCATTGAGAGCAAGGTGGTTGTGCTGCCACTGCCCAGCCAGGTTCTCCATATCTGCTCTCTATTCTGACTCATCATTCTCATGATTCAGCCCACAACAATGGCGACATCAGCGAATTTGGAGCCCTCCCAGTTTAGACAAAGAGACTTCAACCTGAGATGTAACTCTGCTCTTCTTGGCATGGATATCACCTGATATGCTGAATGTTTCCGATATTTTCAGTTTTTATTTTAGATTTCCATCCCCTGCATTTGTTTTTGATTTTCAATGATTCCTCTCTCAACCCAGGTGAGAGAGATGTATCCCATTTTGAGCTGACCAATGGCAATGACAGCAAGTACTCCTGTACTTGTGTGACATTTGTTTGTCCCTGAGGTTGTGTAAGAAGACAGAGAAGTGGAGCACTCTACTCTCCAGCCCAAATGTCTAGTAGCCCATTTTCCCTGAACATGCCATTTTTGCCTTGAGAAGATGAAATTGTTTCCCATTCCAGGTTAATACTGACAACTTTTATGGGCCAACAATTGCCATCAAAACAAGAATTGTTGTCTTCAGGAGAGGTCTTCTGGATCCCCTTGAATCTGAATGTTCTAACCTCTCCAAATCCGCCCCCATCATCGTGCTTCTGTGGTCAAGATGCTACCCCACTTCCATGTGACTGGCATACAGGTTAAATCACTTCTCCACAATTACCATGCTGCAATGGAGAGGTACCATCCACCATCTGGTCGCATCACTGTGCTCCTGTTCGGAGGACCCACTACCTGCCAATCAAGGTCAAAGACTCACCCCCAGCCATCAAGGTGACCCTTGTGATGGGCCCACCTAAATCACCAGGTGCTGCAGTCCAAGCAGCCTGCCCAGACTCAGCCCTGACCTTCACCCCATTGGCCAAGGTGAATCTCCTTGGCTAACCCCTGCTGAGCCCTACACTTGGCTTTGAGCCATTGGCCTCAGCAGCCAATAGGACCCTTACAATTTCCCCCCCCCCACCCCCAGTACTGCCTCCAGAACTATAAAGGACCATGTGCGTCTTTGGACTCCTCGTGGCACGTAAGTAGCACCTTCCACACTGGGTTGGGTGAATACCAAGATTTAGTAGCAAGAGCCATGTCTGTACTGGTCAAGGGTTGGGGGCACGTAGAATCACCTTGATCCTGATTATTGAATGTGTATGTCCATGTAATTTCCCCCAGACTCTGTCGGTTCCTCCTTTGTTATCCGAAATGTATATTTACCCCCTGCATATTGTGTGGATGGCTCACCTTGCAAAGCCATCCTGGCCAGAGAAAAAAACAAGCCTTCCGTCGTGCATGCAGCCATTTTCAGCGTAAACTCCGGGAGATCCAAAATGAGTGGTGGACAAGCCTCGCCAAACGAACCCAGCTCAGCGCGGATATTGGCGACTTCAGGGGTTTTTACTTCGTGATGCCACCATCATCACCCTGTACAAAAACAAAGGCGAGAAATCAGACTGCTCAAACTACAGGGGAATCACGCTGCTCTCCATTGCAGGCAAAATCTTGGCTAGGATTCTCCTAAATAGAATAATACCGAGTGTCGCCAAGAATATTCTCCCAGAACCACAGTGCGGCTTTCACGCAAACAGAGGAACTACTGACATGGTCTTTCCCCTCAGACAGCTCCAAGAAAAGTGCAGAGAACAAAACAAAGGACTCTACATCACCTTTGTTGACCTCACCAAAGCCTTCAACACCGTGAGCAGGAAAGGGCTTTGGCAAATACTAGAGCGCCTCGGATGCCCCCCAAAGTTCCTCAACATGGTTATCCAACTGCACGAAAACCAACAAGGTCGGGTCAGATACAGCAATGAGCTCTCTGAACCCTTCTCCATTAACAATGGCGTGAAGCAAGGCTGTGTTCTCGCACCAACCCTCTTTTCAATCTTCTTCAGCATGATGCTGAAACAAGCCATGAAAGACCTCAACAATGAAGATGCTGTTTACATCCGGTACTGCACGGATGGCATTCTCTTCAATCTGAGGCGCCTGCAAGCTCACACCAAGACAAAAGAGCAACTTGTCCGTGAACTACTCTTTGCAGATGATGCTGCTTTAGTTGCCCATTCAGAGCCAGCTCTTCAGCGCTTGACATCCTGTTTTGCGGAAACTACCAAAATGTTTGGCCTGGAAGTCAGCCTGAAGAAAACTGAGGTCCTCCATCAGCCAACTTCCCACCATGACTAGCAGCACCCCTACATCTCCATCGGGCACACAAAACTCAAAACGGTAAACCAGTTTACCTATCTCGGCTGCACCATTTTATCGGATGCAAGGATTGACAACGAGATAGACAACAGACTCGCCAAGGCAAATAGCGCCTTTGGAAGACTACACAAAAGAGTCTGGAAAAACAACCAACTGTAAAACCTGACAAAGATAAGCGTATACGGAGACGTTGTCATACCCACACTCCTGTTCGGCTCCGAATCATGGGTCCTCTACCGACATCACCTACAGCTCCTAGAACGCTTCCACCAGCGTTGTCTCAGCTCCATCCTCAACATCCATTGGAGCGACTTCATCTCCAACATCGAAGTACGCAAGATGGCAGAGGCCGACAGCATCGAATCCACGCTGCTGAAGATCAAACTGCGCTGGGTAGGTCACGTCTCTAGAATGGAGGACCATCGCCTTCCCAATATCGTGTTATATGGCGAGCTCTCCACTGGCCACCGAGACAGAGGTGCACCAAAGAAGAGGTACAAGGACTGCCTAAGGAAATCTCTTGGTGCCTGCCACATAGACCACCGCCAGTGGGCTGATATCGCCTCAAATCGTGCATCTTGGCGCCTCACAGTTCGGCGGGCAGCAACCTCCTTTGAAGAAGACCGCTGGGCCCACCTCACTGACAAAAGGCAAAGGAGGAAAAACCCAACAACCAACCCCAACCAACCAATTTTCCCCTGCAACCGCTGCAACCGTGTCTGCCTGTCCCGCATCGGACTTGTCAGCCACAAACGAGCCTGCAGCTGACGTGGACATTTACCCCCTCCATAAATCTTCGTCCGCGAAGCCAAGCCAAAGAAAAGCTGTGTACGGCCCCTCATCCCAAGTCTAAAGCCCGCTGCGCAGCTCAGACGGCAAAGTCCTCCTCAGCGACAAGATCTCCATCCTCAACCGATGGTCAGAATGCTTCCAATCTCTTTTCAATGCCAACTGCTCAGTCCAACAATCCGCCTTGCTCCAGCTCCCTCAACAGCCCCTAAGGCTAGAGCTGGATGAGGTCCTTACCCGGGAAGAGACATATAAGGCAATTGAACAACTGAAAAGTGGCAAAGCAGCAGGTATGGATGGAATCCCCCCCCAGAGGTCTGGAAGGCTGGCGGCAAAACTCTGCATGCCAAACTGCATGAGTTTTTCAAGCTCTGCTGGGACCAAGGAAAACTGCCTCAGGACCTTCATGATGCCATCATCATCACCCTGTACAAAAACAAAGGTGAGAAATCAGACTGCTCAAAATACAGAGGAATCACGCTGCTCTCCATTGCAGGCAAAATCTTCGCTAGGATTCTCCTAAATAGAATAATACCTAGTGTCGCCGAGAATGTTCTCCCAGAATCACAGTGCGGCTTTCGCGCAAACAGAGGAACTACTGACATGGTCTTTGCCCTCAGACAGCTCCAAGAAAAGTGCAGAGAACAAAACAAAGGACTCTACATCACCTTTGTTAACCTCACCAAAGCCTTCAACACCATGAGCAGGAAAGGGCTTTGGCAAATACTAGAGCGCCTCGGATGCCCCCCAAAGTTCCTCAACATGGTTATCCAACTGCACGAAAACCAACAAGGTCGGGTCAGATACAGCAATGAGCTCTCTGAACCCTTCTCCATTAACCATGGTGTGAAGCAAGGCTGCGTTCTCACACCAACCCTCTTTTCAATCTTCTTCAGCATGATGCTGAAACAAGCCATGAAAGACCTCAACAATGTAGACGCTGTTTACATCCGGTACTGCACGGATGGCAGTCTCTTCAATCTGAGGCGCCTGCAAGCTCACACCAAGACAAAAGAGCAACTTGTCCGTGAACTACTCTTTGCAGACGATGCTGCTTTAGTTGCCCATTCAGAGCCAGCTCTTCAGCGCTTGACATCCTGTTTTGCGGAAACTACCAAAATGTTTGGCCTGGAAGTCAGCCTGAAGAAAACTGAGGTCCTCCATCAGCCAACTTCCCACCATGACTACCAGCACCCCTACATCTCCATCGGGCACACAAAACTCAAAACAGTCAACCAGTTTACCTATCTCGGCTGCACCATTTCATCCGATGCAAGGATCGACAACGAGATAGACAACAGGCTCGCCAAGGCAAATAGCGCCTTTGGACTACACAAAAGAGTCTGGAAAAACAACCAACTGAAAAACCTCACAAAGATAAGCGTATACAGAGCCGTTGTCATACCCACACTCCTGTTCGGCTCCGAATCATGGGTCCTCTACCGACAACACCTACGGCTCCTAGAACGCTTCCACCAGCGTTGTCTCCTCTCCATCCTCAACATTCATTGGAGCGACTTCATCTCCAGCATTGAAGTACTCGAGATGGCAGAGGCCGACAGCATCGAATCCACGCTGCTGAAGATCAAACTGCGCTGGGTAGGTCACGTCTCTAGAATGGAGGACCATCGCCTTCCCAAGATCGTGTTCTATGGCGAGTTCTCCACTGGCCACTGAGACAGACGTGCACCAAAGAAGAGGTACAAGGACTGCAAATCTCTTGGTGCCTGCCACATTGACCACCGCCAGTGGGCTGATCTCGCCTCAAACCGTGCATCTTGGCGCCTCACAGTTCGGCGGGCAGCAACCTCCTTTGAAGAAGACTGCAGAGCCCACCTCACTGACAAAAGACAAAGGAGGAAAAACCCAACAGCCAACCCCAACCGACCAATTTTCCCCTGCAACCGCTGCAACCGTGTCTGCCTGTCCCGCATCGGACTTGTCAGCCACAAACGAGCCTGCAGCTGACGTGGACATTACCCCTCCATAAATCTTCGTCTGTGAAGCCAAGCCAAAGAAAGATTGTGTGGATGTGTGTAGAGGTTCACCTACCATGTTGACCCTGTTCTGTTTGCATCCCCGAAATAAACATGTGCTTTGCACCTCAACTTTGGTCTGGTTCTTAACCCACGTGAACCTGAACAACACGTGCCTGCATGTTCCCTCTGATTTGCTGTAGCTAGCAGCAAATTTTCTGCGATGACAGAGATCTGCTGCATCCATTTAGAACAGTCCTGTGGCAAAAAAGTTGTCAATCAATGTGACCTTGAGCTCAATGAAGAGGACACTCTCGGCATGAGGAAGTGGCTGAAGGTCACATGACAATAGCCATGGACTAAAACTCTAAATGTGTTCCTCACCCAAGAGTTCCCGGAAGGTTTATTTTTAATTACAAACTTGGCATTATTCACAATAAAAGTAATCAGAACAAGGTCATTTCATATTTGTTGTGTAATATGTGTATATACAAATAAAACTGTGCAAGGTTTTATTTCAATATTCGTGGAATCAATTTGGTATTTTCATTTCCAATCGGTAGATTCTGGCTCTCATCCTCATGAGGTATTTCTTTGCCTCCTCCACTGAAGTGCCTGGCTCACCCAGTATTCCCACTGATCCTCCAATGTGGAGTTCTGCCAACAAGCCAAGCTGGGTCGGTATTATTTTATGGATCATTTGTTTAATTCCTGGGGAATGTTGAAACAAAGAATGATGGAAAGAGTCAGCATCTTATTTATCTCATCACAGGAAGGAAGGTAAATCAGAAGGGATAATGATCAACTAATCTGCCACATCTCTTGACCTAGAGTAACAGACAACGGTCAGAGTTCATTGGGCAATATATTACCCATTTCACGGTGGCTGCCGGCCTCTCAGGGGGATGGATGTAAAGTGGTGCAATAAATATGAGCTACAGTGTGGCTGAATTTCCATATGGTTTTAATCTACACTTGAAGTTCTTAGGTTGAGAAGACTGGAAGAACCATTAAAATGTAGTTTGTAGTCATTTCATTCCTGAAGCTGGCAGCAAATTAGTGGTGCCCAGTGATAAATGGCACCAGTGGTGTCACTAAATTTGGTGTCACCCAGTGCAGTAGCTCATGGAGTCACCCTCCCCCACGGACCGAGTGCACGAGTGCACCGAGTGCAGAAGGGACAGGTGTGTGTTCTCCGTATGTCTGGGGTGGCGGCAGCAGCACTGAGCGGGGGAATGGGGGGTGGTGGTGGTGGTGGTGGAGGGGCTCTGACCAGAGAGGATGAGAAGGTTCAAAAAGTAAATTAATATAGAGTTTTATCCTTGTATGTATGTTGATACATGGAAGCTGGGCTTGCGAAGAATGTTTTTGTTGTGATTACAAATCACAAGGATATTATTATAGAAAGCAATACATTTCTGATTAAAGACAGAATAAAAAATTTATAGACAGTCATTTCGATGTCACCCCCTTCTGGTTGTGTCACCCAGTGCAGTCCACACCACTCCCCCCATCCCCGCAACCCCATAATGAGGCCAGGGAATGGCACAAGGATTTTTTAAAATTTAGAGATACAGCTTAGTAACAGTCCTTCTTGCCCATAGGACCATGCTGCCCCGATACACCCATGCGACCAATTAACTGAATAACCTCATGCGTCTTTTGAACAGTGGGGGGAAACCAGACCTGCCTGAGAAAACCCATACAGACATGGGGAGAACGTGCAAACTCCTTACAGACAGCACCGAACCTGGGTCGCTGGAATTGTAATAGCATTGTACTAACTACTACACTAATGGTGTCACCCTTTACTTATAAGCAACTAGGAAAACAAAACTTCTTTGTTGCAATTTCAGGGAATCATGTTGTGACTTAATTTGAGGACCATTTTTGCTATTATAAGCTGCGATGAGTAATCATTATTGGACAACGCTCCTCATACACGGAAAGAAGACCAATGAGAAATGATATAGACTAGGTGCCAAGCAGAGGAAAAGCTGACAATTTCACGATTATCCTAAAAATAACAGATTACACATTTTGATTGTGACTCAATGGAACCATATCTTACTGACCCAGCTATGATTCAAAAACATATTATTTAATTTACTGTAATTTCTCTTCAAGGAATCCACACCAAGAATCCATTCCAACCTTTCCAACCGAACTTCCATTTGTCTCTGTTCTTTTTGTTCACTTTTCCTTGAACTTTACAACATGTTTTACTTCAAACTTTTCCCATTTCTGTCCTCCCTCATTTACATCCCATTCCCCCTCATCCCCTCCCCTACCCCTTCCACTTCCCCTTCCCCTCTCCCACCCTCCTCCTTTCCCTCCCACTCTCCCCTCCTTTTCCCCCTCCTCCTTTCCTTCCCCTCCCCTCTTCTCACCCCCTCCTCTCCCTCCCCCCTCTCCTCCTCTCCCTCCTCTGAGTCATTGCAAAGGCATTGATCTGAAATGCTAGCTCTGCATTTCTCTCCATGTGGTGATGCAAACATTACACTGGGCCACACTCCTACTGGCCTACTGCAGGGGGCAACCACTGTGCCCACACCTGCCGGCTGCCCCGGCCTGCTGGCTGTCAATCACCAGCCCATATAGAGACTCGAGCCGGCCCCTTCAGGGACAGTCAGACACGTGGAGTCAGCAAAGATAATGAGACTAGTGTGTACAGGTTTAAGCTAATTAAAACCTGTTGAACAGTCTGTGGACTTTGCGTCAGAATTATTCGCACATCAGCGATCACACTCCGGAAATATCACTTGACCAAGGCGTTCTTGTTTCATTTTGATTTCCAGCGTCTGTGGTGTTTTGCTTTCTGCAGCTTGTCGTTCCTTTGCAGGAATTGCTTCAAACAACACTCGAAGCCTAAGTTAGCAGAGTGAAAATCAAGGCTGTCATATGATTAGAAGTAAAAGATGAAAGTCTGCAGGCACAGTGGTCAAAGTAAAATCACAATACTGGAGAAACTCCAGCAGTTCAAAAGGTATATGTTATATTGCAAACATAAAGATACATAAACATTGAGTAGACTGGGTCTTTATTCATTGGAGCATAGAAAGTTGAGGGGGGATCTGATAAAGGTATTTAAAATTATGAGGGGGATAGACAGAGTAGATGTGAATAGGCTCTTCTCCTTAAGCATCGGTGAGATTGGAATGAGGGATCATAAGTTAAGGGTTAGGGTTATAAAGTTTAGAAGTAACATGAGAGGGGGCTTCTTCACTCAGAGAGTGGTGGCTGAGTGGAATGACTTTCCAGAAGAGCTGGTTGCAGCAGGGTCAATTTTGTCATTAAAGAGAAGGTTGGATGAGGGGATGTGAGGGGATTGGAGGGTTATGGACAGGGAGCAGGTAAGTGGGACTAGTGGAGTTCACTTAAATCAGTGCAGACTAGAGGGGTCAAGATGGCCTGTTTCTGTACTGTAATTGTTATACAGTTATATGGAACCAATGTTATGGGCATGAGCCCTTCATCAAGGTATGAAAAATTGTAGGCAGGTGTCCAAACAAAATGGACTTCAGCTCAAAGCTGCATTTACATCAAGTTAGGATGTAAAAAAAAATACTGAAATGCTGGAGGAACTATGCCAGTCTTTTCAGCGTCAATAAAAAGCAAACACATATCAGGCCTGAGACCTTCTTCAAGAAATAGGCAGAATGGGAAATCTCAGAGAGTCTCAGAATTCGGACTGTGCCAGCTGGGGGAGGAATCCGGACCAACAAAAGGTGTTCTTTGGATATGATAAGGGTCGAGGCGAGAATTGATCATGTTTGTGTGAAAGGGGATGGAATGGGGAAGATAGAGATGGGGGAAGGGGACAGGAGGGGATGGGGGATGGTGAGGTTACCCAGAGGTCAGCATGAATACCACCTGGTTGGAGGGTTCCAAGCCAAAAGAAATGAACTCACCTACATATTCTCCATTACCTGCACATCTGCCTTGGCCCCCTCTGCCCACCCCCCCCCCCCCCCCATACACAGCAAGGGCAGGATTCCTGTGGTTTTACCATAATCACAGCATTTGCAGACTTTCACGTTTCACTCTGTTGCTCACTAGTTCCTCCCTTCAATTTGATGCCACCTCTGTCTCTGTGAGCACTGCCATGCAAAGAATTCAGACACAAGGTCCATGGAGTGTACAGCAGGCATTAATCAGCTTAAACTTGCGCACACCAGGCCTCAGTACTCTCCTGGGTCTAAGTGCCTGACAGCTCCCGAAGGGGCCAGCTTGAGCCTTTATATGGGCCAGTGATTGACTGCTGGCCAGGTGGGGCCAGCCTCCCAGGTGGCCTACCTGCAGGTACAGTGGTTTCCCCCTGCAGTCGGCTGGTAGGAGTGCAGCCAGTGTAGTGGTTGTATCACCGCAGTCTCATAATTAACTAGTCTTAGGTAAGGCAGAAGTCTAGTTTCCCCAACATCGGTGCACAACAGAAAAAAAAGACTCTATCATGAAAATGCCAACAAATCCCATAAAGAAATACTGTGAAATTGAAATAAATTCAGCTATGAAACTTTTAAGATCTTGATCAAGCCTAGAACTTACATTAAATATATTTCAGATGTGTAAGGGGAACATATAGAGTGAAATACGAAAATCCGCAGATTGTAGTAAAAATACTGATATGCTGGAAAAATTCAGCAGGTGTGACAGCATCAATGGGAGGCAAAGATACCAAGAAGAAGGGCTCAGGCCCAAAATGTCAGTTATACGTGTACCTTTACCTCCTCGGGACGCTGCGGGACCTGCTGTTCCTCCAACATTTGTGTGTTTAAAATATATGTAAGTTCTGACGATGTGTGGATCCGTATGTATGGAAGGGGGGGGGGGGAGGGAGTGACGGACTGTTTTGTTTTTGTTCGTTGATGTTTGAATAAAAAGTTTAATATAATGTGATATTGAAAATTTTATTTTGTATATTTTTGAAAAAAAAAATCAAAACTAAAATGTTGAAGTAAAAAAGAAATAATTGCCTTATTAGGTTACCTTTCATGTTTCTCTGGAATGTTTCAAACGAATTTAGACCAATAAAGTGCCTTGGTTTTGAAATTTAGGAAACATGAAAATTAATCGCACCCGTAGCAATGTGATCGCAACCAAATAATCCTTCTGTTTTTGTCATGTTAGTCGAGGGATAACTATCAGCCAGATTTCTCACCCATCCTGCACTTTTGTCCTCATGTTCCTGTAGAGGAGTTTGAACTGACACTCAAATCAGAAGTCAAAGAGCCGCTCACAAAGTCACTGCAATAATGAGGTCTTGTTTTGCTAAGTGAAGTGATATGACCACCAGCCAACTGCAGGGGGCGATCTCTGTACCTGCAGGAAGACCACCTAAGGGGCTGACTCCATCGAAACCAGTGTTTTGAGGCCTACCCTGTGGCAATGGGGTTTTTATAAAATAACACAGCTTTATAGCATGGTGAAGTCCACCCTCCTTCAATAGGCCTGTGCCCAACACCTCCTCCCAACCAACACAAATGACAGTGTTCATTGTCATTTAGAAGTTAATAACTGAATTATTTCTCAAAACATGCAAGTTGGAGGCTTTCAATACTTGTTGAGGATTCAATAGTCTATAAGGAATAGATGGCTGTGATTGGATCATTCCCTTTGGATCAACACCCTGTCCTTTTCTGGGGGAAAGAAACAGAGTTTTGGTTTTCGATCCCTCTCCTTCTTTGCCATCTATATTGGATGCAACTTTTAATGTCAGATGAGACATAATCCTAAATTACATTCCAGAGAGTCATACACAATTCCAAGTGTTACTGTGGAAATATGTTTATCTACTTCAAAGGATTGAAACTTCCTTTATTATCATGTAACATAGTACAGAACATGTAATTTTGCCTTCTGTAAGGCAGGCAAAGTGTCTCTATTAGAGTCACCCGGTGCCTCTTACAGCACAGTTACAAGTGGAAATAAACAGTTTCAAATGTAATTTCATGTGTTTACAATAGGATAACATGTCGGGTGAGGAATGTAAAAACTTCCTTGCGCTTACACTCTATTCCAACAAAGCTAACCACAAATATCTTAGACAACACATCACCCATATTTCATAGCATTAGCAACGCATTATTCACACAAAGGGCCTCAAATGGAAGCCACCATGGTTGCAGTTAATACTGTGAGGAAGCTATATCATGTGAGCAGTGGGGAACAGCTGAGAATACAGCATAGGGGTAAGGATATGCAGTAGTTGCCCTGATTAAGTCGGATTAAGTGGCTGGTGTCTCACAGAATCTACCAGTTTCACTGCAAGTAGATTTAATGGCAAGAAAAGCCAACATCTTCCATGAAATCATTTGAAGGGAACAGAAATCCAACTAAATCAGCTGATTTTTATTTGAGTTTGGTGACATTTTTAAAACAGCACAGTTGGAGTAGCGATTAGCGTAATGCCTTTACAGAGCCAGAGATTGGGACCAGGGTTCGAATCCCACTCTGTCTATAAGGTGTTTGTGCATTCTCCCCATGTCTGTGTGAGTTTTCTGCAAGGGTTCTGATTCCTCCTATTGTCCAGAACATAGGTTGAAGGTTAATGGGGTGTAAATTGGGCAGCACGGACTCATGGGCTGTAATGGCCTGTTACCGTGCTTTATATCTAAATTTTTAAAATTTGAACATTCAGAGTTTTCGTCAGCTGAGATGTGTACCCATGACTTGTGGCTGGAAAGAGGAGATACAAGGAGGTTTGCCATCTTGCAGAGGTCCAGCCATATCATCCCCTCCACCCATGTATTCTTCAATCCATTATAAATGACAACATATGCATAAGTAATTGAAAGTGTGTGTATGTCTGCATGCATGTTAAGGGAGTGTGTGTGTGTGTGTGTGTGTGTGTGTGTGTGTGTGTGTGTGTGTGTGTGTGTGTGTCTGTATCTGTGTGTCTGTGTGTGTGCACGCATGTATGTTTAAGGAGTGTGTGTATGCCTATGTGTGTGTGGACGAGTGAGTGCATGTGTTTGCATGCATGTGTGCGGTGTGTGTGTGTGTGTACATGCATTTGTCTGTGTGTGGTTTGTGTTCACATGTGTATGTGTTTTGTATGTGCATTTGTGTGTGTGTATGCATACGTAAGTGTATGAGTGTGCATGTGTTTATGTGTATGTGTGCACGTGCATATGGGTGCATGTAGGAGCATATGCAATTTTTTGCATGTGTGTGTTTGGGTATGTGTAGGTTTGTGTCTGTGTGTTTGAGTGTGTGCATGTGTATGTGTACTCATGTGTGTGGGTGTGTGGTGTAGGAGTGTGGTGTGGGTGTGTGTGTGTGTGGGTGTGGGTTGTGTGTTTGTGTGTGTGTTGGTGGGTGTGGGTTGTGTGTTTGTTGGTGGGTGGGTGTGAGTGTATGTGTCTGGGTAGGTTGCGTGCATGTGTGTGCGAGTGTGCATGTGTGTGTGCGTGCATGTATATGTGTATGAGTGTGCATGTGTTTATGTGTGTGCGTGTGTGTGTATGGGTGCATGTAGGTGTGTGTGCACATGTGTTTGTTAGTGGTGTGTTTGTGCAGGTGAGTGTGTGGGTATGTGTAAGTTTGTGTGTGTGTTTGGGTGTGTGGGTGTGTGTGTGTGCTCATGTGTGTGTGTGTGGGTTTTTCTGCATGCATGTTTAGTGAGTGTGTTTAGCGAGTGTGTGTGTGTACAGTTAAGGAGTGTGTGCATGTGCTGATGTGTGTGTACACATGTGAGTGCATATGTTTGTGGTATGTGTGTGTTTACATACATTTGTCTGTGTGTGGTTTGTGAGTATGTGTTTTGTGTGTGTGTGTGTATGTGTGCATGTGCATATGGGTGCATGTAGGGGCGAGCGCATATGTGATTGTTTGCATGTGTATTTGTGCATGTGTGTGTGTCTGTGTAGATTTTTGTGTGTGCTTGAGTCTGGATGTGTGTGTGTGCTTATGCATGTGTGTGTGTGTTCATGTGTGTGTGTGTGTGCATGTGTGTGGGTGTGGGTTGTGTGTGTGCATGTTTGCATGCATGTGTGTGTGCGTGTGTGTGTGGGTGTGGGGTGTGCATGTGTGTGTGTGTGTGTGTGCGTATGTGTGTGGATGTGGGGTGTGTGTGTGCATGTGTGCGTGCATGTGTGTGTGGGTGTGGGGTGTGCATGTGTGTGTGCATGTGTGTGTGGGTGTGGGGTGTGTGTGTGTGTGCGTGTGTGTGTGGGTGTGGGGTGTGTGTGTGCATGTGTGGGTATGTTTGTTTTATTGTGTTTCTCCAAAAGTGGAGAAATCAAAATTTCTGCATTGATATCCATCATCGCTACATTTCTTCATAAATGTTAAGGAATCAGCAGAAAGTAGCATTTAATCTCAACCAACAGTGATATAAATAGTAATGCTTGAACTTTAAAAGAATTTTGTAACACGGTAATTTGAATAAGATTTGTGATTCACATCAAGGTTTCTGCACTCGCCTTTATTCAAGGGAAAGAATATGTTTTGATGGTTATTTCAGGACATATGAACCAATACGCAACAAATAAACCTAACTGAAGATTCAACATATGTGAATGCAGCTCATGGCTTTCAATGTGGTGAATCTATTTGTTCCCAGGGCAAAAAAAAAACCCTGTAAACATTGCACCATTGTTTTGGTATTGGCTCATTTTCAAAAGCATCTTGTATTTATCATACATTTCAATTACCTCATTACTCTCTTCCTATCATGTCTGCTATTAAGGCAATTTAATAACTTACAAATGGTTGATATTTTCTATTCTCTGCTGCAATACATTGACTTCATGATACACATCTTCAACTAAAGAAACATTTGCACAATGAAACACACTGTGCTTTGTGCCCAGTGACACTCATACATCCTACTAATACACTCGTACACACTAGTTAATAATACACTAGTACATACTTGTGACTGATACACTCATACACACTAGTGACTAATACACTAGTTCAAACTAGTTAATAATACACTAGTACACACTTGTGACTGATACACTCATACACACTTGTAACTAATACACTAGTACACACTAGTTAATAATACACTAGTACATACTTGTGACTAATACACTCATACACACTAGTGACTAATACACTAGTTCAAACTAGTTAATAATACACTAGTACACACTTGTGACTGATACACTCGTACACACTAGTTAATAATACACTAGTACACACTTGTGACTGATACACTCATACACACTAGTTAATAATACACTAGTACACACTTGTGACTGATACACTCATACACACTAGTTAATAATACACTAGTACACACTTGTGACTGATACACTCATACACACTAGTGACTAATACACTAGTACACACTAGTTAATAATACACTAGTACACACTTGTGACTGATACACTTGTACACACTAGTGACTAATACATTAGTACACACTAGTTAATAATAGACTAGTACACACTTGTGACTGATACACTCGTACACACTAGTTAATAATACACTAGTACACACTTGTGACTGATACACTTGTACACACTAGTTAATAATACACTAGTACACACTTGTGACTGATACACTCATACACACTAGTGACTAATACACTAGTACACACTAGTTAATAATACACTAGTACACACTTGTGACTGATACACTTGTACACACTAGTGACTAATACATTAGTACACACTAGTTAATAATAGACTAGTACACACTTGTGACTGATACACTCGTACACACTAGTTAATAATACACTAGTACACACTTGTGACTGATACACTTGTACACACTAGTTAATAATACACTAGTACACACTTGTGACTGATACACTCATACACACTAGTGACTAATACACTCGTACACACTAGTTAATAATAGACTAGAACACACTTGTGACTGATACACTCATACACACTAGTGACTAATACACTCGTACACACTAGTTAATAATAGACTAGTACACACTTGTGACTGATACACTCATACACACTAGTGACTAATACACTAGTACACACTAGTTAATAATACACTAGTACACACTTGTGACTGATACACTCATACACACTAGTGACTAATACACTCGTACACACTAGTTAATAATAGACTAGTACACACTTGTGACTGATACACTCATACACACTAGTGACTAATACACTCGTACACACTAGTTAATAATAGACTAGTACACACTTGTGACTGATACACTCATACACACTAGTGACTAATACACTAGTACACACTAGTTAATAATACACTAGTACACACTTGTGACTGATACACTCATACACACTAGCGACTAATACACTAGTACACACTAGTTAATAATACACTAGTACACACTTGTGACTGATACACTCATACACACTAGTGACTAATGCACTCATACACACTAGTTAATAATACACTAGTACACACTTGTGACTGATACACTCATACACACTAGTGACTAATACACTAGTACACACTAGTTAATAATACACTAGTACACACTTGTGACTGATACACTTGTACACACTAGTGACTAATACATTAGTACACACTAGTTAATAATAGACTAGTACACACTTGTGACTGATACACTCGTACACACTAGTTAATAATACACTAGTACACACTTGTGACTGATACACTTGTACACACTAGTTAATAATACACTAGTACACACTTGTGACTGATACACTCATACACACTAGTGACTAATACACTCGTACACACTTGTTAATAATACACTAGTACACACTTGTGACTGATACACTCGTACACACTAGTTAATAATACACTAGTACACACTTGTGACTGATACACTCATACACACTAGTGACTAATACACTAGTACACACTAGTTAATAATAGACTAGTACACACTTGTGACTAATACACTCATACACACTAGTGACTAATACACTAGTTCAAACTAGTTAATAATACACTAGTACACACTTGTGACTGATACACTCATACACACTAGTGATTAATACACTCGTACACACTTGTTAATAATACACTAGTACACACTTGTGACTGATACACTCGTACACACTAGTTAACAATACACTAGTACACACTTGTGACTGATACACTCATACACACTAGTGACTAATACACTAGTACACACTAGTTAATAATAGACTAGTACACACTTGTGACTAATACACTCATACACACTAGTGACTAATACACTAGTTCAAACTAGTTAATAATACACTAGTACACACTTGTACATAATACACTCATACACACTAGTGACTAATACACTAGTTCAAACTAGTTAATAATACACTAGTACACACTTGTGACTGATACACTCATACACACTAGTGACTAATACACTAGTACACACTAGTTAATAATACACTAGTACACACTTGTGACTAATACACTCATACACACTTGTGATGAATACACTAGTACACACTTGTGACTAATACACTAGTACACACTAGTTAATAATACACTAGTACACACTAGTTAATAATACACTAGTACACGCTAGTGACTAATACACTAGTACACACTAGTGACTAATAGACTCATACACATTCATTACTAATAAATTAATACTAATACATTAATACATTTTAACTCAGGTGAGAAGGTGGTTCACAAGATCTAGAAACATATCTAATGAAGGCAAGAGATTCCTCCACAGTACAGGCTTAACTTCTGGAGACACACCCACTCCAGAGCTTGTGATATGTCAATTTCACAAGCTCCTTGCCTGTTGAATGCTGCACAGAAGTGCATGTTGGGTGATGGGAGGGAGTTTGCTGGGAGGGTTTCAATGTCAATTCTGTCAGAAGCTTGAAAACTTGACTGTGGTGTGTCGACATTCTGGCTCCAAATTCCATCTGGGACCAATTGACCAGTTTCACAAGTAGAACATGGAGTGGGTGCCATCTTTGTAACTTGAAGTACTAACGAGGAAACATCATGGGCAGCGTTCCGATGAGAGGTTGCCAAAACAAAACAGCAGCACTATTTGTTTCTCTACTGCTGAGTCTTCTCCAAATTTCCCCACATTTTCTGGTTTTAATTCTCTTCAGCAGTTATTTACACATAAATATTATTGGCTTAATCTTGGTCAGAGTGATGAAAAAGGTGAGACAGAATGTATAGATAAGTTTTTGGGAGATAAATTGGGAAAGGTTTGTCAGAGAAGGTTACATACAAACACTTTAAAACAGATCTTATTTGAAATACTGGAGCTCTGCTAACGCTAGACATCTCAGGGCTACAGATTTTGCAAGAGCTTTGGAGAGTGCCCAAGAGACTTCTCTAATGGATTGTTGTTTACAATAAGCAACAGATGAAATATTTTGTCAGAGCAGCCTTCTGTCTGGATTAGAGCTTGCTGTTCTAAGAGAGTAATTGGTTTTGCAAGCAGAGAGATTCAAGCAGTCTTCTTCACTAAGAGAGAGATAGAGAGATAGAGACAGAATTCTACAATATTACAGCCAGCAGAAACAGCTGGGACAGGACAAGCTGGCAAACTTATGGAAAGCCCCATTTGGAAGATGGCCTGGTCAAAGCCCTTGGGGTTCATAAAAGAGGAGAGGACTGGCTGTCTAATGTTTCACTTGGAATAAGGGAAACTAAAAGGAACTCTGTGGTGACCTGAAAAAAAGAGGTAATCAGCTGGAGAACCCTGAAGGAGCAGGTTTTGTCAGAAATACACTGAAGTGGCTGATGGAAGTACATCAGTTGTGGATGTTCTGGAACAACACATCTCTCTCTGAAAACCGACAAGAATCTTCTTGAATGGTAACCATTTACCTTTAAAGCACCAAAGCCTGGTAAACTTTATAAATGTTAAATTCTGTGCACAGAATAAGAATTGCCTACAACCAGTGAACTTCGAGGAATGAGAAGTGAGATTGGACTGTAAACCAAAAAACTTTTCTGTACTTACACACACATTACATACACGAGTGCTTAGAATTAGAAGGGTGTTAAGTTAGGTTAGTTAAGTTAAAGTGTGATTCTGTTTTCATGTTTAAAGAAATTAAAAGCAATTTTTGTTGAAGTAATTATTTGTCTTGGTGACTATCTAATGTTGTTGGGCTTTGGGGTCCTCTGGGCTCATAACAAAGGAAAGAGGGTTTTGCATCTGATGGAACGACAATTTGGGAGCTTTAATTTCAAATCCTTGGGCTTCTCTGGGTGGAGTCTGCATTTTCTCCACTTCCCAAAGCGTGCATTTTGTTAGATTCGGTGGCCACTGTAAGTTGCCTCTGGTATGAAGGTGAATGTTAGAATTTGGGGACCGGAGGAGAATAACATGGGATTAGTGTAAGATTTGTCAAGTTGGTGCAGGCTTGGTGACCCCAAGGTTTTGTTTCTCTATGCAATGGCTTCATGGCCCCAGCTATTAATCTAAGCATCCCTAAAATGCTACCAGCAAACAAACTTCATCCAAAATCTCCAAAGCAATGTTATTTAAATGCTTAAACCAGTCAGTCATGCTGCTGACAGCTAGTGTCTACAAACATCAAGTAAATGGTCCAGATACTAGGGTTTAAATGCTTCAAAAGGGTTTGGAAGGAGGTATAAGAGCAAGAGGAGTAGCGTCTCTAATCATAGATAGTATCGCAGCTGCAGAACGGAGGGCCTTGTGGAGAGATTGTACACTGAGTCAGTCTGGGAAGTTGGCTGGAAGTCAGAAACAGGAAGGGAGCAATCTCTCTATTGGAAGGAGTCTATAGGTCTCCAAATTGCCTTTGGAACATGGAGGAGCGGATGAGTAGGCAGATTTTGGAATGGTGCAGAAATAACAGGATTGTTGTTATGGGAGACATCAATTTCCCAAATATTAACTGGCATCTCCTTACTTCAAGAGGGATAGATAGGGCAGAGCTTGTCAGTTGTTTCCAATGATTCCTGGCACCGTATGTGGACGAGCTGACTAGAGGGGAGGCTGTACTGGATCTAATTCTGGGTAATGAACCTGGTCAGGTGATAGTCCTCTTGGTGGGAGAGCACTTTGATGATAGGTGACCACACTCCCTGAGCTTTCCCATAGCTATGAACAAGGATAGAAATAGACAAAGTAGTTAAGTGCTTAATTGGGGAAGGGCTAATTACTATGGATTAGTCAGGAAACTGGGAGAGTAAATTGGAAACAGATGTTCTCAGGAGAAAAGCACAGATGTGGAGGCTGTTGAGGGAGCTTTGTATGGGAATCTGGATAGGTTTGTCCCACTGAGACGGGGAAAAGATGGTAGGATAAGGAAACTATATTTGACAAAAGAGGTGAGACAGCCAGTTGCAAGGAAGAAGGAAGCTGGCATCAGGAGCAGGAAGCAAAAATCAGGAAGGGCTCGGGAGAATCACATGATAGCCATAAAGGAACTTAAGAAAGGAAAGCAGAGGTAGAAATGGGCATGAGAAAGCCTTGGCAAGTAGGATTAAGGAAAACGCTAAGGAGTTCTATGCATATGTGAAGGAGAGAGTGACAAGAGTGAAGGTAGGGCCACTTAAGGATAAAAGAAGAAGGGATATACTGTATGAATTGATGCAGAGGAGGTAGGGGAGGTCCTAAATGAATACAAATATTTAACAGAGAGGACCATGGCCAATGTGAGGTCAGTATAGAACAAATTTAGGTGCTGGAGCATGTTGGTGTTAGAGGAAGCGCCGGATCTTCTTAAAAACATTTAGATTGTTAAGTCGCCGAGATATACCCCAGATTACTATAGGAAGTGAGGAAGGAGATTGCTGAGGCATTGGTAATGATCTAGGTATCTTCCCTGGCCACAGAGGAGGTACTGAAGGATGGGAGAACAGCAAATGTAGTTCTCTTGTTTTAAAATAAGGTAATAGGGAGAATCCTGTGAATTACAGACCAGTGAGTCTTATGCCAAACTATCGAAACAGATTCTTAGGGACATGATTTATAAACATTTAGAGAAGCTAATTGGCCTTCTCAGGGAAAGTCAGCATGGCTTTGTGAAGGGAAGTTCGCAATTGAGAATTTTGAGGAAGTAAGAAATTGATGAAGGTAGGTTGGTAGATGGGGGTATATGTATTTTAGTAAGGCATTTGGCAAGGTCCACCTTTCATTCAGAAAGCCATGAGGCATGGAATGCATGGAAGTTTGGCTGTGTGGATCTCAAATTGTCTGGCCTTCAGAATGCAGAGAGTAGTAGTAGATGGAATGTATTCTGCTGGGAGGTCAGTGACCAGTAGAGTTCCACAGGGATCTGTTCAGGGACCCCTGCTCTTTGTGATTTTTATAAAGGATCTGGATGAAGAGGTAAAAGATCAGTCTGTTTGCAGATGACATGAAGGTTTGAGGTGTTGTGAATAGTGTCATAGGTTATAACCGGATATTCACAGGACACAGAGTTGGGCAGAGAAGATGAGGACAGAGTTCAATCCAGATAAATATGAGGTGATGCCTTTTGGAAGATCAAACTTGAAAGTGGAGTAAGTGATTACTGGCAGGGCTCTTAACAGTGTGGAAGAACAGCGGGGATCCACATCCATACCTCTCTCTCTCTCTCCGGGTTGCCACACAGGTTGATCAGGGAGTAAAGAAGACTTGGGGTATGCTGGCTTTCATTCGTTGAAGGATTGCGTTCAAGAATGGTGAGGTAATGTTGCACTCTGGTTCAACCACATGTGGAATATTGTGTTCTTTTCTGGTTGTTTCTTTGCAGGAGGTATGTGGAAGCTATAGAGAGGGTGCGGAGGAGATTTCCCAATATGTTGTCTGGATTAGAGAACACATCTTATGAGGCACATTTAACAGAGCTACGGCTTTTCCCTTTAGAACAAAGGAGGGTGAAAAGTGACTTAATTTGAACAGACGAGCCCTGCAATATCACATGCACACATTTTTCCAAGAATATTAGTGAAATCACATGACTGCACTTTGGCGAGTCTGATCACCTGGCTGTATTCCCAGTGTACAAGCGAAGACTGAGGACTACAGCACCAGTGATGAAGATGGTGAAAGTATGGTCATCTGCAGGACTGCTTTGAATCGGTGGACTGCTGAATATTCAAGGAAGCATCCTCAAACTTGAATGACTATGCCACGGCTATCACCAACTTCATAAAGACTTGTGGGGATGAATGTCTGCCCACACGTACATACCATGGGTAACCCAACCAGAATCAAAAGATTTGTAACCTGCTGAAGGTGAGGTGAAAGTCAATTAAGACCGGTGATCTCGGTCCTTACTGGAAATCTACGTACAACATGTAAGGCGGCACGATTGGCACAATGCCTTTACAGCACCAGTGATCGGGACCGGGCGGGGGGGGGGGGGGGTGGAGGGGGCCAAACCCCATGCCGTCAGTAAGTAGTTTGTATGTTCTCCCTGTGTCTGCATGGATCTTCTCCGGGGCCCCATTCAAAATGTACCAGCTGTGTAGGTTACTTGGTTGTAAGTGGGCAGCACAGACCCGTGGGTCAAAATGGCTTGTTACCATGCTGTACGTCTAAATGTCAAATATAAAAAATAACCCATGGAAGGCCATCTCAGCAGCAAAGACTCAATTCTGAGTGAAGCTAGAGACAAAAGTGCAATGCTCACCAGCTATGTCCAGGATTGCAGGCTGTTACATATTAAAAGGCAAGATCGAACACTGTAAATTGATGTAATGCCTTGCTGCACAATGAACTGAAACACCTTTTATGCTCACTTTAAGAAGGAGAACTCAACAGTACCTGTTGAATCCCTGCAAAACCTGAGGTCTCTGTGATATATGTCTCTTGAGGTCTCTGTGATATTTGTCTCTGAGGTCAATGTCAGAACATCCTGCAAGGTGTCAGACCTAATGGTGTACCTGAAAATCTGTGCCGATCAACTAGCTGGAGTGTTCAACAATCTCTCATTGTTCCAGTTGGAGGTTCCCATCTGGTTCAAAATGGCATCAATCATCCTGGTGCCCAAGAAGAGTGGAGTGAGTCACCTCAATGACTATGGTCCAGTAGCGCTCTCATCTACTGTGATAAATTCTCTGAGAGATTGGTCATGGCCAGAATGAACTCACACCAAAGATGTGGACCCACTGTAATTCGCCTATCGATCGTTGCAGAGCAAATGTAATATCACTGGTTCTCTACTCAGCGGTGGATCACCTAGGCAACACCAGCAGGTACATTAGGCTACTCTTCATCAACCAGAGCTCAGCTTTGTACACCATCATCCCCTCAATTCTGGTCAACAAGCTCCAAACCCCAAGTCTCTGCACCCACTTCTGCAACTGAATCCTAGACTTACTCATTAAAAGACCACAATCAGTACAAATTGGAAGCAACGCCTTCTCCTCGCTGACTATCAACGCAGGCACACCCCAAGGATGCGTGCTTAGCCCACTGCTCTGCTCGTTATACACCATGACTGTGTTGGTAGGCACAATTCAAATGCTATCTACAAATTTGCTGATGACACTGTGATTCTTCGTAGAATCACAGACGGAAATGAGGAAGCGTATACAAGTGAGATAGATCAGTGAGCTGAATGGTGTAATGACAGCAACCTTGCGCTCAACGTTAGAAAAACTAAGGGACTGATTGTGGACTTCAGGAAGGGTAAATCAAGAGGACACAAACCATTCTTCATCAAAGGGTCAACAGTGGAAAAGGTTAAGAACTTCAAATTTGTGAATGTCAATGTGTCTGAAGATCTGTCCTGGGGCCTCCATGTTGATGCAATCACAAAGAAGACTCAGACATTTCTGCAGGTGTCTAGTGGAGAGCATTCTGACCAGTTACACCACTGTCTGGTACAGAGGTGCCAATGCACAGAACAGCAAAAGTCAACAGAGAGTTGTAAACTTGACCTGCAACATCATGGGCATCAGTCTTCACTCCATCAAGGACATCGACAAGAGCCGGTGTCTCAAGAAAGATGCCTCTATCCTCAAGGGCCCCCACCACCCAGGACATGCCCTCTTCACTCTGCTACCATCAGGAAGGAGGTACAGGAGCCTGAAGACGAACACCCGGCAGCCCAAAGCTAGCTTCTTCCTTCCACCATCAAATTTCTGAATGGATTATGAACCACAGACACTACCTCACGTTTGTCTTTGCACTAATTTATTAGTTTTTTACAATGTAATGCATAGCAATTTTTGCATCTATTAACACTGCTGCAAAACAACAAATTTTGTAAAATGATCATGATTTGGATATTAGGAACCTTTTGCTAATGCTTTAAATCATTCTCTACCAATGATTGAATTGGAGAGTTTCAGCACAGATATCATGGTGCCTGATCAACATGACCCATGATTTATACCAGAGGTTTTAGTGTGTCAGAAACTGACCACACTGACCCCTCTGCCCTGTTCTTTGATCTGCATTCTCAGCACTCAAGGGCTCTGGGCTGTGAGCAGACCTTTGTCCAGCTTACACTTTCAGTTAATTGAAGACTAAGTGCATTAAAGGAGCTAAAAATAGATGAGAAGTAGATGACTAAAAGTGGACTCTAAAAATAAATAACACTGTAATTTTTTTGTTCCCAAGCACCATGCTTGGGTAAAATTGCTGACATCAACCACAGGCAGGATGGCCCTGCCGCTGGCATCAGGTCTCAAAGTGCATCATTGTTTTCGGCAAGAATTGGTGATGACAACTCAGTCGTTCCAAAGCAAGATTCATGTAAAATCATTAAAATGAAGGGATGAATTCCTTTTGGTGTAAAACAGTTTGAAAGAAATCTCGTCAACTAGGCAGGAGGGAATAATTCCTATTTCAGAAGAAAATCTGACCTGCAGGCATCAGTTGCTGGCCCTGAGGATAATAATTTTGATTTGTGCCAGAGATGTAGCAATGGTCAAATTTTACTGCACTGCTCACGGTTTATCTTAACTTCAGTTACACCACGGCATAAATTATGCAAGGCTGCTCAGCTCGGAAACTTAAGTGGGGAGATTTCAGATCAAAGAACTGAGTGGAGAGGTCGTTTGACCAATTTCTGGCAGGCTGCAACCTCTAGTCATTAGTCAGGAACTGTGTGATTAGGTACCGTAATACCTGAATGTCGAACTCCATAATAGGGGATAAATGGTTTATGGGAGGCAGATGTGGATGTGGTTCAACAGGTGAAATTTTCAATACTTTGGAAAATCCCACCCTCTAAACCATTTCTTAATCTGTTTTCAAATATCCATCCAGCAAGCAAAGAAGGTAGAAAGCCTATTTTTTTTTAAAATTATTTATTGATCAAAATTAAGTCATACAATCAAAATACAAGTAGATACATGATAGCTATCCCCCATAATCCCCCACCCCCCCTCAAACCTAACACCCCCCCCCCGCACCCCTCCCAACCCCCCCTCTAATCTACCCCAAAAGAAAAAAAGAAAGAAGATAGAAGAGGAGATCAACCGATGTAACAATCATCAATTATTGCCATGGTTTGGTGCAACCCCAACACCCGTGAGAAGAAGAATTATTACAAATTCAAACCCATATATCTTATAGACGGGTTCCAAAATTTAACAAAGAATGGATAATTATTACATAAATTATACATTATCTTTCCCAGTGGGATACAATACCTCATTTCCGAATGCCACCGTTGAATACTTAAATCAGTCTCATTTTTCCAAGTAATTGCCAAACATTTTGTAGCCACAGCTAATGCCAATCTCAAAAAAGCAATTTGAAACTTATCTAATTTTAATTCCAAACTCAATTTCTTAATATAACCCAATAAAAATGCCATAGGATCAAGCAAAATTTTAAATTTAAATAAAACTTCTAAAAGTTCCTTATTTCTATTCCAAATAGGTTTCACTGTTTCACATAACCAAGTAGAATGCAGAAAAAGAGCCAACTTGCTTATGTTACCTAAAACATAAATCAGAAGAAATAAACGTATATTTCCTTAACTTCTCAGGAGTTAAATATAACTGATGTATATAACTATAATGGACCAATCTATATCTTACATTCATTAATTTAGTCATACGGTCCTCAAGTATCTCATCCAATCATCCTGAGAAAGATATAGACAAATCCTTTTCCCATTTTAACTTAGATTATAGGTAGAAAGCCTATTGATCACCTGTCAGTATTGATTGGAAACACTACTCCCTTGTCAATGGCTAGCAAGAAGGAGCTCTCATTTTCTCATGTGTACTGAAATCAGTAATTCCCAGTGTCAACCATTGTCTCCGATGTTCTCCCAAGCTTCCATTCACTGGCCCAATCTAACGAGTGCTGCTGCCTTGATGTCCCATTCTTCCAGACCCTTCTGAAAGACCCCAATGCCAACTTCAGACCCCAATCATTGTTTTGTAAGTATGTTAGAAGAGTTGTTGAAACTTCTTGGTCTGACTTTGACGGGTTTCCAAGGAAAAAGAAACAAAATAGGATCAGGGAGAAATTTGTCTTCAGTTCCTGGCACTCAATCTGAAATGGATGTGGCATTAACAAACAGATGCATTTCTTCTCCAAATTTCCTGCCCATGTTATTTTCTCAACTAAAACACAGAAGTTAAACAATTGCATACATTGTAAAATTGGAAGGTTTGTGTAATAATGTGAAATATATTGTTAATTTTTTGGCTTCTTTCAAAGCCTGCATGTACCTCATTCTGGTAGCTTTGAGGTATTTTCTTCTTCTTTGGCTTGGCTTCGCGGACGAAGATTTATGGAGGGGGTAAAAAGTCCACGTCAGCTGCAGGCTCGTTTGTGGCTGACAAGTCCGATGCGGGACAGGCAGACACGATTGCAGCGGTTGCAAGGGAAAATTGGTTGGTTGGGGTTGGGTGTTGGGTTTTTCCTCCTTTGCCTTTTGTCAGTGAGGTGGGCTCTGCGGTCTTCTTCAAAGGAGGTTGCTGCCCGCCAAACTGTGAGGCGCCAAGATGCACGGTTTGAGGCGTTATCAGCCCACTGGTGGTGGTCAATGTGGCAGGCACCAAGAGATTTCTTTAGGCAGTCCTTGTACCTTTTCTTTGGTGCACCTCTGTCACGGTGGCCAGTGGAGAGCTCGCCATATAACACGATCTTGGGAAGGCGATGGTCCTCCATTCTGGAGACGTGACCCATCCAGCGCAGCTGGATCTTCAGCAGCGTGGACTCGATGCTGTTGACCTCTGCCATCTCGAGTACTTCGACGTTAGGGGTGTAAGCGCTCCAATGGATGTTGAGGATGGAGCGGAGACAACGCTGGTGGAAGCGTTCTAGGAGCCGTAGGTGGTGCCGGTAGAGGACCCATGATTCGGAGCCGAACAGGAGTGTGGGTATGACAACGGCTCTGTATACGCTTATCTTTGTGAGGTTTTTCAGTTGGTTGTTTTTCCAGACTCTTTTGTGTAGTCTTCCAAAGGCGCTATTTGCCTTGGCGAGTCTGTTGTCTATCTCATTGTCGATCCTTGCATTTGATGAAATGGTGCAGCCGAGATAGGTAAACTGGTTGACCGTTTTCAGTTTTGTGTGCCCGATGGAGATGTGGGGGGGCTGGTAGTCATGGTGGGGAGCTGGCTGATGGAGGACCTCAGTTTTCTTCAGGCTGACTTCCAGGCCAAACATTTTGGCAGTTTCCGCAAAGCAGGACATCAAGCGCTGAAGAGCTGGCTCTGAATGGGCAACTAAAGCGGCATCATCTGCAAAGAGTAGTTCACGGACAAGTTTCTCTTGTGTCTTGGTGTGAGCTTGCAGGCGCCTCAGATTGAAGAGACTGCCATCCGTGCGGTACCGGATGTAAACAGCGTCTTCATTGTTGGGGTCTTTCATGGCTTGGTTCAGCATCATGCTGAAGAAGATTGAAAAGAGGGTTGGTGCGAGAACACAGCCTTGCTTCACGCCATTGTTAATGGAGAAGGGTTCAGAGAGCTCATTGCTGTATCTGACCCGACCTTGTTGGTTTTCGTGCATTTGGATAATCATGTTGAGGAACTTTGGGGGACATCTGATGCGCTCTGCTTATACTACTGATTTATCACTTTTATTAGTTTTATCAGTTCGGCAGGCAGCAACCTCCTTTGAAGAAGACCGCAGAGCCCACCTCACTGACAAAAGACAAAGGAGGAAAAACCCAACACCCAACCCCAACCAACCAATTTTTGCTTGCAACCGCTGCAACCGTGTCTGCCTGTCCCGCATCGGACTTGTCAGCCACAAACGAGCCTGCAGCTGACGTGGACATTACCCCTCCATAAATCTTCGTCCATGAAGCCAAGCCAAAGCATCACTTTGGACTTTTTCATGATCATAATTAACCTCCAATTTGTTTCCACTTCTAGCAAAACATCTTTCCCGCTTCTTTGTATGTAATCTGCAAAATAAATTATAATCTTACTACATAAAAAAAGGTGAAAAATAGATAACATAAATGGGATTTATTCTGAAATATTCAAAAGAGAATGTAAATATTTGTGGCCGTGTGTACTGGTTATGTATAAGTGTATGCATAAGTGTGGCTCTAAAGATTTCCATAGCTGAAGGGTGGCAGTGAGGACGAGCTCCCACTGTACACAAATGCTCTTCATGGCATGTGACTCAAACAGCCTCTGGCAACCAAGTCCAACCACTGACCTTCATGTGTGGCATAGTTCTTATGCCCAGCAAAGCTGTCCTCACTGATGGGAGAAGGGGGAAAGGTGGGCAACTGGTGCCTTGAAACCAGGTGGATGGGCCTCGTTAACCATGGATGGTAACTCATCCAGGGGAGGGAAAACTCCGATTTCAAACCTCCGCTGCCTGTGGCTATACCCGCTTATGGGAAAGGCTTTGGGAGTAAACCCCAAGGAAAAATCCAGAGTCAGAATCCCTGTTGTACCCAGCACTGGCACGGTAACTCCTGGGATAATGCTGGTCCCAAACTTTATCGTCACTCCTTTGGACCTGTCATTAGCATGGGGGGGGGGGGGTATCCCACTACACTGGCAACAGACGGATCTCCATATCAACCTTTCCCTGGCTTGTATCCTGGAGAGGCCACTCCAGCTTTGCTTTATTGTCGGTCGTATATGTGTATAAGTATGTATATCAGATTTCAGATTTCAAATTGTTCTCAGACTACATACAGGACATCACATACAACCCTGAGATTCTTTTTTTTCTGCAGGCAAGGTAGAATGACCACTTATTGGCAGAGCAAAGAAAAACTGTACACTGCATATTCGTGTAAAGAGCAAGATCAAGATTCAATTCATTATCATAGTAATAAATCAGATACATATTATGTAAAATTTCTTCGTGCCTGCTGCAGACAGATTCGCCACTGGCAGGAATTGCCTAAGCTCCTCTTACAGTCAGAGAGAGAGAAGCAAAAGAGTCACCGAGTGTCCGTAGATTCGCCTCCAGCGCATCCGCAGCCCCCACAGCCACAGAGTCCAGTCAAAATTATTGGCAACCTGAGGTCCAGATCCGAACCTCTGATAGGGTCAGGAACCCTTCACTGCCCTCAGCACCTCTTTGCATCCCAGTTCCGATACTTTGTACCCCTCCAGCCGATTCGAGCCAGTCTCCTGCAGCCCACAGCTCCCATGGGTACCTCGCTTCGAGTCATCAGCACCCCTCCCCATGCACTGGTCCCTCAGCTGCAGAGCCCCCTCTCTGGTCCGCCACCGTCATCACCGTCCCTATGGGTTGTCTCTTCTACTTCTCCCCCTGAGACGGAGGTGATCTTCCTGTCCTCTGGTGCCCTTCTCCAGTCCTCTGCAGCCCCCCCTTGTGGCTGCTGCCAATTAATATGTACCGCAATCTTGGGCACAGACCCACGCTCACAGGATTTCAGCTAAAACCACTGTCGGCTCCCTCATCGGGACGTTCAAAACTCATTTGGAGCCAATGGCAGATGACTGGGCGGCTAGACCCCATGGGAGCACTGTATCTCCGCTACGTCATGCCCCACAAGCCCACAAGTCCGCTCAAGCAGCTGTGTCACCGCTCCAGTGGCGCCACCATCTTGATCATAAACAAATAAAGAACTGTAAGCAGGTAACAAATGTAAACAAACTGTGCAATACAGAGAGAACAAAAAATAAAATCAATAAAGTACACAAGTAAGAGTCTTTAAATGTGTCCCTGATTGAGTTTGTTGTTGAGGAGTCTGATGGTGGAGGGGTAGCAGCTGTTCCTGAACCTGGTGGTGTGAGTCTTGTGGGACCTATACCTCTTTCCTAATGGTAGCAGTGCTGTGTGGTGTCAAACCTTGATGATTGCTCCTGCTCTCCGACGGCAGTGGTCCCTGTAAATGGTGGTAAGGGCTTTGCCTGTGATGTCCTGGGCTTTGTCCACTACCTTCTGGAGCGATTTACACTCAGGGGTATTGGTATCCGCATACCAGACCATGATGCAGCCATTCAGCACACAGTATATCTGGATGTTTATGTGGTGTGTGGGTACATAAGTATGTGTTGGGATATGTTAGGATGTATGTGTGTGTACATGTATATCTGAGTGTTTGACTTGCATATCTGTTAACACATTTGAGTGTGTGTACATACTTTTGTACATAAATTTGCATGTTTTGTGTGTGTGTGTGTGTGTGTGTGTGTATCTTTTTGTTGTATATATATATATATATATATATTCATAGGCCTGCAAAGTAAAATACTGAATGCATTCCTGATCCAAAAGATAAAAGGCAATTAATATTATCTTGTTTGCCTTGCAATTTGCAGTGGAGTTGATGAACTGCTGGCAGGTGCACCCACTGTTTCAAAAATCTCCAATATGGTTAACTTTTGCATGCCAAGTAATTTGGCTATGCTCTAGGATAATGATATAATATTTGGCTTTTACAGTGTTGGCTTTCCTGCAATGAAATTAGATTAAAACAGTTGCTGGAAGCCAAATCATTTCAAACTGGATCACTTCCAAAATCCATACTTGGACATTATCAATGCTGCCAAATTTTCTCTGGCACACTCCACAGCAGACTAATGTACTAATGGGCTATTGTTTAATTGGATCATTGCAAGCTGACAGGTTGTTGGGAACAGACGGTAATCTGTAATACAGAGACATTGCATTTGATTTTGAGAATATTGTTGACAATAAAGTAAATGGGGTATGTTCTGTATGAGTATTTCCAACAAGAACTACTTTGTCACCTTGGAGTATTAGGGACCTGTTTACTTGTAGATTCAGTTAAACCTATAGTAATATTAGATTGTCTGGACTGCTACAAGTCTACTACTACATTGTAATATTTATCATGAATATTTTAACATTCCCTTACATTAATCATCCTTGACACTCAGCCAAATTTACAATCATCTCCGCAGAAGAAAGAGCCATTTCGGAACTGTATTTGGAAAAGTTGTACTTCAATGGAAGATTGAACTTTTTATATTGTGTCAACATCAGGATATCCCACTGAGCTCTGACTGATGTCCAATAAATGGATGTTAAACAGATTGGAGGACAGATTGAAACACCAGCCACACACAGTCAAAACTTATTTTTTTCTTTTGGAACCCTATTTTGTTTTACTGAAATGAAATCCCTTCTTTCAATCCTGCCAGACTTTCATTCTTCTGAGGTCAGGCTCTTATGTTACCTTAAGTACTGGTGAGGAAGTGATTGTAGAGTGGAGGTGAAAATTGTAATTTAGTTTTCCAGAGGCCATGTACAGCGTGGATGGTCCTCGGCGGGCACCTGGTTGGAAGTCAACTCACCTGCCAATCAAGGTCAAATGAACTGAGAGGTGAGGCTACCTTATGATTGCCTCTCCTGGATACATTACCTCATTTGGGCATATCTGAGCTGCACCAACCACCCACCCCCCCCCCCCCCCGCCTCCAGCCGGCTGCAGTATAAAGCCCACCACGTGCAGAAGAGTAGCTCCACTCAAGGTTGCGAGCCATGGGTGATGCTGGGGAGTCGATTGTACGATATGTGCTGATACAGGGTGGGGTGGGGGGTGTAGTGGTATTGTGGTGTATCCCTGAGAGGCCTGTTGTGCCTTATTCATTATTATCAGTGTAATTGCACTCTGTAGTTAACTGGGATGTTGTACCTGCTGGTGAGAGAGGGGTGGCGGCTATTATTTGTTCATCTGTGAGAAGCACAATTAGTAGTGATCTGTTGGGAGTAGCGAGTATCGATTGTTCAGCTGTGTCCGATGCGCATGAATTTTGTGTAGTTCCTTTGTCTTATGTTTGACTGTGACCCCTGCTGCAATTTCCATCCACTGCCCCCCAGTAAACAATATGAGTGAATTGTGCGTGCTAATAAATTAATTGCATGCAAATGTATGTAAGATAC
This sequence comes from Narcine bancroftii, assembly GCF_036971445.1. Lineage (NCBI taxonomy): Eukaryota > Metazoa > Chordata > Chondrichthyes > Torpediniformes > Narcinidae > Narcine > Narcine bancroftii. The sequence goes on from NC_091471.1 coordinate 228,642,885, forward strand.
AAAACATGTCAAAGTAGATGACTGTTCCTTGAGCATATTCCCCCTTTAATAACATCAAGGTTCATCTGACTATAAATTCAACCCTGCATTCCCACCTATCCCTCATAACGTTTCATTCCATCCTAATCAAGACTCTATCTTACTTCTGGTACTTCATCTAACTCTTTTCCCATCCCTTTGTTCATGAGTGTTGCAAAAACCCCTGGCCCATTCAAAGGGGCACTTAAACAGTAAATTACAGAGGCTGGAGAGAATATTGTTGGGCCCATAAGCTTCAACATAAAAGTGTCTATTTGAAATATTAATGGAAAAATATATTAACTGGCATGAACCAAGATAACATTGAGATGAGACACTCAATAGCTTCTGAAAGTCCAGTGATCCAAAAAGCTTGAGGTGGATTTATTGCGTGGTTAGGGTAGCGGTAAGTGCAACACCATTACAGATCCAATGACCCAGGTTCGAATCTGACAATATCTGTAAGGAGTTTGTGCGTTCCCCCCATGACCTGCATGGATTTCCTCCAGGTGCTCTGGATTCCACCCCGCCCCCCCACCCCCCTGCCAAAACATGCATGGTTGGTAAGTTAATTGAGTGGCACAGGTTTGATGGATTGGAAGGACTTGCTACCTTGATGTATTTTTAAAATGAAAATGCTTTTTCTCCTGCTTCTGTTGCTCCAACTCCACTGACCCTATTTGGCATGGGCTGTCATCTTTCTTCTTCAGGGACAAGCCGGAATTGCTAAACAAATCAAGCATTTTCCCAATGGTTCTCCATTAGGTGAGACGAGATGAGAGTTTATTGTCATATATTGTATGTAATGTGCAGATACACTGAAATTTTTACATGATGCAACTACACAGGCATTAAGTACCACACAAGACAAAAAAAAAAATTAAATCACGGTGGCACATTTGGCACAGTGATTAGAGCAACGCCTTTATAGCACCACTGATCGGGACCGGGATTTGAATCCCACACTGTCTGTAAAGAGTTGGTATATTCTCCCCGTGACTGCATGGGCTTTCCTCCCACTGTTCAAAAAGTACAGGACTGTAGGTTAATGGGGTGTAGACGGTACAGACTTGTGGGCCAAAATAGCCTGTTACTGTGCTGTATGTCTAAATTTAAATAAACATGTAAAAATAAATATACATAAATAGTTAAAATTACTGCAATATAATGCAACGCTAATGCAAAGAGATCTTTGGTGTTCTTGGTTAGAGTAGCATGAGGCACCAGATTTCAGGCTTCTGCACCTTCTGCCTGAAGATAGCAGCAAGGAGAGAGTATGACCAAGGTGATGGGGGTCCTTAATGATGTTGGCTGCCTTCTTGAGGCACCGCCACACACAAAGATGCCCTTGATTAGTGGAGAGTCAGTTCCCATGACAGACTGGCTAGATTTGCCACTCTCTGCAGCTTTTTGCATTCCTGACTACTCAGATTGCCAATCTGGGTCATGATGCAACCAGTCAGTCTCAAGTTTTCTGAGGATGTTAGCAGGAAAGTTGATGAAGGAAAGGCCATGGATATTGTCAGCGTGGACTTCATTAAGGCCCTTGGCAAGGTTGCACATGAGTAGTTGGTCAAGAAGGTGCAATCGCTCAGTTTTCAGAATGAGTTAGTAAATTGGTTTAGACATTGGCATTGTGGGAGAAGCCAAAGAGTGGCAGTTGGCCTGTGACTAGTGGCGCGGCTCATTTCTGGGCCAATTGTTGTTTTGTCATCTCTATCAATAATCCAGATGATAATGTTGTACATTTGATCAGCAAATTTGCAGATGATACCAAGATTGGAGCTGTAGTGGACAGCGAGGAAGGCTTCAAAGCTTGCAGTGGATTCTGGACCAAATGGAAAAATGGGGTGCAAAATGGCAGATGGAACTTAAACAAATGTGAGGTGTTATGTTTTGGGAGGACTTGCACTGTAAATGGTGGGGTAGTGTGGAGTGTAGTAGAACAGAGAGATCTGGGAATACATATATTTATATATATATTATATATCCTCAACATCCATTGGAGCGCTCACACCCCTAACGTCGAGGTACTCGAGATGGCAGAGGTCGACAGCATCGAGTCCACGCTGCTGAAGATCCAGCTGCGCTGGATGGGTCACGTCTCCAGAATGGAGGACCATCGCCTTCCCAAGATCGTATTATATGGCGAGCTCTCCACTGGCCACCGTGACAGAGGTGCACCAAAGAAAAGGTACAAGGACTGCCTAAAGAAATCTCTTGGTGCCTGCCACATTGACCACCGCCAGTGGGCTGATAACGCCTCAAACCGTGCATCTTGGCGCCTCACAGTTTGGCGGGCAGCAGCCTCCTTTGAAGAAGACCGCAGAGCCCACCTCACTGACAAAAGGCAAAGGAGGAAAAACCCAACACCCAACCCCAACCAACCAATTTTCCCTTGCAACCGCTGCAATCGTGTCTGCCTGTCCCGCATCGGACTGGTCAGCCACAAACGAGCCTGCAGCTGACGTGGACTTTTTACCCCCTCCATAAATCTTCGTCCGCGAAGCCAAGCCAAAGATATATATATATATATATATATATATATACATATATATAATTCTTGAAAGTGGTGTCACAGGTAGATAGGGTAATAAAGAGAAGTTTGGCCACATTTCCTGCATAAATCTAAGTATTGAGTGCAGGAGGTTGAGGTATGAGGCTGAATTTGTATCAGACATTTGTGAGGCCAAATTTGCAGTATTGTATGCACCTCTGGTGATATAATGTGTCTCTCTTTTTTTTTTGAGTACTGTCAGTTGTCTTCCTATACCCTTTGGTTTTCTGTTAGGAGTACAATTTTTGTGTGTTGGTCATGGTCCAAGAGCATTCAGCATAGATTGGCTTTGTGTTTTATGGAAAGCTATGAGGCCCTGCTGTACTGAGTTAGCCTTCTTCTACGGTGCCCTGGCACCTTCACAGCATTCGCTGCTTTTCCACCACTCTTTGGAAAATAGGTGATTTTGTTGCAGTATTACATGTTAGTACCTTGAGAACTTCATAAGTTGACAACTGATCTTTTACTTGTGATCATCATCTCAAGGTTCCCATCTCCAGCATGAATTCTGTTGAATTTTCAAACCACATTGATGATTTCAAGATTCAAGATTTGAGATTCAAGATTAAATTGTTCTTGCCTGCTGTAAGGCAGACAGATTCGCCATCGACAGAAATTGCCTGAAGTGCCTCTTACAGTTAGAGAAAGAGAAGCAAAAGAGAGTACCCCCAGAGTCACTGAGCATCTGTAGATTCACCTTCAGTGGTTCCACAACCCCCACAGAGTCCAGTCCAAGCCGTTGGCAGCCCAAGCTCTAGATCTGAACCTCCAGCATGCTCACCTTCGGCATCTCCTCGCATCCTAGTTGTGATACCTAGTACTCCTTCAGCCAATTTCGAGCCAGTCTCCAGCAGCCCGCAGCCCAGCATGAGTCTCTGAACCACATTCTCCTGCAGCCCACAGCCTCCATGGATTCCTCACCCTGAATCGTCAGCAGAGCGCTGCCATGGAGCCCCCTCACAGGTCTGCTGCTGTGGGTTGTCTCCTCTTGCTTCTCCCTTTCAAATGGGGGAGGTTCTCCCTGTTTTCTGGTACCCTGCACCAGTCCTCCATTCCCCTAGAATCTGCAACCCCCTCGTGGCTGCTGCCAATCAGAGACACCACCATCTTGGATGGGGGCCCCACGGTCATAGGATTTTAAATAAAACTACAGTCGGCTCCTTTAATGGCTGTTTAAAGTATGACAGATTATGTTATTTATGTTTGTATAGATATGTTTTAAAGCAGATTAATTGTGTCAGGTTTTAAAGTTTAGGTCATATACAAACACTTCAAAACAGATCTCAGTTAGAATGCCAGAGCTCTGCTCAAGCCAGACAGTCCAGGCTCCCAGTGCCTTAGTAAAGACAATGGAAACTTTGCTGAAGGGCTTCACAAGTAGGTTTTAATTGGACATGCTGTGGAGTAATGGATAATTGCTTTGGAAAGCAAGAGGTGAATGATCTCAGAAGAATGGGGCTGGTGCTGCAGTCTGTCTGAGTGGAGAGAGAGAGAGAGAGAGAGAGATCAACAGTTCAGCAGCAGCAGCTGGGACGAACAGGACAAGCTGGCAAGCTTGTGGAAAAACCCCATTTTGAAGATGGGTTGTGAGTTCTTAGTTCAGCCTGGTCAAAGCCCTTGTGGTCCATACAAGAGGAGAGGTCTGGCTGTATAATGTTTCACTTGAAATAACGGAAACAGAAAAGGAACTCTGATGACCTGAAAGAACGAGGTTATCATCTGGAAAACCGTGATGGGGCAATTTTCTTTGGCAAGACACTGATATGACTGGAAGGAATTATTTTATGTCCAATGACCAAAAAATCTCTCTCTGATAACCGACAAGAACCTTCCTGAGAGGGGAGGAGTCACGTGATGGAGTAGTGGCCGGATGGTGAACTCCAGCCCTCTCCAGAAAAATCGGGAAAAACAAGAGAAAATACAAAGGCACAGAAATACAAGTTAAAGAAAAGTGAGTATAAAGGTGGAAAGAAGATGGAGACAAAAGAAGAAAAATCAAAATCAACGGTAAGAAGAGAGGAAGAGAAGACAACGGAGGAAAAAGGTGAAGGCCTTACCTGTCCGAAGAGGCCCGCTGTGGAGAGAGGAGCCCACTACCTCAGGTCGCTAGAAAAAGAACTACAACAATGGCTCACAGAGCCGAGTAAAAGTGCGCAACCGCGCATGCAAAAAAACACACCGACGGGAGGGGGGACCAGCTGGGGAGTCGATCTCCACAGCCGGCAATGACAGCTGCAGAACACCTGCAGCAAGAAGAGACCACAGAAGACAATAGAAACAAGAAAGAAGAGGAGGAAAGGGCATCAAAGAAACAACAGATGGCCAACCCAGAGGAAGAAGAAGAGGAAGAATACAGTGAAATAGATAAAGGGAAAGGCAAGGTAAAGGATATACTTGCTCTTGTTAGAGGATACATGGAGTCATTTAAAGAATGGCAAACACAGGAATTCAATGATTTAAGAAGAAGAATAAACAACACAGAAGAGAAAGTGAATAAAATAGATATGACCTTAACAGAAATGGGGAAAAAATGGACAAGATGGAAGAACGGGCAGTAGCAGCAGAAATGGAGGTAGAAGACTTAAAAAAGAAATTGGAGGAATCTAATAAAAAAACTAAAGAGACACAAGAACTACTAGCTCAAAAAATAGATATAATGGAAAATTATAACAGAAGAAATAACATAAAGATAGTGGGCCTTAGGGAAGATGAAGAAGGCAAGAATATGAGGGAGTTTATAAAAGAGTGGATCCCTAAGACCCTAGGATGTCCAGAACTACAGCAAGAAATGGAAATAGAAAGGGCACATAGAGCATTGGCCTCTAAACCACAACCACAACAAAAACCAAGATCTATTGTAGTAAAATTCCTAAGATATACTACAAGAGAAAAGGTACTGGAGAAGACAATGGAAAAAGTAAGAGAGGGCAACAAACCACTGGAGTATAAAGGGCAAAAAATCTTCATTTATCCAGATATAAGTTTTGAACTCCTAAAGAAGAGAAAAGAGTTCAATACAGCAAAGGCGATTTTATGGAAGAAAGGGTATAAATTTACACTGAAGCATCCTGCGGTATTGAAAATATTTATTCCAGGACAACACAACAGACTGTTCTCGGATCCAGAAGAAGCACGAAAATTTGCAGAACAATTACAAAAATAGACTGAGGGATGAAGACGGGTAATGAGAGTAAAAATGATCATGATTGATATGTATGTGGGTAAAGACAAAAATAGACTGAGGGATGAAGACGGGTAATGAGGGTAAAAATGATCACGATTGATATGTATGCGGGTAAAGAGGTATAAGAGTGAATAGAGACAATGGGCATACGTGAAAGTATCTGTAATTAGAGGAAAACATAGATAGCATAGACAAAAATTAATAAGGGAATGTAATGGAATAGAGAGAATAAGGAGGGAATTAAAAGAGTGACCTTTGTGACATATGAAAAGTGAAATCTTTTCTGGGGGGGGCTGGGTGGGGGAAAAGAGCGGTCACTGCAAAATCAGTTGACGCTTGCGAGTGGATTCGCAAATCCAAATGGAGAGGGGAGATGTGGTTGTCCGACAAGGGATAAAGGACAACTCAGGAGGGGAAGGGGAGATTGGGAATAAAGAAGATAGAAATAGGAGAATAAGGAAAATGTTGGATGTTGTAGGAATGTTGTCAGGTAAAGAGTTGAAAATAAGAAAACAGAAATGGAAAAGGAGGAAAGGTAATGATGGAAAAACGGAAAGAGAAGATAAACAAAATATAAAATGGCTACGCTGAACTATATGACTTTAAATATTAATGGAATACATAACCAAATTAAAAGGAAGAAACTACTTAATTTACTGAAAAAGGAAAAAATAGATATAGCATTTGTCCAAGAAACACACTTAACTGAATTGGAGCACAAGAAATTAAAGAGAGATTGGGTAGGACATGTAACAGCAGCATCGTATAATTCAAAAGCAAGAGGAGTGGCTATATTAATTAGCAAAAATGTGCCATTTAAAATATAAGAGGAAATAATAGATCCAGCAGGGAGATATGTAATGATAAAATGTCAGATATATTCGGAGCTTTGGAATCTACTTAATATATATTCACCTAACGAAGAAGATCAAAAGTTTATGCAAGATATCTTTTTGAAGGTAGCTAATACGCAAGGGAACATACTAATAGGAGGGGATTTCAACCTGAATTTGGATCCAAATATGGATAAAACGGGGAAAAAAATTAACAGGAAGAACAAAGTAACCAAATTTATAATTAAATCAATGCAAGAAATGAAACTTGTGGACATATGGAGGAAACAAAACCCAAATGAAAAGGAATACTCATACTACTCGACTAGACATAAAACATACTCAAGAATAGACCTATTTTTGTTATCAGCTAGTATGCAGGATAGAGTAAGAAAAACAGAATATAAAGCGAGAATGCTATCGGACCATTCACCCTTAATACTGACAGTAAAGCTAGAGGACATCCCTCCAAGAATGTATAGATGGAGATTAAACCCCATGCTACTTAAAAGACAGGATTTTAGAGAATTTATTGAAAAACAATTAAAAATGTACTTTGAAGTAAATACGGAATCAGTGGAAGATAAGTTTATACTATGGGATGCAATGAAAGCATTCATTAGAGGACAAATAATAAGTTATGCAACCAAGATGAAGAAGGACTATAATCAGGAAACAGAGCAGTTGGAAAGGGAAATAGTAAACATAGAAAAAAAATTAGCAATAAAGGAAGATACAACCAAAAGAAGAGAATTGGCGGATAAAAAAATAAAATATGAAACATTGCAAACATATAAGGTGGAGAAGAATATAATGAAGACAAAACAGAAATATTATGAACTAGGTGAAAAAACACACAAAATCTTAGCATGGCAGCTTAAGACAGAGCAAACTAAGAAAATGGTATTGGCAACAAGGAAAAAAGACAAACAAATTACATATAATCCAAAAGAAATTAAGGAAAACTTCAGAGAATTCTATGAACAATTATACCGAACTGAAAACGAAGGGAAAGAAGGGAAAATAGATGAATTTTTGACTAAAATTGAACTACCAAAACTACAAATAGAGGAACAAAATAAATTAACAGAACCATTTGGAACAGTAGAAATACAAGAGATAATAAAAAAATTACCAAATAATAAGACACCAGGAGAGGATGGACTCCCAATAGAATTCTACAAAACATTTAAAGATCTATTAATACCGCCCCTCCTGGATGTAATCAACCAGATTGATGAGACACAAAACTTACCAGATTCATGTAAAACAGCAATAATTACAGTGATACTAAAACAAGGGAAAGATCCACTCTCACCAGCGTCATATAGACCAATATCTCTGCTAAACACAGATTATAAGATAATAGCTAAACTATTAGCGAACAGATTAGCAGAACAGGTACCAAAAATGGTAAATTTAGACCAAACTGGATTTATCAAAAAAAGACGCACAACAGACAATATTTGTAAATTTATTAACTTAATTCATGCAGTAGAAGGAAATAAAGCACCTGCAGTAGCAGTTGCTTTAGACGCAGAGAAGGCCTTCGACAGAGTAGAATGGAATTACTTGTTCAAAGTATTGCAAAAATTCAGTTTACCGGAGAAGTATATTAATTGGATTAAAGCGTTATATAAGGGAACGTTAGCGAAAGTGACAGTAAATGGACATGTATCAAAGCAATTTAACTTAAGCAGGTCAACGCGGCAGGGATGCCCACTATCACCATTATTGTTTGCGCTAGCTATAGAACCACTAGCAGAATCGATAAGAATAGATAATAATATAAAAGGAATAAAAATAAAAGACAGGGAATATAAAATCAGTCTATTTGCGGATGATGTGATAGTGTACTTAACAGAACCAGAACTATCAATAAAAGAACTATATAAGAAATTGAAGGAATATGGAGAAGTGTCGGGATACAAGATAAACGTAAATAAAAGTGAAGCAATGCCTATGAATAATGCGGATTTCTCAAAATTTAAGAAGGAATCCCCATTCAGATGGCAAATGCAGGCAATAAGATACCTAGGAGTACAAATAAACAAAAATCTAGGCCAATTATATAAACTCAATTACAATCCACTAATGAAAAAATTACAGGACGATTTAGAGCATTGGAAAGAGCTACCACTAACACTGATAGGAAGGATAAACTGTATTAAAATGAACATTTTTCCAAGGATACTATACTTATTTCAGGCATTGCCAATACAACTGACAGAAAAATTCTTCAAAGAGTTAAAGAAAATAATAAGGAAATTTTTTTGGAGAGGGGGGAAACCGAGGATAGCATTAGATAAATTAACAGAATGGTATAAACAAGGAGGCTTACAATTGCCAAACTTCAAAAATTATTATAGAGCCGCACAATTAAGGTACCTATCAGATTTTTATCAAACAAGGGAAAAACCAGACTGGACGAGATTAGAATTAGATAAAATAGGGGAAAAGATACCTGAACACATATTATATAAATGGGACGAAAAATTGGTACAACATAGAACTTCTCCAGTATTACACCATCTCCTCAATATATGGAAGAAGATTCATGTAGAAAGAAATAAAACAAATTATCAATTACCAAAGCTAATATTGATGCAAAATAAGCTACTCCCTTTTACAATAGACAACCTTTCCTTTAGAAAATGGGAAAAAAAAGGGATTAAAAGAATAGAATATTGTTTTTCAGGAAGTAGATTCTTATCCTTTGAACAAATGAGAGATAAGTACAATATAACTGGAGATACAGCGCTGGCATATTACCAACTGAGATCCTACTTGAAAGATAAATTAGGAAGCAATTTGAGTTTACCAGAGGGAAGTAACCTTGAATATGTGATTACAGATACAATGTTAATCAAAAGATTTATAACAAATATGTATATTAAACTGCAAGAAAAGGAGAATGAGGAAACAAATGGTAAAACTAAACAAAAATGGGAACAAGATTTAAATATAAAGATAAATTATCTTAAATGGGAGAAATTATGTTCTGGAACGATGAGAAATACAATAAATACGAGGCTGCGTATGATACAATATAATTGGTTACACAGACTATACATTACACCGCAAAAGTTAAATAAATGTGACCCAGCAGTATCTGATAGATGTTTTCGATGTAAAAAAGAAAGGGGAACAACAATTCATGCAATCTGGACATGTGAGAGAGTAGAAAAATTTTGGGATGATCTCAATCAGATATTAAATAAAATAACAGAAAACAATATACCAAAGAATCCAGAGATCTTTCTCCTAAGTAACATAAAAAATAAAGAATTTGGAATTGACTTGGAAGATGCACAAAAAAGATTTGTTAAGATAGCCCTAGCCGTAGCAAAAAAATGTATTATGTCAACCTGGAAATTGGAAGATAATTTGAAAATACAACAATGGTATATAGAAATGAATAAATGTATTCCATTAGAAAAAATAACATATAGTTTAAGAAATAATATTGAAATATTCGAACAAGTATGGGAGCCTTACATTAAATACAATAGCGAAAACCTACCGGGGACAAACATTACCTAAGTTGATGGAAGGAGAAGGAAAGAAAAGAATGAACTCTGTAGAATTTCTGGTGTATTTTTGTTGAATGACAACATTGTCTGACTGAATTAATGCAACCTAGATTGTATACCTAAAATGGATGAGGGGGGGGGGGTGGGGGGTGGATTGGGAGGAGGGGGGGGGAGAAAAAGTCACTGTAAATGTGTGAAAAAGAAAAAGTGTATATCATGGCTATTGTGATTTATGGTGTGAAAAATAAAAAAATTAAAAAAAAAAAGAACCTTCCTGAGCTGTAACCATTTATCTTTCCAGCACCAAAGCCTGCTGAAATTCATAAATGTTAAATTCTGTGCACAATATAAGAATTGCCTGCAACTAGTGAACTTAAAGGAGTGAGAAGTGAAATTGGACTGTGAATCAAAGAACTTTTCTGAACTTGCACAAACATATTAAATACATGTGCACTTAGAATTAGAAGGGGGTTAAATTAGATTAGTTAAGTCGGTAGTAATAAGTTAAAGTTTGATCCTGTTTTCATGTTTAAAGATAATTAAGAGTAACTTTTGTTGAAGTAACCATTTGTCTTGATGAATTTCTATTACTGCTGGATTTTGAGATCATCTGGGCTCGTAACAAAAGTCTGTGTAGAGCTGAAGGTAGTTGACTGAGCAGTTGGACCCAACAGGAGCACAGTATCTCCGCTCCTTGCTCCCCCTGGGTCCACACCAGTGGCAGCATTATCATTTCCCCATGTTCATATTCAAGTTAAAGTTTATTATTATTGCTGACTATACATGTACAACAAGATGGCAGTCTGCCTTCAAACCACAGTGCACAAACATGCACACGCACACCTCATACAATCACATAATAAACACCCATGAGCATAAAAAGGTTATATAAAATAAATACGTTTAAATATTTCAGAATAAGTTTGTGTTGTTTCTGAAATACACTTTGAATGATGCTTCATTGTTACCAGATAAACTTTGTCATTTGAATAAAACAGATTTGACATGACTTGTGCCCAGTGTTTGCCTGGAACCAAGTGAGAATGCAACATTTTCTTTAGTAGGTTCTCTCTCTGATAGAAGCAGGGCTCCTATTTCTGTGCAAAGTTTCCCACTCTCTCTGTTTTTCCCTGGTCACTGGATAGTTTACTTTCTCATTTGGGAGCAATCACCCTTTCACATGTGAAGATCTTGTTAACTTGATTGACTAGTTCATTTCTTACATGGAAATGTGGTGCCTCCCACTGTATGTCTTTGCATTTGGTCTCAATCACTTGCTGCAAGTCCTGTATTGCATTGTCTAGTGGGGTAGCCTAAACATACACCTCTATTAGTGGCTGAGTAATTAGAATGTGACTCAATACATTATTTGTCTCAGTTTATTCTTCTCAACATCTCATGTGTCCTTGAGGTAGGATCTGCTGAGCTGGTCTTTGCCTTGACTGTACTAACACCAATGCTTCATGTCTGCTTCCACACTGCAACTTCTACATCCTTTTTGGTGATTCATGAAGCATAGAATATAGGAGCTGGGAGGTGATGTTGAGACTGTTCAGGGCATTGGTGAGGCCAAGTTGGGAATACTGTGTGCCGTTCTGGTCTCCAAATTATAGGAAGGATATCGATAAGGTAGAGAGGGTGCAGATAAGATTTACTAAAATGTTGCCTGGATTGCAGTATCTAGAATACAGAGAAATATTGAGTAGACTGAGTCTTTATTCATTCGAGCATACGAGGTTGAAGGGGGATTTGATAGAGCATATAAAATTATGTGGGGGATAGACAGAGTAGATGTGATAATTCTGCTGGTGAGAAAGTCCCAGGGTTTAGGTTCACCAATGATGCTGGAGGAGCAATAAATGCCCAGATCAGGATGGTGCACAATATGAAGAAGATGATGGTGTTCCCACACGTGTCAACTCCTCATGTTTCATAGTGGTAGAGGGTGAATGTTTGGGTGTGCTGTTGCTGTAGCCTGGGCAAGTATCTGTAGTGCATTTCATAAATGTATTGTGACCATGATTCCCACCAATAGTAGAGACGGTGATATGACTCAAGTGGGCTGACTTGCCTTGGATAATGCTGAGCTACAACGCATCTAAACAAATGTGGAGCATTTTGTCATTTTGTGATTAATGGAAAGGGTGTCACGAATAGTTCTAACTTGCTCTTGTGCCACAATATTTACATGGCTGGTCCAATTGAATTTCAGATCAATAGTGACTCAAAGGTGTTTAGATAATGGGGCTCTCGGTCATGGCAATGACATTGAAGGTCAAGTATTTTGTTGAACTTTCTTAAATTGGAATAGAACATTTCCTAGCACTGAGGTTGTATGAATATTATTTGCAACTTATTAGTGCAGACATGCTGACCATGGTTTTTTTGTATGCTATCTTGGACTACCTTATTTGTTCAGGAGTTATATATAGTATTGGACATAGTAATCATGTTAATATTCCCATTTCTGACATTGTGATGGAAGAAGAATCATTGATGAAACAGTAGAACATAATGGGGCAGAGGAGAATTTACCTTCAAGAACTCTCACAGTAATACCAAGCAAAATACAATCTGCTGGAGGATCTCAATGGGTTAAGCAACATTAATCAGAGAAGATGAATGATTTTAGGCCTTATCAAGAGATATAGGGGGCATATATCAGATGCAGGCAAAAAGGTTTGTGGGAATCTCTTGAGGAATGAAAAGAACGTGGGGACATATTTAAGAGAAAATAAGGAGAGCTGATTGAGATTTATTGGCAGACATTGGAAGGGAGAATGTGAAATATTTAATGAGTATGTTAACAATGAAAGGTTCATGAAGGAAAGAGTAGGTCCCCTTTAGGATTAGGCAGAGTGTACATGTATCGAGCGAGAGAAGATGGGGAAGATCAAACATGCATATTTTGTTAATGTGCTTACTGTGGGGTGAATGAGGTAACTAAAGATAGTCTAGGGCATATCTAGATCAGTGAGGCTAAATCAGTCGGACATGGAAAAGCTGGGCCTGTGAGCCTGGATCCGTGAGGTACAATTGGATGATTCTAAAATCCAAAGTGCCCATTGGTGAACAACCTATTGGTGAGGTAGTGCCACTTGATAGCATGGTGCTGGCACCTTTCTCAGTACTTCTGTGGCTGCACACTTAACATTTCCGGCCTTGGATGGATCTGCAGCTTTACCCACTTTCCTGGAGCTAATTCTGTCTCACTTTGCAGCAATTCCTCAGGTTGAACTCACAGACTCCACACATAATCCACTCTTTGATGACTGAATCTTTCACATCTGTAACATTGTTGACAAGGCAACAAAATATTCTCCCTGAAACTGTCTGTCTGTAAAAAGCCAATCATGGTGGAGTGGCTAATTTCTAGGTGGGTTGCACTGTGCTGATTTGATGACTTTATGGTATGGTAAATTTCTCTATGCTTGTGATTAAAGAGAGCCAATGGTATCTTCACTTCTGTTTGCACTGGTTTATTTATTATAACAAGGTCAAAGAATGGTGCAAATGGTTTCCCCATTCTTTAGTCAGCATTTACAAGAGGTTGTGCACATGGCAAGAATGAAAAGATGACATCAATTAAAGCAACATTTATTGCTTGCCAATAACAATTATGCATTATCTTTCACACACCTTTTGCAATGATATTATGTCCATTTAAAACCTAAGAAATAAAAGCAGGAACTTGCTCCACAATTCAGTGCCATCATGGGTGACTTATTCTTGGCCTCAGCTTCATTGATATCCATATCTATTGATTCTATAAGTCTATCCAGATTTCAGAGATAGTGGTGTTTCCTTACCAGACCATGATGCAGTTGGTCACAACACACATCTATAGAAATTTGCCAGGGTTTCTGATGTCATACCAAACCTCTGTAAAATCCTGAGGAAGTAGAGCAGTGGTTCGCAACCTTTTTCTTTCCACTCTGTTACGAGCCAAGAGGACCCCAAAACCCAGTACCAATAGATATTCACCAGACAGATGATTACTTAAACAAAAGCTGCTTTTAATTATCTTTAAACATGAAAACAGAATCACATTTTAACTTATCACTATTGACTTAACTAACCTAACTGAACCTCCTTCTAATTCTAAGCGCACATATATGTAATGTGTATATAAGTTCAGAAAAGTTATTGGGTTCACAGTCCAATCTCACTTCTCATTCCTCCAAGTTCACTGGTTGCAGGCAATTCTTATATTGTGCACAGAATTTAACATTTATAAAGTTCACCTGGCTTTGGTGCTTGAAAGGTAAATGGTTACCACTCAGGAAGGTTCTTGTCAGTTTTGAGAGAGAGATTTGTTTATTCCAGGAGAGCCACAAAAGATTTACTTCCATCAGTCACTTCAGTATCATGTTGATGTAACTTGCCCCATCAGGTTTCTCCAGATGATATCCTCTTTCTTTTAGGTCACCACCTAACTTTTTTGTTTCTCTTATTCCAAGTGAAACATTAGACAGCCAGTCCTCTCCTCTTGCATGAATCACAAAGGCTTTGATTAAGCTGAACTAAGCCCTTACAACCCATCTTCCAAATGGGGTTTTCCACAAGCTTGCCAACTTGTCCTGTTCCAGTCCCAGCTGCTGTTACTATCTTACTATCTGTAACACTGTAGAACTGATCTCTCTCTCTCTCTCTCTCTCTCTCTCTCTCACACACACACACACACACACACACACACACACACACACACACACACACACACACACACACACACACACACACACACACACACACACACACACACACACACACACACACACAGGGAAAGCCTGCTTAACTCTCTCTGCTTGCAAACCATATGACCCTCTCAGAACAGCAAGCTCCACTGCAGACAGAATGCTGCTCCAACAAGCTCATATCACCATTTAACCATGTAAGAATTACAGTACGGAAACAAGCAATATCAGCCCTTTTAGTCCACACCGAATTAAGTGGAACTCCACTAGTTCCACCTACCTGCTCCCTGCCCATAACCTTCAACCACCACACACACATCCATTTACTCATCCAGTCTCCACTTAAATGATAGAATTGACCCTGCCGCAACTACCTCTTCCGGAAGGTCATTCCACTCAGCCACCACTCTCTAAATGAAGAAGCTTCCTCTTATGTTACCTCTAAATTTTTGTCCCTTAACCCTTAACTTATGACCCCTCATTCCAATCTCCCCTACCCTCAGGAGGAAGAGCCTATTCACATCTACTCTATCTATTCCCCTTATGTATTAAATATAATAGATGTATTATATATAATACATCAATTATATATAATTTTATATACCTCTATCAAATCCCCTCTCAACCTTTTACACGCTAATGAATAAACACCCAGTCTACTCAATCTTTCTCCATATTCTAGATACTGCAATCCAGGAAACATTCATCTGTTGCATTTTGTAAACAACAATCCATTAGTGAAGTCTCCTGGGCACTCTCCAAAGCTTTTGTAAAGGCTCTGAGGCCCTGATATGTCTCGCATTAGCAGAGCTTCGGTATTTTAAAGAAGATCTGTTTTAAAGTATTTGTATGTGACCTACACTAACAAACGTTTCCCAAAAACATCTATATTCTGTCACAACTCACATACCACTTTTAGTAATCCCTGTGCCATAAGTGCTCTGTGATTGGTAAAGGGTTGCTTAAGGTGGTATGTGAGTGGGAAAGGATGGTTGAGAATCGCTGCTCTAGTCCTAATTTTTTTTAAACATTTTGCTTGAGAAAAATTGTCATTGGTCCATTTCCTTTGGAGTTCTGAAAATGTCCACATAATGAGCCAATTAGGACCAATTAAAGCAGTGGTTTTTAAACTTTTTCTTTCCACCTACATACCTCCTTAAGCAATTCTCTTTCTAATCACAGAGCACCTATGGCATAGGGAATACTTAAAATGGTATGTGCGTCGAAAGAAAAAGGTTGAGAACCACTGAAGTCAAGGCACTGATGTGCTTTCTTCATGATGCCATTTTAGTTGGGTCCAGGAAAAATCCTCCAAGATAATGACTCCCAAGAACTTAAATTTGCTCATCCTCTCCACTTCTCACCCCACCCCACCTCCCAATGATCACTGGATAATACACCTCAGGTTTTCCCCTCCTGAAGTCCTTGGTTTCAGTGACATAGAATGTGAGGTTTTTGTTGGTGCACTATTCAGACAAGTCTTCAATCTCCATCCCATCTACTGACTCATCACCACTTTTTATACATCCCATTACCATGGTATCATCAATGAATTTGTAGATGGTGTTGTTGTCACTCCGAGCCACAGTGTTATAGGTGTAAAGCAAATGGAGCAGGGGGGATAAGAACGCAGTCCTATGGTGCTCTGGTACTGATGGAGATTGTGGAGGTTCTTACCAATCTTCACTGATGGTGGTCTGGAAGTGAGGAAATGTGAGGAAGTGAATTGGAACAGATCCATATGCTTCAACACCAGTCTTTGAAAACACTTCATCACTGCTGAGTGAGTCCCCACTAGTCGATAGTCATTTGACCAAGTTACTGCACTCTTCTTGGGCTCTAGTACAATTGATAACTGTTGAAACAGATGGGTACCACTCCCTGCTGGAGTGAGATGCTGAAGATATCCGTGAATACATTGGAAAGTTGGTCAGCACAGATTTTTAACGCTCAGCCATGTACTCCGTCCATGCCGGATGCTTTCCTCTCTTAAAGGAAAACCCTCACATCATCCTTGGATCCAAAAAGGATAGGGGGCATGGGGTGGTGTGGCATTTTTAAACATTTTAATATTTTATATTCCTATTCCCTCATGGGCACCATGATAAGAAACTTTGGAGATGGATCTCGTCCATCCATCACCTTCCAACTCATTCTCTCTTCATACTCTTTTTCCAGCAAATGCATACTGCGACTGTTCCACTATGTTTAAATATTCTCTATAGAGGGTGCCACATATTGTTCCACCAACAGTTGACCTACACTTGTACACCTGCAGCAGAATCTCATTGCATTTGCATTCTGAGCCTCCATTCCAAACTTTTATTTTATTTCTTCACTACCAGCCTTTAATAACCTGCACAGTGTATAGATACATTTCTCTGCTCTTTCACATGAAATGTGAGCATCTAAGATATATTTTCTCTCCTGATTTTTATGTAATTATATTTAATTTTTAAAAAAAGGTTTAGACATACAGCATGGTTACAGACCATTTCTGCCCTCAAGTCCGTGCTGCCCAACTTACACCCAATTAACCTACACCCTCCCCCATAACGTTTTGAATGGCGGGAAGAAACTGGACCCGCGGGGAAACCCACACAGACATGTGGAGAATGTACCAACACCTGATAGACAGCGCGGGATTTGAACCCCAGGTCCGCATTGCTGGCGCTGTGTAGGTGTTATGCTAACCGCTACATCAACCGTAGGGAAGTTTCTTTTTCTGTCAATTGTTAAACATACGGACTTAATGCACATTCTTATTGCCAACCTGTTTTCTATTTGATTCCATGAATTATCTGACAGATGTACAGCTGTGAATTTAAATCTTTAAGCATTTGACTGAACTTCAGACTGTGAGCTTTCGTTTCCCATGTGACTGGCACCACCTAATGGAATTTCAACAACATGACAAGATGTGCAGCAATATTGGCAACTCGACATGTATCAGTCAGTAAAAACACAGAAATGCTGGAGGTACTCAGCAGGTCTCACGGCGACCAAAGGGGATAAAGATATATAACTAATGTTTCGGGCCTGAGCTCTTCTTCCAACATTTGACATCCTCCAACCGGCATTAAAATCAACCTCCATTTTCCATTAGCCTCCCCAAAACCCCCCTCCATCATCTATCCCTATTTTTCCTTTCCTCTAGCTCT
The DNA here is from genome assembly GCF_036971445.1 of Narcine bancroftii. Classification (NCBI taxonomy): domain Eukaryota; kingdom Metazoa; phylum Chordata; class Chondrichthyes; order Torpediniformes; family Narcinidae; genus Narcine; species Narcine bancroftii. The sequence goes on from NC_091471.1 coordinate 228,660,865, forward strand.
GTCTCTCTCTCTCCTTCTCTCTCCCTTCCTCCAGCTCTGCATTCACAGAGCCACCCCCTTCCCTGATCAACTCTCTCCTTTCCTATCCATGTCCAATTATCACCCTTTTGTCTGTTGGCCTGGGCTTCCCCCTTCCCCCCCACCCCCATGTTCTTTCTTCTCCCCCAGCCTTTTTATTCCGGTAGCTGCCCATTTTTTTTTGCCCATACCTTGAAGGAGTTGCTCGTGCCCAAAACGTCGTTTCCAAATCTTTACCACCTGTGGACGCAGCGAGACCAGATGAGATCCTCCAGCGTTTGCGTTTTTACTACAATCACTGCATCTACAGACTGTCCTGTTTCAACACCTGCCTCTGATCGTATCTGTGAACACGTACTCATTTTCCTGTTCATGATAAAATGGTTCCAAGTAACTTTAATGTTTATCGATGTTAATTCTTGTTATAAGCACAAGTCATTTAGAAGAATACCAGGGTGATTTAAGCTTTTTATTAAGTTTATCTTAGTTATCAGCATTTTCTTGTGTGGTCTAAACAGAAAAATGTGGGAAGGATTATGGAAGAACTCACACCATGGCAGCAACAGTAACACAATGAATCAGATTATGATAACCTTTCCACTTGTGTAGTCATGCCAAATTATAAGATGATGAAGAACAAATATTTTGACATGGTATATGAGCTATTCATATACTTAAACCACAGTATTTGTGCGCTGACATACACACAGTAATTCAAATATCCACATTTTCGCTGCAAGATCAGCTATTAACTTTCACACTGCTAAAGAATCAGGTCATTGATATTAAAGGGAGCAGTGGTCGCCAGTCACCTTCTTGCTAATCTCACTCATAATCTGAGCAGGGTTTCCAGGACAAATCCCTACAAGGAAGACAGCTCCAAGTTGATCATTGATGGTGTCTCGTCCAGCAGAAATTCTACTGCGAAGCTTTTAAATGTTTCAAAGCTACTTTCAACAGTCTGTGGAACTGGCCAAAGAAATTTAACAGAGACTCAGCAGGTATCCTCCACTGTCTTTCATGATATATTACCCCTCTAATTTCAACCTGCTGATAACCAGCTACTGTCTCTCCAATCTAACAGTCCAGACATGAACCTGTTTGTCTTCCTCAGTTTTTTCTTGTCTGCAGGCATAAGGTGAGACCTCATCTTCTCCACCACTTTATTCATCCATGTGATGTCCCCATTTCCTCAGCCCATTGCACTCTGTTTCCTTACCACTAATCCTGTCCCTCTTTCTAGAATGAGTCAAGCCTCTAATCAGTGTTTGTTTTTACATAGACTTTGTGGGATTTTACCATTAGGAAGAGTCTCCCGACATCTTGGCAGTGATCACTCACACAGGAAACACCAAAACTGCAAATCTCTGTTTCTGTCTTCGAGTTTAGATAGCGTACCGGCAGTGAGTCATGGAATGTCATCGCTACATTGTATTCATTAGCCCCTTGGTCATGGAAATCCTGCAGTTCAGTTCAGACTGCAGACATTCCAGGAAAATGACTAGGGGTCTAGGAAGCAAAATGTCAGATTGGGAATGGTACCCTCATTCCCAGCTTTTTGCACAGCATGTATTCTAGGAAAATGGGAATAATCCCCTGGAACACAGCGGCTGTGAAAAAAAACATAATTAATACATCCTCTAACCTCTGCATCACTACAATGTCCCAAGCAACATTACCTTACTTAGCCACGAGGTAATCCCCTCAGTGCCAAAACCATGGTAGTAAAAATGCTAGCCAATTCATACTATTTAACCAGGACATTCAGAACATCTAACTTGCATAGTCATTATTCCAGTGCTTGTTGATCTACACAAACTTCTCTTGCAATGTTTGTTTCTTAATGACAAACCCCTGGAAATCTTTCTCAAATGCTGTTCAGAAACCATGTTCAGTGATCCACGTCATTGCACTCTCTCTCTGAACACTTTATCATGACCTTTTCACTGACTAAGCTTTCAATTTCCTTTCTTAATCCATTCCCAGTTCAAGTTGGTCATCGCAACATCGTGGACATTGAAGGTCTCATACTGTGCTGTACTGTTCTATGTCCTAAGTTCATCTGACTATGCCGATAAAACCGATGAAGCAGTCTTTTTCTGGAACACGGTGCATACACACACACAATACACAGCACATAATACAATAAAACACCTGTTATCTGGAATTCAAAAAGATAGCAGAAAATAAAAACATAGAAATATTGAAGTTTAAAATTGGCATCCCTCACCAATAGTTCACCAATCACACAATCTCAAATAACTGGAAAATTCACATATCTGAAATCTACCAATCCTCATGTGTGCCAGATATGAGGGGTTTTACTGTAATCACATACATACATAAATTAATGTTTTAAATATATAGATAAATACTTTAGAAAGGCTTACTTGATTACAGAATATTGTTCATTAATCATATGACCTGCGGCAAGAAGCTATTTTCCAGCCTGGCAGTCCTGATTTAGCAAGGGGGTGGGCACCAGAATGGGAGGGCAGAGAATAGGGCAGAGGGTCAAAAGCACAATGCAATGTGTTCTGAGTCAGTGAGGAAGGACAGGCAGGCGACAAAACATAAATGTAACCAGTTAGACGATTTGAAATGAATCTATTTCAACACTAGGAGTATTAGGAATAAAGGGGATGAACTTAGCATGGATCAGTATGTGGAACTACAATGTCGTAGCCATTACAGGGACTTGGCTGGTGGTAGGGCAGGATTGGCTGATGTAGGTACCAGGGTTTAGGTGTTTTGAAAAGAATAGGATGGGAGGTAAAGAGTGGGTTGGGGGGGAGTAGTATTACTGGTCAGAGACAGTATCACGGCTATCGAAAGGGAGGAGGCTGCAGAGGGAGTGTCCACTGAGTTGGTGTGGGTGGAAGTCAGAAATAGGATGGGACCTATCGCTGTGCTGGGAGTAGCCTATAGGCCCCCAAATGGCCCTCAGGACACCAAGGAGCAGATAAACAGGCAGATTTTGGAAGGCTGCAGAAAATACTGGATGGTAGTCATGGGTAATTTCGACTTTTCTAATATTGACTGGCACCTCCTTATTGTAAGAGGGATAGATGGGGATGAATTTGTCAGGGTGTGTCCAAGAAGGATTCCTGACACAATATGTGGACCAGCTGACATGACGAGAGGCCATACTCAATCTAAACCTGGGTAATGAACCTGATCAGGGCGGACCTCTCAGCGGGGGAGAATTTTGGTGAGAGTGACCACAACACCCTGAGCTTTAGCATAGCTATGGAAAAGGATAAGAGGAGACATCATGGGAAAGCATTTAATTGGGGAAGGGCTAATTATGATGGGATGAGGCAGAAATTAACGAGAGTAAATTGGAACAGATGTTCAAGGGAGAAAGCTCAGAACTAATGTGGAAGAAGTATTGGGTTCAGGATAGGTTTGTCCCACTGCGACAAGGAAAAGATGGTAGGAAAAGGGAAATATGGTTGAGGAAACTGGCAAGGCAGCTAGTCAAGAAGAAGAAAGGCATACATTAGATGTAAGAAACAGGACACAGGAAGGGCTCATGAGAGGTATATGATAGCCAGGAAGGAGCTTAAGAAAGGACCTAGGAGAGCTTGAAGGGGGCATGAGAAGGTGTTGGCGTGTAGGAGTAAGGAGAACCCCAAGGCGGTCTATGCATATGTGAAGAACAGAAGGATGACGAGAATGAAGGTGGGGCCACTAAAGGATAAAGAAGGCAACATGTGCCTGGAGGTGGAGGAGTTTGGGGAGGTCCTAAATGAATACTATGCTTCACTATTCACAAGAGAAAAGGACCGTTATCAGGGTGAGGACAGAATAGAACTGGCCTGCGTGCTGGACAATGTGGAGATTAAGGAAGAGGAAGTATTGGATCTTCTTAAAAACATTAAGATTGATGTCCCTGGGGCCAAATGCGATATAACCCAGGATGCTGTGGGAAGTGAAGGAAGAGTTAGCTAGGGCAGTAGCTATGATCTTTGAGTCCTTTTTGACTGTAGGGGAGGTGCGGAGTATTGGAAATGGCAAATGTTGTCCCCTTGTTTAAAAAAGGTAATTGGGAGAATCCTGGGAATTAGAGACTGGTGAGTTTTACATCAGTATTATGCAAACTAATGGAGAGAATTCTTAAGGGTAGGATCAATGACCTTTTGGAGAACTACAGTCTACTCAAGGATAGTCAGCATGGCTCTGTGAAGGGAAGGTCATGACTCATGAACCTAATTGAGTTTTTTGAGGGGAAAGGTAATTGATGAGGGTAGGGCAGTTGATGTGGTCTATATGGATTTTAGTAAAGTATTTGCAAGGTCCCCCATGAGAGACTAATTCAGCAAGTCATGAGGCATGGGATCCATGAAACCTTGGCTGTGTGGATAAAAAATTGGCTTGCATTAAGAATGCAGAGCATAGAAGTGGAAGCAATGTATTCTTCCTAGAGGTTGGTGACTAGTAGAGTACTACAGGGATCTCTTCTAGGACCCCTGCTTTTGTGATTTTTGTAAATGACCTGGATGAACAGGCAAAAGGATGGGTCAGTAGGTTTGTGGGATACAAAGGTTGGAGGAGAAATGGATGGAGCTGAAGGTTGTTGAAGTTTACAAAAGTTATGGACAGGATTCAGAGTTTGGCGGAAAATTGGCAGATGGTATTCAATCCGGATAAGTGTGAGGTGATGCATTTTAGAAGGACAAACCAGAAGGCTGAGTACAGGGTTAATTGTCGGTTACTTGAGAATGTGGGTGAACAGAGGGACCTTAGGATCCAAATCCATACATCCCTCAATGTAGCCCCACAGGTTGATAGGATATTTAAGAAGGCCTATGGGTTTTGCTGGACTTCATTAATAGAGGGATTTAGTTCAGGAGTAGAAAGGTTATGTGGAAACTCTACAAATCTCTGGTAAGACCACACTTAGAGTATTGTGTTTAGTTCTGGTCACCTCATTGCAAGAAGGGTGTGGAAGCTATGAAGAAGGTGCAGAGGAGATATATCAGGATGTTAATTGGATTGGGAAATGTCTTATGAGGCAAGGTTAGCAGAGTTGGGACATTTTCTTTGGAGCGTAGAAGGATGAGAGGAGATCTGATAGAGATTTACAAGATTATGAGGGGTATAGATCATGTGGACAGCCAGCACCTGTTTCACAGGTTAGGGACTGCAAACACCTGAAGACATCTGTACAAAGTGAAGGGAGGAAAATTTAGGGGAAACATCAGGGGTGTTTTTTTTTACATAGAGTGTTTCAAGTGCCTGGAATGCCTTGCCAGGGATAGTGGTGGAGGCTGAAACATTAAGAACATTTAAGAGACTCTTAGACAGGCACATGGATGGAAGAAAAATAGATGTTATGGGCTAGGTAGCAATATATGGGTTGGCACAACATTGAGGAGTGAAGAGCCTCTACTGTACTGTAGTGTTCTATGATTTTGATGCTCCTGAACCTCATTTTTCATGGTGGTATCAAAGGTCCTGTGTGCTGGATGGAAAGTGTCCTCCATAATTCATTGATCCCAGTTTATACCACATTCCTGGCAAATGCCATCAATAGACAAAAGGCAGACCCTTGTGATCTTCTCGACCATTTTCATGATCCTCTGTATTGACTTCCGGTCTGATGCTTTGCAACTACCACACAATGATGCAGCCAGACAGGACATGCTCTTTCTTTTTTTTTGTAATAATATCTATCCTCACTTCCTAGACTGGAGTGGTATGGTGAAAAAGTTAGTACTTCACTTCTGAAAAAGAAAGTGTGGAAAAAATAACATAACATTATCTTTGAAATTATTATTTTTCTGGAAGTTTTGAAAAAGTTCACAAATGGTCCCCACTTATTTTGAAAATTAATATTTGTATCAGTTGCAGAGCATCGGATTTTCTCTAGATTAAGGCAAGACATAATTTCACATAGCAGTTGAACATTAGTGGGCAGAGAAGCATCCTTCCACCTAAATTGTATTACATACCTTGCCTTAAGGGAGCTAAAATATATAATTTGACATTTATTTCGCATTAAAGTCATGCCGTTTGCTCCAGTAGTGCCAAAAAATACAACTAAATGATTAGGCTCTAACTTTAAGTCAAGAATTATTGATAAAGTCTGAAAATCATCCATCCAGTATCTTCTAAGGCTCAAATAAGTACAAAATATATGGATTAATGTAGCATCCTCAGTGGTATATTTGTCACAATGAGCACTCATATTCAGGTAGATAAAAGAAAGTTTATCTTTGGACATGTGAGCTCTATGGACTACTTTAAATTGTAGATTGTTTTGTAATAATAATACTGAGGTATGTGAATGATGAGCACATCATGAATGAATTTAAAGATCAAATCCCAACTCCCAAAGATCTAAAAATTTAGGTAAAATATTAATTTTTATAGAATTGCTTCATCCAACTAAAGACAAAGAAAGGGGCAACTATTTCAATAACAACTGCTTCACCTGTTTTAATAAAGTAAGATTTTTTTTTTAATTTAAATAGATATTTATAATTTTTTGTGATTATGATACCAAGGTAAGTGAATTGATTACTCACAAACATAAAAAGGCCAGTATTAAGTAGATACTAAGAGATTTAAAGGAAAAAGCTCATTTTTATGAAAATTTTAATTAGTAATCTGAAAACTGACTAAATTGAGAAAGTAAGTGTAACATGAGAGGAATAGAAGTTTCAGGGTTGAAAATGAAAATCAGAAGATCACCTGCATGAAGAGAGACTTCATGAACAGTCTCCTTCCTACAGATTCATGAAATGTTCTCATATTCTTGAAATGCAATATCTAAAGGCTCTAAAACTAAATTGAATAGTAGAGGACTAAGAGAACAGCCTTGTCTAGTTCCACGATGAAGATTAAAATGTTTAGATCATTTTACCTGCCCCCCTGTGATAGTACAGATTCTATCACCAATGTGTATATGTACAGATTGTAGTGTAGGATGACTGTGATTGGCTGAGAGTGTAGCCACACCTAATGGCAGGTCTTAAAGGGTTACTTCTACCCAGACCAGGTCATTCTGGACTGATCGACCTACTTGTGAGATGCTCCATTCTTTTAGTTAATAAAAGCCTTGGTTTGGATCAACAAGTCTTTGGCTCTTTCAATGTGCTCTACACCCCCTCAACTCAAATTCCACCTTAAATAATCCCTATGGATTTGGTGCTCTGTGATTAGTAAGGGATTGCTTAAGGTGGTATGTGAGTGGAAAGGGAAGACTGAGAATCACTACTCTAAACCCAATTGTTACTGAAATATTTTGCTTGAGAAAAATTGTCATTGGCCCATTTCCTTTGGAGTTCTGATAATGAGTCAATGAGGTATGATTAAAACAGTTGTTTTCAAACTTTTTCTTTCCACCCATGCACCGCCTTAAGCAATCCCTTACTAAGCACAGAGCAGCGATGGCATAGGGATTACTTAAGATGGAATGTGAGTTTAGGGGAGCAATTTGTAAACCATTGGTTTAAATTGTTGAAAAATAGATGCTGTCAGAGATAAATATAATAACTTGTAATGAAACCAGATTCATAGATAAATCTTTTTAGAAATATTTCCACTTAGCTTTCTCTGCATCTAAAGAAATAACACATTCTGGGACCCCCAGTGGAAGGTGAATATATAATATTCTATAACTGACAAAAATTAAAGTCTGAAGAACGAATTTCAATAAAATCAATAGACAATAGACAATAGACAATAGGAGCTGGAGTAGGCCCTTCGGCCCGTTGAGCCAGCACCACCATTTTACAGATCATGGCTGATCACTACCATCAGTACCCCTTTCCAGCCTTATCCCCATAACCCTTAACTCCTTTGCCCACTAGAGTCTTATCTAACTCTCTTTTGAACATAATCAGCGAATCTGCCTCTACCACACTCTGTGGCAGAGCATTCCACAGATTCACACTTCCCTGGGTAAAAAAATGTTTTCTCATCTCCGTCCTAAAGGGCCTACCCTGTATTCTTAAACTATGCCCTCTACTCCTCGTCTCCCCCATCATTGGGAACAAGTAATCCGACTTCACCCTGTTTATCCCCCTGATAATTTTGTATACCTCAATCATGTCCCCCCTCATCCTTCTAAACTCCATCGGATACAAGTCCAGTTTTTCTAGCCTTTCAGCATATGTCAACCCCACCATCCCTGGAACTAACCTTGTAAATCTGCGCTGCACATCCTCTATAGCTAGTATGTCCTTCCTCAAAATTGGAGACCAGAACTGGATGCAATGCTCCAGGTGGGGTCTCACCAGGGCCCTGTACAACTGCAGAAGGGCGTCTCTGTTCCTATACTCCAATCCCCTCTTTATGAAAGCCAACATGCTATTAGCCTTCTTCACAGCATCTGGTCTTCGGGATAAGACATTCTCAATTGAGCTCTCAATTCAGCTTCTGTATCCAAATTTCTTTCCATGATTCATCTATCTTTTAAATTTCGACCTACAGCATGATCACAGGCCCTTACAGCCCACGAGCCCGTGCCACCTAAATACCCCAATTAGCCTACAACCCCTGTACATTTTGATGGGTGAGAAGAAACTGGAGCCCCCGCAGGAAACCCACACCCACACAGGGAGAACATACAAATTCCTGACAGACTGCACCAGATTCGAACCCCAGATCCTGGCGCTGTAACTGCTTCACTAACTGTACGACCTGCTACAGTATGTTTGAGATGTTATTGCCATCACTTTTCCAAAACGAAGTAAGAGTAGCTAATAAATGCCATTTTAAAAATGTCATTTGGGTCACAAAGACATTGCTTAATTTCAGTGCAGAAATGGTTCCTGTAAGCAGTACAGAAATTGCTTATCTTTGCCTGGTCACTGTGGATCATTCTTGGGTTGTCAACTTTCCTTTATCCCTGGTCAGGGTGTTATCCTGCTTGATGGAGCATCCAGCCGATTAGAATCTTTGAAATACCTCATTGCCACTGTGCAATATATAAATGTGTCGAAGAAGCTCAGCAGGTCACAAAGCACCCATAGGAAGTGAAAAGTAACCAATGATTCAGGGCTGGGCCCTGTGTTCTCCTGACCAGTTAACTCAACCAGAAGGACCCATCAGTGTTGTTTGTTTTTGGTGCAGACAATTGAGCAAACCTCAAAAAATCACTTGGATTTTACTGAAGTTTTACTTATTGACTATGGAATCATATTGCCATTTCTTCAGACACTAAGCTCTTGGATTCAAATTTACAAGTACAGTAGAATCCCCATTATCTGGAATTCAATTAACTGGCAACTCAAATAACCAGCAAAAAAAAAGAGGAAATAGATAAATAGGTAAAATTTCAGATGAGTAAGACTGAGCAAATGGTCACTGCAGGAGAGCGCTATGACTTGGTTAGGTATGCACAGGTTTGCCCCGCTGAACTAGCAAAGCCCCTCAATGCACACATATCATTTTTGCTGTCGACACTTGCGTGGAGGTAAGTTGCGTTGCCAGCAAGGAAGGTGCGCCGAGGGCCTGACCAGGACATCAACATGAAGGTGAGTCTGGTTGCACCCAAGGCCTGACCGGAACATTTGCATGGAGGTGAGTCCGGTTGTGCCAAGGGCCTGACCAGGACACTGGGATAAAGAGTCGGCTGATGACGATCGCTGCTGGGCTGACTCTCCCAAAATGTGTCCCTATCCCTGCCTAGTAAGAGTCTTAATCTTTATTCATATATTAGTAAGGCTTTAACTGTAAACTTGGAGGAGAAGGGGTTAATCATGATGGTGGCACGATTACTGTAACGGTTAGCACAACACTGTTATGGCGCCAGTGACTGGGTTCAAATATAAATATTTTATGTTATGGGAATTACATGATTAAAGTGAACTTTACATAATGAAGGATGACAATACTGATTTTTCTTCAAATTACTTGACATTTTGCATTGTCTTTTGTTTTTTAAACAGTTAACAGGTAGCCCTTGACTTCCAACCTATGTGAGTTATGTCCACCTGCACATACTAACAAATTTGATTTTAAAAATCTGCATGTCTGCACCTAAGCAGCTTCGCACTATATAGTGCAGTAGCCATTCTGTAGGCAAACTAGAAACATGGCAAGCAAGAGGAAAATATATCCCTCACTGATAGATCTGCTAAGAGACTGAGTAAAACCATAACTTTGGAGGTAAAAATGAAAGTCATTTACCAACATGACGAAGGTAGACAGGTCATTGATATTGCATGCAGTCTACAGTTGTCGCATTCCACCATGTTGATGATTTAAAAGGATAATGAAAGAGTACACGAGGCTTTAAGAGGATCTGTAAGTTTGAAGAGCACAATTTTAACTAAGCAATGGCGACGGCCCATACATGAGATGGAGAAGTTATTAATGGTGTGGTTGGCAAACCTGATTCAGAAATGCATGCCACTGAATGTAAGAACGTAGGCTAGAAGTCTTTTTGAGGTATTGCAGGAGCGAGCAGGAGTACATTGGGAGCTTCACCGCAAGTAATAGCTGGTTTAGTAGATTTAAAAGAAGATACAGCTTGCACAATGTACGAGCCTCAGGTGAAGCAGCAAGTGTCGATGAAGAAAGAAACGAATGGTGCAAACAAATTTAGGAATGTTCTTCTAATGTTCTTCATCAGCACCCTCCCCATCAACCCATGAAGAAGAAGACGAATTTGAGGAGCCACAGCTCAGTCCCATAATAGGTGCAATGATGGGATCGAGTTCAGATGAAGAGACTTCTGATTTAAAGCTTAAATGTTGAAAATCTTTATTAAAATTACTGTACATGTACATACTTTGTATTAAAGTACTGTACATATGTTAAGATTCTTTATTATTTACTTGAAGTTCATATGCTGAGTATCTTTATTAAAAGGAACTGTATATATTTTGAGATTCTTTATTAAATGTTCATTTGTTTAAAATCTTTTTTAAAATTGGTTTAAGACTTCATTAAGCCATGCATGGACGGGTGGATCTGAATTTCATCCAGTCTGAGTTACGACCAATCCTTCATTCCCGATTACATTCGTAAGTCAGCGAATACCTGTATTCTTAATCAGGTGTCTTGTAAGATTGAGTTTGAGTCAACCGGAAAATTTCACATTTCTGGCATCCACATTCCCCATAGGTGCTGGATACTGGGGAATTTACTCTAATTCACAAAGACCGAAAGAACAAGTTGGTGGACGGGTTCAGGAGATGGCTATGGTGGGTTTCATGCTTTTTAAGATATTTCAAGGGTTCATCTCCAAGCAGATTATTTCTTACTCTACAGCAGAGTTTTCCAAACTGGGTTCCATGGAAAAGAGTAAGGGTTCTGTGGAAAAAGTGACAGGGGTAAAACTCATAAATATAAAAGGCTCGTAGTAACGTGATACCTGATTTTTAAAAAAATCTTCTTATTTCTTCTGTCCTTAATTCAATTTGTTTCTTAAAGAATTGAAAGTTATTTGGGATGGCAGCAAACTGTACACTTTGCCCCCCTCCCACACCCCCAAGAAACAAAAGGACTCATGAGGCCTAACATCAGCAATGCAGACAGTACTTAGCATATTATTTTTAACCAATGAGAGTCCAAATTCTTCATGCCCTGCCATGAAGCCGATGAAGGAGCTGGCCATATTTTACTGATATTCTACGTTAACATTCCACATGGTGACAAATTTAAAGTGTTGATGTTTCTTGTCGGCTGATTATTATAATTAGTGTGTGTGCAATATTATGAACAATATCTTGATAGTGTTACTCTTTTTGAAATATGTTTAACCCATGGATTATTGTATTAAAAAAAGAAACTAATAGACAGGATAATTCATCTGAAGAATGTATTGAGATACCATCGCTTTTTCATGAAGAATCCTCAAATAAACCTATATCTAAAACAAATGGTTCTCAACCATTTTCTTTCCACTCACATACCACTTTAAGTATTCCCTGTGCCATAGGTGCTCTGTGATTAGTAAGGGATTGCTTAAGGTGGTATGAGGGTGGAAAGAAAAAGTTTGAAAACCACTGTTTTAATTGTACCTCATTGACTCGTTATGTGCACATTTTCATAACTCTAAAGGAAATGGGCCAACGACAATTTTTCTCAACTAAATATTTCAGTAACAATTGGGTATAGAGCAGTGATTCTCAACCTTCCCTTCCCACACACAGGTTACCTTAAGCAGTCCCTTACTAATCACAGAGCATTTATGGCATGAAGAATATTTAAAGTGGTCTGAGAGCAGAAAGAAAAAGGTTGAAAACCACTGATCGAAAGGTAAAGATTCCATTATTGTCACATAATATTACATTTAGAACGTAACAGACATGAATTTTTTTAACTTTACTGTAAGGCAGACAAAGAGTCGCCACTTTGTCCAGCGCACCTCACAGAAACCTACAGCACCTGGTGTTCCTAGGCGGTCTCCCCTCCAAGTTCTGACCAGGCCTGAGCATGCTTAGCTTCCATGATCAGACAATCTTAGGCATATTCAGGCTATTATCTGAAAAACAGAGTGTTAATTAGAGACAACAAATAATTTCAACCAGGAGAAATGGAAAGTTTATTTACTTTCTTACTATACTTTTTTACACACTATGCCCGGTATTGAAAAAGTGAAATACTTCTATTTAATCATACTTACCTCAAAAAAATCTGAAAGAATAATCAGAAAATTATCAAATATCACAATTTCTTAGTAATACAGAATTATTAGGTGCAAAATAAAAACCAAACTTAATTTTTTGAGAATAAATAAATACATGTAGGTGTAAAAAAGGATTCCACTTTTTCATCACTTTGTATTTTTAAATCTAAAAGTCAAAAGATTAATTCTCAAATAACACTTATTCAAACATTTGTTTGAACACAAGGTAAGTTATTTTATTTATCTCATTATTATCATTACCTGAGTGAGAGTTTCTCATTATTGTAATAACGAGGGAGCACTGTATTTCCGCAAACTGTACATGAAAATTAGGGTTCCTCCATTTCCAAGTGCTCCCTAAAAGGGTTCCATGAGCTAAAGAGTTTGGGAAAGCCTGTTCTACAGGGACGCAAAGTTCCTGATTAATGGCATGAAAATTTGGACAGTTGACACAGGGTAATAGGCTTCAAGTGGAAAAGTATATAGGCAACAAGTAAGATTAGAAATTAGCATCATAATTTCATTTAAGATGAACTGTTATGGGGACTGTTTCATAGACAGTCCTCAAATATTTTAACTTGGTTTTATAATTGTTATAAAGCATGGAAAGGAATAGATTCAAGATTCCTTTATTGTCATGTAATAGTGTAGAAAATTGACATTACATAAAATTTGCTTCTACCTGCCGTAATGCAGACGAAGAGTCACCATCAGTATTGTCTGGCGACCCGTTACAGTAAGAGAGAAAGATAAGCAAAAGTGAGATGCTTCACAGTCTCTGGATGTCCATAGATTCATCTGCAATGCTCCTGCAACCTCTGCAACTATACATTTTGATTCACCCGCAACCTCAGCTCCAGATCCAAACCTCCAACATGATCAGGAAGCCTTCAGAACGCTAGGCCCTTCGGGACCCCTTCTTGCCATCCGCACCCCCTCAAATCCTGACTCCAATACCTGATTCCTACGAGCCAGATTCCAGCATCCTGCAGCCCGTGCAGATCCCCCGACTGCATCCTTCAGCCCCTTGCTAGGGTGCTGCCATGGTCACCTTCATTGTTGGGTCATCTCCTCTGCTTCTCCTTCTCAGCAGGTTAGGTTCTGGTGGCCTGCACCCCCCAAGTCTGCAACCCCTTGAGTTTGCTCCCAAACCTTTAACAGGCTGTTTGAAGCTCGTATGGAGCTACTTGGAATAGAAACAAAATTGTTAATGATACATACAGCCAGAAATCATTTCACAGTGTCAGGAATGTAATAGTAATGCCGATAAAATTGGAAGGCAATTTGTTCTTAATATTGAATGGTAATGGTAAGGCAATCTGGATGCAAACTTAAATTATTATTTACATGCCTCCAATACAAAGTGTGATTTTAAAAAGTTAATTGAAATGGATATTCAAGATTCCTTTATTGTCATGTAACAAAGACAATGTAATATTACACGGAATTTGCTTTGGTTTACTGTAATGCAGACAGATTTGCCATTGGTAGAAATTGCCTGAAGTGCCTCTTACAGTCAGAGAAAAAAAAAACAAGAGAGTTCCCTCAGAGTCCCCGAGTGTCCATGGATTCACCTCCAGCACTGCCACAGTCCCCACAGCCACAGAGTTCAGTCAAAACTGACAGCAGCCCGAGATCCAGAGCCGAATGTCCGAAACAATCCAGAACCTTTCAGCAGCGTCTCCCATCCCGGTTGCAATGCCTGGTACCACTTCAGCCACTTTTGATCCAGCCTCCAGCGGTCCTCTGCCTGAGCGGGTTCAACGCTTTGGGTCACCAACAGCCCACGAGTCCTCCAGATACAGAACCCCTCATTTGTCCACCGCCGTTGTCACTGTCCCATGGGGCATCTCCTGGACTTCTCCTTCTGAAGCCAACCACAGGTGCCGCCATCTCCGGAACAGACCTCCACAGCCGCAGAATTTTAAATAAAACCACCGTCGGCTCCATTAAAGCCTGTGTGGGGCTAGGACGAGGTGGTTGAACCCCACAGGAGCAATATGTCTCCGTTACAGCAGTTCCGCCAATAAATGTAAAAGCAATGCAATAAAAGGAAGTAAGGTTAATGATAATCTGAAGTGCAAATAAACATTGATGAAAGACTAAGGGTCCTTTAAGACGCAGCTGAGAAAGTGAATGTGCATCCACTGATACACCATATGGCAATCAGATGGAATCTTGCCCACCAGGATGAAATCTGGCAGACATCTGCGACTGCCAAAGAATTAATTCCATGGGTACCTTTAAATCAAATGGGACTTAAATGACTAACAGAGGATAAGAGATTGACATGAGAGTTATGAACAATAATCCCATGCCTGGATGCTGCAGAGCATAGAATAGATATTTTTCAAGCATCATGCAATTGAAAATTGCCTCTACACACAACAGATTTCAAATTTGACTTTGTTCTAGGATGTCTCATGCCTATCAGAGTATACGACCAGTCACTTCCAGAATTCAGACCCTCTCATGATCCTGAAGTGATGACATAACTCCTTGTGCAGTGTTTATTTAGTGCTCATGTTGTGTTTTGGAACGAGATGGTGGCCCCCATGTCGCAGCGTGGTCATCCCTGGAAGATACCAGCATCCAAGATGGAGGCTGCCATGCCACGCATGCATCGGCTCTGGGGCTAGACAGCTGCGTTGGGCATACTCTTGTGCAATAGACCTTCTTCCTGCACTTGGAGCACGTCGCATCTCTCACTGGACTGTTTTCGGGGGTGTTTTGCCTGGCCGCGGAAGTAGCACTTTGGGTGTTCCTGGGAGACAGCGGCTGTGGTGGGCTCATTAATTAGGCACGGTAGCGGTAGCAGAACGGTGGCCACATCCCAGAATGGTCTCCCATGACTTTGTCCCTTTTAAGTCTAACTTATTCTGCTTGAGTATCCTCTGGTCCATATAATCGGACCTGACACCTGCAACATAGGCGACCCGGATTATGTCCTTTGTATTTTGGGTGGCTGATACTGCCTGGAGGTTGCACACACATGCAATCCTTGTAAGGCCCAGAGGAACTCATCACCCGATTCATCCGGTTGCTGTTTGCGGGTGGCTAGCATATGTCTGGCATGTACCTCATGAATAAAATTGACGCAAAGTAAATAACTAGAGGCTGAGATTGAGTCACTGATCTACAGGCTTTTATTCACAATGTACAAGGATTTCATCCTGTGTTGTGACCCGGGCTTTCTGGGGAAGGGTCAAGGTGATGGAGATCAAAAGAGGGAGAGGCCACAGGTACAGTCACAGGACAGGGAGGAGCCAGGTAATCAGGACTACAATACAGTTCAGCAGTTCACCACAGGTTGCTCTTGCCATTTGGTTGGAATATGCCCATACAAAAGATGAGGTGTTGTTCTTCCAATTAGCAGGTCTTCTCAGTTTGGCAATGCATAAAACTATGGACAGAAATGTTGGCATGGGAATGGAGTGGAGAATTCAAATGGGTTGCTGCAGGGAATCCCCAATATTACATTGGGTAGAGCAAAGGTGCTCAATGAAGTGATCTCCCAGTCAGTTTCCAGTCTCTCCGATGTAGGGAAGGCGAGAGCACCAGATGCAGTAGATGACCCCTGCAGATTTCACAAGTGAAATGTTGTTGCATTTGGAAGGGCTGCTTGTGACCCCAGATGGTGGTGAGGGAAGGGGTGTGAACACGTCGAGCATTTCCTGCAGTCACAGGGGTAGGTCCCACGGAGTGATTGGTGTGGAGGGAGGATTACCCAAAAGTGCTGGAGAAATGAGAATCTGGAGTGACTCAGTGAGTCAGGAAGTATCCATCAGTAGAAATGGTCAGTGAATGTTTCAGGTCAGAACCCCTTGTCAAGATGGTAAAAGCTGGAAAAAGGGTCTCGTCCCGAAATATTAGGTGCAGCCTGACCTGCTGATTTTCTCCAGCAACTCATTGTTTGCACAAAGACTGTCCAAGTAATTGCTTCTAAATACTTCTAGCATGAAAATCCCAGGTTAATTCTTACAGGTCGTAGCGCTATCAATCAACTACATTAGACTGAGAGATGTGATTAATAGGCTTTAATCACCTTCAGACATCAACACATCTCACACATTGCTGGCTCAGTTCTAAGGCCGATACTGAGGGAGGAGTTTGGGTGTAACAGCCTTTATGGGGATTTCCAGGAGGGAGGAGTCACAGGTTCAGGGGGTGGGCCAACTCATACACTACATCCAATACAGTAGTTGCACCACATTCACTCCTTCTTTTGAAACAAAGTCTGGTGGGGTGAAGTGACGCAATCTTCGTTACAGGTTCAGTCTGTCCGATGGTTTTATCTGCTGTTGTGACCATTGTAAAGTTTGCTGTGGTTTAGCTGCTAGTTCACGGGTGGCATCTTACACAACAGGCTGTGCCTCCAGTGGCTGAGGTGGGTTAGTAGGACCCATGGGGTTTATGGGGATACTCGGTCTGGGGTTGGGACATTGCATCTGGCGCAATTAGTGGGGCTGGTGGACCAGGGTTACCATGAGGGCATATTGATTGGTTGGTCGGTGGGGGGGAGGGTGCTGGGGGAGGTGGTCCCTCCATGCTTCAGGTCTCAGATGGAAACCATGAACTGCCACCCATCCTGGTGTTCCTCGTAAGCATATTGGGGGGTTAGTGTGGAGGAGGTGGACCTTCTAGACCAGACGATCAGACTTATGGCATCTGATATGCCTCCTGAGCAGAATGGGCCCAGGGCAGCAGTGTGGTTCCTGATGCCGACTTCATGAGAAAGGAAAGGAGCCTTTAATGTGGTGTTGCATTAGTCGCGGTACAGAGGAGAGACCTAGTGGTGTGGAGTACCTCAAAGAGGACATCTTGCCATTGGGAGATGGGTAGGCCTTTCATCCTGAGGGCTAGGAGGACTGCCTTCCAGATGGTGGCGTTCTCCGTTTCTCTCTGGCAGTTACACTGGAGGCTATAATCTGTGATCCTGTTCATAGCTATGCTCTTGGCCAGCTGGTACTGGTACAGCTCCTCACTCATAAGCATTAGCAGGGGTATCCAAACAGATCGAATGTGCTACACAGTGCTTTTATGACTGTGGCCGTGGTCATGTCCGGGCAGAGGATGTCAAAGGAGAAGCAGGAGTATTCGTCAGTGATTTTCAGGAAGTATACATTCCTGTTGGTGGACGGAAGCGGGCCCTTGAAATCCATACTCAGCCGCTCGAAGGGGTGGATGACTTTGATGAAGTGGGTTTTGTCTTGCCAATAGAATAGCATTGAATCCACGCTGCTGAAGATCCAACTGCGCTGGGTAGGACACGTCTCCAGAATGGAAGACTATCACCTTCCCAAGATTGTGTTATATGGCGAGCTCTCCACTGGCCACCGTGACAGAGGTGCACCAAAGAAGAGGTACAAGGACTGCCTAAAGAAATCTCTTGGTGCCTGCCACATTGACCACTGCCAGTGGGCTGATATCACCTCAAACCGTGCATCTTGGCGCCTCACAGTTCGGCGGGCAGCAACCTCCTTTGAAGAAGACCGCAGAGCCCACCTCACTGACAAAAGACAAAGGAGGAAAAACCCAACACCCAACCCCAACCCACCAATTTTCCCTTGCAACTGCTGCAACCGAGTCTGCCTGTTCCGCATCGGACTTGTCAGCCACAAACGAGCCTGCAGCTGACGTGGACATTACCCCTCCATAAATCTTCGTCCACGAAGCCAAGCCAAAGAAAAGAAAAGAATAGCAGTTTACACTTGGCTGGGCAGTTCCATGTCAGCTCCCTGATACCCTCAAACAAGTAGGGGAGATTATGAACACTAACGAAGTGGTAGAGCCTGGTGACCCTGTGATGGCAGAGGTTGTTGTGAAGGACTTGGAGGCGGTCCAACTGCACTTTGGCACAGGTCCCCCGGGACAGGGCATCAGCTGGCTTGTTTTTGTAGGTAGATAGCTCCGCCTTAGGATCTTGTCATTCTTAATTTTTCACCACTGTTTGTAATTGAACATAAAGACAACTGCTCGTTGGACAGTCAGCAGGGTGAATGGTTTTCCGGCCAGTTAGTGCCTCCAGTGGCACACAGCTTCCACTGTAGCCTGGGCCTCCTTCTCAATGACTGAGGGCCAAAGTTCGGGAACCTGGAGGATTTGGGAAAAGTAAACCACTGGTCTGCCTGCTTGGTTGAGCGTGGCAGCCAGGGCAAAGACAGATGCATCACTCGCCTCCTGTAAGAGGATGGACTCATCTACACCATGCATTGCCACCTTAGTGTTGTCGCCCTTGATGTAAATGTCACTTGGGCTTCCGCCAACAGGGGAAAGGTAGTTGAATTCACCAGAGGACGGGCTTTGACCGCATAATTTGGGATCCACTGGGAATAATACAAAAAGAAGCCCTTTTCAGCACCTTGAGGGTATGGGGCAACGGGAGTTCCAATAGGGGGTGCATGCAGTCAGGGTCAAGCCCAATGACACCATTTTCCATCAAGCATCCCAGGTTAGCAAGCCATGAAGTACATTAGATCGAGGCTTTTGGCTACCTGGAGAAATTTCTGCAGGTTAACATTGTGATCCTGCTGGTCATGGCCACAGATGGTCACATTGTCCAGGTAAGGAAATATGGTCTTGAGTCCATAGTCATCCACTCTGGAACACAGAGACCACATTGGTGACCCCGAATGGGACTCAGAGGAAGTGGTGGAGGCAACCGTCTGCCTCGAAGGCAGTATACGAGCTATCGTCCGGACAGATTGGGAGTTCGTGGTAGGCCAACTTGAGGTCAATGTTGAGTAGACCCAAAACTGAACAATCTCATTCACCATGTCTGCGATAGTGGGGGAGTAGGTAGGCATCCAGCTGGGTGAAATGTTTTATGGACTGGCTGTAGTTGATGACCATGTGGTGGTTCTCTTCACTCTGAACAATCACCACTGGTGCTTCCAGGGGCTGTGCTGGGTTTTATCATCCCCTCTCCCAGAAGCCGTTTGACTTCTACATTGATGAAGGCTCTGTCCCCGGGCTGCATCGCCTGCTCTTGGTGGTGACCAGCTCACCATGGGGGGGTGGTGAGGTTATCCAACAGGGGTGTTAGTGGGACCTGGAGGGTAGAGAGAGCACAGGTCGTGTTCAGAGTTGGGTGGGGGGTGGAAATCGGGAGGTTTAAGAATTTGCATTTGTGGATTGTGACTGGGAATGTGGGGCGTCAAACAGCATTTGGATGCTCTTGAGCTGGCTCTGGAAGTTCAGTCCAGTTATAACTGCTGCACAGAGCTGTGGCATGGTGAGGAGTTTAAAGTTCTTATACTCCATCCCCCACACAGTCAGTGTCACGGTGCAGCAGCCATGGATCTCAGCCAAGTGGGATTTGGAGGCCAGGGAGACTTTACATTTTGCCAGGGTTACCGTGAGGGAGTAACGTTGCACTGTGCCCAGATGAATGAAACTCTCCATGCTCCCTGTATCGAAGAAGCAGTTTGTGACACCATTTACCCTGATATTCATCGTGGCCCCGGCCAGTTGAAGTGAACTGTCCTGATCCAGGGTAATCAAGGCCAATGTCTGGTCTCTGTCTGAGTCACTGCCCCGATAGTAAGATAGCCGCCCCCATGCCACGCACGCAGTGCTGCTCCTCACTGCCAGAAGTGATGCCAAATCTTTTGGCCACCACCATGGTCCCGCTGAGCTGATTCCCTCGGCCAGAAATGGCCGGGCTAGATAGCGGCAGCTGCCGGCTGCACGCGATGCTGCTGAAAGGGGGTTGGGACCTACATATTGTCCCATAGCATCCCTTCTTCCCACAGGCGGAACATGTAGCGTTTCAGGCCAGGCAGTTCTTTTGTACATGCTTCACATGTCACAGAGGTAGCACTTCAGGTGCTCGATGGCGGCAATGGTGCTGGGAACCCATGTCTCAAAATTGCGGCACCTGAGCTCCCCATGTGGTGGCCATGTTCCCTGTGGAGAAGACCTCTGCATTCAGCTGCACAGTCTCAAGCGCTCTAGCCAGGTCAACTTCTTCTTGCAGGCTTCAATCACCCTTTTCCAGGAGTCTCTGTCTGATATGATCGACTTGAATCCAACCATACATTCATCAAGTATCAGACCTTCTCAAGGAGCAGCAGCAGAGTCTTCTTGGCAGTCGCAGGCTCATCCCAGCTCCCCCAGGTTCAACACATACTCATCGACTGACTCACCAGGCACTTGTCTATGAATGTCCAGGAGTAATCTGGTATAGGTGACGTTCCCCAGGATCCATTACTGTTTCTGCAGCCGCTCTATTGTGGCTGAGTCACTAGTGCAGTCCCCTATCATCTGAAAGGCTCAGTGCCCAACCTGAGCAAAGAGTAGATCTCGTTTGTTTTCCTCACTCTGCACGTCGTTGCATTTCATGAAAGCGTTAAGGCAGTGCAGCCATTTGACTGAGGCCTCCGGATCTTTAGGGTCAGTGTCCAGTTTAACTGCCCGTATTACCTTGTCTATGGCCCAAAATTTAAAGTGATTAAATTGTAGCGCCATCGATCAGCTACTTTAGACCAAGAGATGTGATTAATAGGCTTTAATCACCTTTAGACATCAACACATCTCAGATGCTGCTGGCCCAGTTCCAAGGCAGGTACTGAGGAAAGAGTTTGGGTGTAACAGCTTTTATGGGGTTTCCAGGAGGGAGCAGTCACAGGTTCAGGGGTGGGCCAACTCATACACTACATACAATACAGTGGTTGCACCACACAACTTTACATTTGCCTTTACAAAATAACTTACGGACCATCTTTACTTAAAAGGGATGGGATTGTGACCAAAAGGATTATTGCTTAAATCTTATATAGCAGTATTCAACTAAGTGTGATCATGGCATAGACCATTCACTGGTGCAATAGGGTCTCACACAGTCCTGGAGCCAGACTCCAGCAGGAAGTATTACCTTCACCAGATAAAGGAGCGAAAAGTTGGAAGAGAAACTATTTCTCAACTCACGTTGTTTAGATTCAGGGCACTTGGCCATGGAAACCTGCACCCCATTAGATCTGAATATTTGATGTTACTTTATTTCTCTGCATAAACATCTGTCTCCCACATCATTGCATGAGCAGAAAAATTACATTGATAGATTAGTCCAGACAGATGGCCCTTCTGTTAAGCATCAAATTTGCTTTTACCTGAAAGTAAATGACGCAAAACTTAAATGAGGAATATGAAAATAGTTAAATGTGAGGATTTTGAGCTAGTAAAGGATAAATGAAAATTGGAATTTAATCTCTTCATATCAATATTTACAAAAGTGCAAGGTATGTTCTCAATTGGGTAAAATGAGGTGCATAAGATAACAAGTAAAAATAAAAGTTATTTGTGATGCTAATTAAACTAAACCAACCCGAAATGCTGGGATCAATTAGCCAGAGGGACGTGGGCAAAATTAATGGTGCTTCAGCTTATCTAATGGACATTTCCGAAAAGAACGTGTAAGCTATCCTGGTGATTTCAGGCCAAGGTTTGCTATCAGGAAAAGTTTATTAACTTTTCATTACAGATTAAATTGATGAATATCTCAATGATGTGAAAATGGTTTAGAATCATTCACTTTGGCTTTCAGAAAGGAACATCAAGACTTGCGAAAGTGATCGAACACACAGATATGGCGTGTGTGAGAAATTTAATCGATGTGATTTACATGGTCTACAAAAGCTTTTGATAAGGATGTCACTGACCAAGCTGAAGGGGTAATGAATCATGGATATGACAAGTATTTCAATTTATTAACTGATTAGTATCAAAAAGGCAGAGAGAACCAAGTGTTGGAGCATGGTTTATGATGGTGCTTGTGTCTTGAAAGGCAGTGATGCCCAATAATGATTCATGTCACAGGTGAAGGAGATGCACAATTTTTTTGTCCAGTCCACACAGGTCCACATGCCCTTTAGAGGGTGCTACAGGCTTTCAATAATTGGCTGACAAGCATATCATAGACCATTTTGCTCCAGCTTGGTTTCTCTCTCTCTCTCTCTCTCTTTCCCCCTTTCCCTCTTCCTCCTTTCCTCCAGCTCTCCATTCACAGAGCCCTCCCTTGATCAATTCTCACTTTTCCTTTCCTGCTATCCTTTCAACATCTCATTACACTGGACAACAATTTTTTTTTCAAAAGCTTTACATCCCGAAAGGAAATTGGGGATTACGATAGACAACTTCAAGCTGAATACAGTACAAAGATAATTTCAGATTTGCTGTATCATGTAGGAAATTGGTGAAACATTAAATTAACTTTTTTGAATTTAGTAGGTTTAATTGTATAACGATGCTGATACATAGCGTTAGTTCAACTGACCTAAAAATGTTTTGCCGATGATTTTCATTTGTACTCGGTATCTGATACCTCTTGCGTCAGTGTCCATCAATAGTTGGCCAGCA